>NC_049236.1:55402128-55710461 GCF_011100685.1 Canis lupus familiaris
TAAGTCTATGTAGAATGTTTTATGAAAGGTTTAAAAAAAAAAAAAGAAAGGTTTAGATACATAGGAAAACAAAACTATGAGCTAAAATAACATTTGAGTTTTATATACTACTACACTATGGATTTATAATGTAGTTGTGTTAGCTTTGTGGTTTTTTTGTTTGTTGTTTGTGTTTGTGGCTGTGTTTTTTATTTTGAATTGGAAAGATCTACTTTTCTTCCTATAGAGTGCCCATTTCTTTTTTGGCATTGCTTATAATTCTTCAAGGGTTTATACATTAAAGGAACTCTAAAAACAATCATGTTCCTATGGAATCAAAGCCATTACTTTTAAATTTCTTTATTCCATTGCTTATCACTTCCACAAAGTTATCTCCTTTGTGGAAGGAGACTTCCATTGAAGTCTCCTGGAGAGTTTTCAGGGGGCATGAGACTACACTAGTTATATTTCTAATTATTACTGATAAGAAATGGAAATATCTGCTTTGTCCAGATGAGGTCATTAGCTAAAAGCTAAGAAAATGACTGCAGTACATTAAAACATTCATCTAATTCACTTTTTAAGCAGTCTTGTCAGGCTGAAAAACGAGGAATTTAACAAACCGTAAATGTTCTCATAAAGCCCTTTATATTAAGTTGTAGCAAATTAAGATTTTTTCTTTAAAAAATAAAATAAATAAACTGATGGCCTCTAAGCATAGTTTTTGGAAGTAATCATCAAATAAACATCAAAGAACAAATTCAGACTTAGTAGAGATGTTATTCAAAAGGATGGTTGTAAAGTAAGGAAAGGCACTATTAAAATAGAAAGTGCTCACCATAGATAGCAAACATCTGAGGGTAAGTCAAAAAGGGCATTTCCCTTACAGTGAAAAAAGGCTAGAAAAAAACAAAGCGTGGGCAAGTTGGATGAAGGACTTGTATGATAAGACGGAGTAAAGAATGCTTTACCCAGGGGGAACCTGGCTAGCTCAGTCAGCATGTGACTCTTGATCAGTTGTAAGTTCTAGACCCATGTTGAATGTGGAGATTACTTAAAAAAAATAAAATATTTTAAAAAATGAATGTTTTACCCTGAGGTCAGCCTAGACTATGGTGGGCTCTGAAGAAGGGCTGTGTGGTGGCTCAGGCTGAGGGTGGCCCAAAAGCTTGGGACCTGGGGCATGGAGAGAAGGTTGACCAAAGTTTGGTTAATAAGCACTTGGTTCCAAAGGATCAGTGGGGATAGCAGTTTATTTAATCATTTATGAGGCAAAGAATAAGAATTTGGAGACTCTGTGTCTGGCCATATCATACATAAACAAGAGACTATTAATTGAATTCACAGAAAGAACTTTTCCCTATAAAATGAGTTGACATTGCTCATTATGTCCTAAGCACTATGCCATTTGCCAGGTTGCTGGGCATGAAGGCATCATTCATATATAATTTTGTTTTTAAAGTATTTTTATTTATTTTTAATTCAAGTGCAGTTAACATAATGTTATATTAGTTTCAGATGTACTAGTGATTCAAGTCTATACATTACTCAGTGCTTATCACGGTAAGTGTACTCTTAATCCCTTTCACCTATTTCACCCTTCCTCCCCTCTAGTAACCATCAATTTATTCTCTATATTTAAGAGCCTGTTTGTGTGTGTGTGTGTGTGTGTGTGTCTTTTTTTAAAACTTTTTCATTTGCTTTGTTTCTTAAATTCCTCATTTAAGTGAAATCATATGGTATTTTGTCTTTCTCTGACTGGTTTGTTTTACTTAGCATTATACCCTCTAGATCTATCCATGTTGTTGTAAATGACAAGATCTCATTCTTTCGTATGGCTGAGTAGTATTCCATTGCATATACATCTCACACCTTCTTCATCCATTCATCTATTGATGGATACTAGGATTGCTTCTATATTGTGACTACTGTAAATAATGCTGCAATAAACATAGGGATGCATGTGCCTTTTTAAATTAGTGTTTTATTTTCTTTGCACAAATACCCAGTGGTGAAATTACTGGATCATATGGTAGTTTCATTTTAATATTTTGAGGAACCTCCATACTGTTTTCCACAGTGACTGTACCAGCTTATATTCGTATCAATAGTGCATAAGAGTCCCTTTTTCTCTACATCCTCCACAATACCTATTGTTTCTTGTGTTTTTTAGTTTAGCCATTCTGACAGATGTACAGTGATATCTCATTGTAGTGAATTTGCATTTCCCTGCTAATGAGTGCTGTTCAACATCTTTTTACCTGTCTATTGTCCATCTGTATGTCTTCTTGGGGAAAAAATGTCTATCCATGTCTTCTGCCAATTTTAATTGGATTATTTGGGATCTTTTGGTGTTTAGTTGTATAAGTTCTTTATATATTTTGGATATTAACCTCTTAACAAATATGTCATTTCCAAATGGCTTCTCCTATTTGGGGGTTTGTCTTTAGTTTTATTGATGGTTTCTTTCACTGTGTAAAAGCTTTTATTTTGGTGTAGTCCTAATAGTTTAATTTTGGTTTTGCTTTCCTTGCCAAAGGAAACATATCTAGAAAAGTATTCCTATAGCTAATGTCAAAGAGATTACACCCTATGTTTACTTTTAGGGGTTTTATGGTTTCAAGTCTCATTTGGATCTTTCCATCCATTTTGAGTTTATTTTTGTGTATAGTATAATAAAGTGATTCAGTTGTATTCTTTTGCATGTAGCTGTCCAGTTTTCCTAACACCATTTGTCGAAGAGACTATCTTTTTTCCATTGTATATTCTTGCCTACTTTGTCATAGATTAATTGACCATATAATCATGGATCATTCATATTTAATTTTAAACCTTCAGGGGTAACAACTCCTAGGCTATTTTAAAGTTTATATATGACCTAATGCTCCTAAATCAAATTTGGGATCATTAGAAAATCAAATCTTAAACATTTCTATTTAATAAACATTCTAAATTCAATAATCATCTTAAACATATCTCTGTACATCCTCCTACCCCTTTTCCTTATCATCATCACCACCTTTTAAAACATAAAGTATGGAAGCTTTAGAATAACTGGACTGTTTCCATAAGCTATATACCATATGCCTATACTCTTATCTGGCTGTTTCTCTCTACTCACTTCAGAGGAAATCTGTTGATCTACAAGCTATAGATGGACACTCCTCCTCCACTGGTGGAAATGGAATTCCCCTATTAAACTTCATAAAGGGTCATACAGTTTTATAAGAAAAGCAAAGGGAAGACAGATTTATGCAAGCTTCTTGGAAGAGATGGAATACAGCTCTTCCTATACTAAGATGAAGTGGACCTTTGCCTCAGGCCTGGTGCTTTTAGTGTTCAGCAATTCTTATGATTAGAGAAAAGTATGTATTTCAACAGCTAGTTCTAAAAAGCAAGAGACATAAAACAATGAAATCTACTTCCATGGGCACCAGACAGAACTGTTGTTTTCATTGTCACTATATAATCACACATTTTTAAAATATTCTCTGTAATTAGTCCTTACATTTTAAGCTGCCCTTTTGTGATTAATTTTCCTAATCCAATGTGTTCCTGCTGTCCACTTAAACCTGATTTCACCTCATAAAAATATTGATTAATGTGGAAAAATATCTAGATTTCAATGCTACATACCTGAGAAGCATACCCCTAGAATATGACCAGGTATTATGTTAAAATGAAAAGGTGTAATAATGTTACATATAATGCCACACCTTAAAGAAGGTACCTTTGACTAGGATGATGAAACAGTATAAGTAGATGTTAATATTTGATTATAAGCTAAGAGGAAGTCTTGAATATCATGCTGGCTCATGAATTTTAAGATTTATAGCTCTAAAATATAAATTATGGTTCATAGAATTTTCAAGATTTATATCTCTAAAATATACATAAATAACTCATAGAACTATGGGTCAAAATATAAGCAAATATGGTTATTGATCTAACTATTTTAAGCTGCATACACTAGCAAAAAATGATGTAAACATGTTCATACCAAACAGGAAGACAACAGTCAAATGCACAGACTTTGACTAAGTCACCTCAGTTTAACTTCCAGCTGAACCATTAATCTTGGGCAAGCTACCTTGGTTGAGCTACTCCTTACCTCAGTTCCTCAACTGTATTGTGAATATTAAAACAGCACTAAATTCAAAGTCTGTTCTAACTATAAAAAGAATTAATTGATTATTATAAAGATTTTAGAAAAATCCCTGACATATGTTCAACACTCAGTAAATGTTAGCTATTATTAGGCCACAGAACTTTTAGTGAAGACTCATTTTTCAATGTACTCTAAATGAATGTTTCTTTATTACATAGTATTACTATGATGATTATTGCGAACTGATTGCAAGATAAGCATCATACACTCCAACAAACGCACACACTCACATACACATACATAAAATCTTATTTGATTTTTTTCATCATTTAAGGGTTTATAAGTATTACTGTAATGCCCATAATACCAAATAGGAATTGAGACATAGAGTTGCAAAGTAACTTCTTCAAGATCACAGACTTTTTAAATAATGAAAAAAACAACCAAACCATACCAAAACAAAACAAAATAACATACACTACTTTAGTAGCAAAAAAATCTAGATTCTTAATCACGATATATAATTTACTAGCTGTATTGGCTATAGAAAGCTAACTGTCTGGCTTATTTCCTCACCTGTAAAATGGGAGTAACATTCTGTGCCCCTGCCTGCTTCTCGAGTTAGTGGAATCTAATGATGTAATAATGATGAAAACATTCCATCAAATGGAACAGGAATAACTGAAGATTCCTCAGCTTGTGGTATATGGGTCTCTTTAAGAGTGCTTCAGATTGCAGTGTTCTCAGCTACCTCCTCAAAGAGCATGGAGCTTGGTTTTCCTTTGATGAACAGGCCGGCTATTCCCCATAGCAGTGTCTGAAGGAAAGGAAAGTCTTTAACATCTATAATCAGAGCTGGTGTCTGAATGTGAATGGACTTTTCTTTTCTGTCTGTGGTTGCTGGGTTGCCAGGAGATGTCGCTGCCTGGGGTTATTACATGTACACATATAGATCTCATTTGAAATGCTAAATTTCATAAATTTCTCCCTCTCTGCCCTAAAGATAAATGTGTTTTGCTCCTCAAAACTATCTTAGAGTTACCAAAATGAAGCTGCAGAGATCCTAATGACCCAATTCATCTTATGTAACACAACCATCTCCTCCAAGTAAAGATTCTCAAAAGCATTTTGGTAATTGAGGATTTGAAAGACATAGATTCAAAGACTATGGCTAAATTCTACCTCATGTTCGTATACCAGAAACAATCAAGTCTCTACAACATAGGCCTTTTTACTCATCCTTCCCTCATCTGCCCAAACTTCGACTTGTCTTCTAGTGTTTTTACAAAACAGGAGTTCCATCATCTGTCTTTGGGTTCTTTAAAGGACCCATGGTTTTTCAAACAAGCCTGAATCTACCCCCAAGCTTTGGTTCTGACAATAATATATATTTAAATTTGGTAAAATGTATTTTATAAACTGCCATTGCTATCCCGATATCAATAATACAAAAGAAAAATATGCATATATTAGTATGGCAAGTAATATGGAATCATAACTATGGTTATATTGCTTGCATTATCATTTTAAAATGGGGAAATCTAAAATAAATACTGTACAGAATTTCAATCATTAACACAAAATATATTAAATGTTATAAAAAATAAAAGTTATCTTGGGGACTCTTATCTAATTAGTGAGTGTCTGATATATATTTTACATTCTGCTAAGAATGTGCTTATTCTTATAAAGTAAGACATGATTTCTAGAGTTAAAACACTTGACTATTTAATAATAGAAAGGACTTGCATGCTTTAAACATGAGAATAGGAAAATTATACAAAGGTATAATGAGGGAAGGAAAAAAGTGTTATAGATTTGAAAAAAAAGGTTTCTTGAAGAAGAGGGTATTAACCTGACCTCTGGCATTCATTCATGATAAAAATGTTTTGTAAACTAGAAACAGAAGGTAAATTCACTTTGTATCTGCAATCAGGAATGAGAAAAGTATACCTGCTATCACTATTTCTGTGCCACATTACTTTGAAGGCACTGACTAGTATGATCTTGCAATAAAAAGAAATAAAAATGTAAGAATTAGAAACAAAAAGTGAAGCTCTCATGACTCACTAATACGATTGTGTTTAAGGAAAGGGAGGTGGACAGGGAGTTGGGGTGACTGGGTGATGGGCACTGATGGGGGCACTTGATGGAATGAGCACTGGGTGTTATGCTATATGTTGGCAAATTGAACTCCAAAAAAAATTTTTTTTTAAAAAAAAAGAAAGTGTCCAATGCCTCCTCAATAAAAATCTTCGTATAGAAAAACAAAAACAAAACAAAATAAAACAAAGAAAATAAAAAATAAAATCCATAAAAATCATTACAATTAAGTTCAACAAATTTGCTGGTTATCCTCTTATAATACAAAAGTCTGTTTTATTTCTATATAAGAGAAACAAACACCAAATATAATTTTATAAATTAAATGTAATTTTAAAAAATTAACAAAAGTCTCAAAAGTATTAAATGTCGAAAAATAAACCTCATGGAAGATCTGCAAGATCTCTACATAGAAAACAAAGCGTTTCTGAGAGCAACTAAGGGAGACCTAAATAAATGAATAAATATTCCATGCTCGTGGGTCAGAAGACAAAATTACAAAATTTTCTATTTCTCCCTCATCAACCTATGATTTAAGTGCAGTGAGGGTGTGAAGCAATGGAAAACTTAATAAACTGCTAATAGAAGCGTTCATAGTAAAATCACTTGCAGTAAAATTATTTGTAATTTAAAAGTAAACCTAGTTGATAGATGGGCAGCATTTATTTATTTATTTTTTAAATATAGAAGCTTGTTTTATAACCACATGCCCTCCTAAAATACAGATCCACTCACGATGTGCTTAGTAGTTACTAGATGGTAGGTCATCTGGTAATACTTTATGTTAACCAATTATTTTTGTTATCTGCCCAATGACTAATAATGGAGGCAAACCAGGAAGCATGACACAATTATGATGGGGAAGGAAGGGATAAATATAACTAGATATGTAGAAAAAAGTAATCTTAAAAATTTTGGTTATAATAAAATATTAAAGCTTTATAATTTTCAGGTTTATCTTTTAAACATCATAATGGACTTTTGACTTTAAATATATTTTTCAGCTTGGCCATTCTACTGGCCTCACTGGCAGTAGGTTCAACCTATTTACTCCCAAAATGTCATTTGTACTTTAATATTCTGATCTGGGACTAAAGAAGGACCAGGAAATAGGAAGATAGGATGTGTCGTCCTGTTTCCAGAAAGCAGTGAAATTTCAAAACTGCCCATGATGTTACTAAAAGAACAATGGAGCCAAATAAAAAGGCTACTATTGGCCACGCTCTGAATATTGAGGATCCATAAAAAGAAAAATAATAGTCGACTGCAATGGTTCTTAACCAGTGACAATTTTGTCCACCAGGAGACATTTGAATTGTCTGAAGACATTTTTGTTTTCACTACTAGGGGAAGGGCTACTGGCACCTAATAGGTAGAGGCAGGGGTGCCGCTAAGTTTCCTGAGATATTTGGAATAGTTGCCTACAGAAAAGAATTTACAATTTAAATTGTCAGTAGTGCCTAGATTGAGAAACACTGATCAATTGAAACAAATTCAGTTCATAGACATATTCCAAATTGGGAAAAACCATATAAATGTAAAGCAAAGTAGTTGAATGCAAAAGAAGAGTGAGCTTAATAAATATTTTAAAATTACTGTTAATGTGTGATTGGATTTGGCACCAGCTAGACCGCAAAACCCGACATTTACTGCCCACCTGCTTGTTCTCACTAAAACCTTTCTCCTACATTTAAAACTCTACTTACTGACTTACCTCTTAACTCAGGCAAATGAAACTCAAAACCAGTCCTCAGGTAATGGCAACTGCTCGGACAAGACGTCCCAGTAGCCCAGACCACCCAGAGCTTTTGAGCTAAACTCCCTAACTAGTGCCTCCATGGAGTGACCCTTGGAATGAGAGACAACTACCTTTAGTTCATTATACTAAAACCTCCACCCAAGGACGGACCTCAGCCTCATTTACATAACATGCAATGTATGTATAGGCATTTCTCTTTAAGATGCAACCTTATGCCTGCCTTTACATAAGATGAGATTTCATTCCTACTTAAATATTCATCCTAACTCTTAATAAAAGAGGCTCATCCATCGTGTCTCAGGGATTCGTGGCTTTGGAAGCCATTCCCTATAATCTATCTGCTGGAAGTTAATTTTTTTTTTTTCATCCAGCATGGAGCCCAACATGGGGCTTGAACTCATGACCCTGAGGTCTAAAACTGATCTAAGATCAAGAGTCAGACGCTTAATCAACTGAGCCACCCAAGTGTCCCACTTATTTGATGCAAATGAAAGTTTTCTTTGTGCCACAATTCAACCTGGTGCCGTTTCTTATTCACCAAGGAACAAATTCACATTAGTTGAGTTACAGATTGACATATGAATGTGCTGATCTCAGGGTTTTATTTGTTTTTATTAAGAATATGTGTGATAAGAGATATTTATTGTTTGTTAACTATGTGATAGGGAATGGTAGACAGAATCATGAGTGAACTCACCTGAACCAGAAAACCTAGACCTGTATTATAAACAAGAAGAGTGGTCAGCAGAAATGACCGTACAAGAAAACCAGGTAGAAACCATTCAGTGGTGCAACCGAATATCCATAAAGAAGTGGACAGTGAAGACTCAGCTGTCTGGGAGGGAAAAAAAAAAATTAGTATGCTTCTACTAATTTTAATTGAGGCACTACAAGATATAGTGAAGTAAATAACTATATGAAATATCTATAGCCAAAACTTGGTGGATAAGGGAACAGAAAGAGGAGGTGAAAGAAATCAATTTACAAAGCCGATGAAATAGCATATGAACCTGTCCTGAAAGAGGAAGCCGCACCAACTAGTGTAGACTTGGAACTGAATCCCACTGAGATAAAAACAGGTCTTGTTTTCAGACCAAGAATCAACTAGTTAATAAATTAGAACCTGATATCTTGGCTTGAAAGAATATTATTTGGAGATTATTATTAAGACAATGCTATCCAAAGGAATGAATGAAAATGCTAATTTTGGGATCCCTGGGTGGCGCAGCGGTTTGGCGCCTGCCTTTGGCCCGGGGCGCGATCCTGGAGACCCGGGATCGAATCCCACGTCGGGCTCCCAGCATGGAGCCTGCTTCTCCCTCTGCCTGTGTCTCTGCCTCTCTGTCTCTCTCTGTGTGACTATCATGAATAAATAAATAAAATCTTAAAAAAAAAAAAGAAAAGAAAATGCTAATTTTGTAAACCCATAAATCCATGGTAGCAATATCTTTGTAGTGAGTGAAGTGTCAGTGTAACAATAAGATTTGTAATCATTGAGCTATTTAGTGTATATTTGATTTGTTTTAAGAGGTTGAAGCATTTAAAAGATCTCTTACATCAGATTCTTATTTTTATTGACATTTGGGACTTGCCCAGGTTTTGTCTTAAGATTGTATTTATTTATTCATGAGAGACACAGCGAGAGAGGCAGAGACACAGGCAGAGGGAGAAGCAGGCTCCCCGCAGGAAGCATGATGTGGGACTTGATCCTGGAACTAGGGGATCACACCCTAACTGAAGGCAGATGCTCAGCCGCTGAGCCACCCCAGTGTCTCTTGCCTGGGTTTTACTAAAATTTTACTTAATTTTTAAAATTTTTTGAAAAATGTATTTGACAGAGAAAGATAGAGCATGTATGTGCATGAGCAAGTGAGTCGGACAGGGGCAGAAGGAGAGGGGGAGAGTCCCAACCCGACTCTGTATTGAGCATGCCACCAGGCTCCCCTAATCAACTTTTCAAATGGTCAGCATTTTGGACTTATAAATGTATATTTTGATTTACTAGCAATGTAAGTAGCGTTTCAATATGGGAAATTTGCCTAGTGACTTATAAATTTAATAAATTGAGTGATTAAAAAGCAAAAGAAGAGGTAAATGTCCCTTTACATCCACGACAGTCTCCCAAGCCCTACTGATGAGACATGGCAATAAGGAATATCACTGGTATTAGCAAACTATGGCCCAAAAGTCAAATCTTGCCTGCTACCTGAATACGTAAAGCCTTACTACTTTTTAAACAGTTGAAAAAAAAATCAAAGGAATAGTATTTTGTGACATGTAAATTATGACAACCCAATTTCAGTGACCGTGTTATTCATTGTGCTATTGGAACAATGCCACCCTCATTCATTTATGTATTGTCTCCGTTTTTCTACACAACAGAGTATGTATGTTATGATAGGAACTGTATACAGACAAAGCTTAAAATATTTACTATATGGCCCTTGACAGAAGGTTGTCAGTCCTTGGGGTAGCATATGCCTGGGCTTCAGGGCAAGATAGACTAGGTTTAAATACCATGTCTGTCCCTACTAGTCATTACTCCAATGAGTTTCTTAAACTTTGAGAACCCCGTTGTGTCCATTTGTGAAATGGAGACAATTTTAGTAACTACCTTATGGAGAGGCTGCCAAGAGTGACTATGTAATACATGGAGGACACCTAGAAGAGTGCCTGGAAATAGGGGGTCCTCAACAAAGGCTTTTTTAAGACTAACTGGTCTTGGGCTTACTTATTGCTATGTCTGGAGTGATGGCGGAGGACTGCCTATGCTATCAACTCGGGAATGTGCAATTTAACAGTAGCACACTTATTTACAATCATAATTTAAAGCTCCTATGCCTTCTAAATGTCAGACCCCGGGGATCCCTGGGTGGCTCAGCGGTTTAGCGCCTGCCTTTGGCCCAGGGCGCGATCCTGGAGTCCCGGGATCAAATCCCGCATCAGGCTCCCGGCATGGAGCCTGCTTCTCCCTCTGCCTGTGTCTCTGCCTCTCTCTCCCTCTCTGTCTATCATGAATGAATAAATAAAACTTTAAAATAAAAATAAACAAGAGATGCATGAAGATTAAATTTAAAAAAAAAATAAATGTCAGACCCCTGGTGCAAAGCCGGTTGAACTTCCCTTGAACTCGCCCTGGGTCACAAAAAGTTAGTAGCAGAGGGGAGAATCAGTGTGTGATGGAAGCACATGAGCTTTGGGACCTTCAAGGAAGAATTAATACTTCTTCCCCTGGCAATGTGGCTTCAAGCAGTTCAGTATGCCTTTATGAGCATTGCTCTTCTCATCTACACAAACACAGGACATACACCAGCATCACAAATGCAAATACAGGTGCTTGGACCTGCTGAATCTCAAAGGATGAGACCCAGATGTTTGCGATTTAAAAAAAAAAAAAGAAAGAAAGAAAGAAAAAGAAAAGAAAGAAAAAAAAAGAAAAAAGAAAGAGAAGAAAAGAAAAGAGAAAAGAAAGAAAAGAAAAAAGAAAAGAAAGAAAAGAAAAGAAAGAGAAAAGAAAAGAAGAAAAAAGAAAAGAAAAGAAAGAAAAGAAAAGAAAAGAAAAGAAAAGAAAAGAAAAGAAAAGAAAAGAAAAGAAAAGAAAAGAAAAGCAAAGCAAGCAAAGCAAAGCTAACCAGGTTTTGGTGCACATGCAGGCAGGGTTGAGAATCAAAAAACTAAAATGTTTATGTGAAATCTAAATGAGATAATGACTGTCAAACTCTTAGCAGAGGACCTGAGATAACCAATCTTTCAAAACCCAACACTTGCTAACACTCTGAACATCATCCATTCAGGGGTAACGGAAAGCTTGAAGCTGGACTCATTGTTTTCATCCCACGAAATGAGGGAGGATCAAATGTTGGGTCCTGTGCAGTAACAACAGGTGATGAACATTTCTGTGCAGTAACAACAGGTGATGAGGAGAACTTGCATACAGTTGTCTCCCAACCTTTGGGAGAAAAGTGCTTCTATCCAACAGTCAGAATTCTCTCAAACTCTCTATATTGGGAAACAAGACTGTTTCCAGAACTTTACAAAATCCTGTTAACGACTGATAGGGTTAAAATTTTGAGTATAAAGAACACATTCTCTAAGGGTGATATTTCTATCAAAATTAGACCCTTTCTCCAAAAACACCGTTGTGAGCTTATTAACACTTTAAAATCACTGGAAAACCTGTAAGGCAGGACTTACATAGTTCTGCTGTCCTCTGAGTGGTTCAGCATTAATACAAAGTCTCATTAACCTTATCCCTTTCTAGTCCTTGAGCACAATGGGATATGTCAGGCAGTTGCCACCGTCTGTGTGCTCTAATGCATAAACTTAATGGGTTTGGAGAATAAGACTTCCAGCAGTGCCATGAGCTATTCAGAGGTACTTTTCAGCTAGCAAATATGTTATTCTGAACCACCCAGCTATTTTTGGAATGTATGGAGCCCTTAATTTTGGTTTAATGGTGTTTTTGTAAGGGAGACTTCAATGAAACTTAGACCATATTTTAAAAGTCCAAGAAAAAAAAAAAAAAAGAGTTCTCCTTCCCACATAGTCCTAGTGACATTAAACAATGCCATATAATGAGGTCCTCACCTTCTTCCCAGCTGCTACCTAACTGGTTTTGGAAGATAAATTCA
This sequence comes from Canis lupus familiaris, assembly GCF_011100685.1. Lineage (NCBI taxonomy): Eukaryota > Metazoa > Chordata > Mammalia > Carnivora > Canidae > Canis > Canis lupus. The sequence goes on from NC_049236.1 coordinate 55,414,709, forward strand.
CCTTATTTATTCAATTGTGCAAAGTCTAAGGAAAGTTCCAAAATAAACTAAATCTCCTGGGAATTATTGTAAGATAAAGAAAACATCTTCAACTGGACTTAATTGCCAGAGATGTCTAAAATTTCCTTCTGAGGATTGAAAAAGGAAAATTAGGGGGCAGCCCGGGTGGCTCAGAGGTTTAGCGCCTCCTTCAGCCCAGGGCCTAATCCTGGACACCTGGGATCAAGTCCCGCATTGGGCTCCCTGCATGGAGCCTGCTTCTCCCACTCTGCCTGTGTCTCTGCCTCTCTCCCTCTCTCTCTCTCTCTCTGTGTGTGTGTGTGTGTCTCATGAATAAATAAAATATTTAAAAAAGAGAAAGAAAAAGGAAAATTAGAATAATGAACAAAGTATCTTTACACCTGAGAGCACGAAACCACTACAACCATCCCCATTCCCATCCCCATCCCATCTCATAAATATAAATCTCATAGGTATAGTATGTCATACTTAAGAGATGTTTAATATATGGGCAAGCTTTTTGAATAGCTTTGTGAAATGGTGTAATCAAAATTGAGTTAGGAAATCAATCTTGTAGTTAGAATGATTTTTTTAAAAAAGGAAAGAAGAAAAATTTAGAAATCTGTAACATGAGAAAAGATATCCATTTCATGCTATTTGCTCTCTTAGTGGGTACCACTGCTATTCTTTATACAAAGTATTCTCATTTGTAGAAAATGCCATAATGCATTTCATTAAAAGGAATCAGATTGGGTATAGCCTCAAAGAGCTGGGCCTAGGAAGATCAAAGCAGGGTCAATCCTATGCTGGTTAGCCAGAAGGCTGTGCTCTGTTATTGAGAAGTTGGGGGAGAAATCCAAGAACCTTTGCATCATCAAATAGTGTTTTTTCATATTCACTAAATAGTGAGATAAAAAATGACTTCAGTGGTCACCTGAGTTCTTGCCACCATCTCCCCCACCCTTACACTGATTATATACCACACACTCACTCACTATATACCATTTTACTTTATCCCTATCTGTGGGTGGTATTTCAAGGTGAATAAATTAAAGACAGTTTTCTGGACTTTTCTCTCTTTACAACTTTTACCATATCCAGTCAACTATTAAGTCATCTTTTTTTCCTTTATGTGTTGTATGAATTCCACATTCTTTCCATTTCTAACACCCAAGTGCAAATTCTTATTCCTTCTTACCTAGGTTATTGAAATAATCTCTCTCATTATAATCTCTCTTGCCCAATACTCCTTAGTCAACATCAAAATATTATATATCTAAAATGGAGCTTTGATCAGTGGCCTGAGATATTCTCTATTTGTCCCTCTTCATTCATTTTACACATTCTCTATTCTTCTCTATGCCCCAGAGGTTAACCTCTATAGCCAGCATCAACCAGTAATCACGGTCTTTGGCTTTTGTTTTGAGTTTGCCGAAGGGAGTTACCAATAGGAGGTTAGGAAGTAGTAGGACAAGGAGGTAAACATACCTTTTATGCTGGTCACCATGCTGTTGGGCTGTGGTTTGGTGGTAGCTATGTATTTCCAAGGTAAGGACATTTTCCGAGAAGATGGCAGTCTCCAACACCTTCAGCTTCTTCAAATTCTGGCAATCACTTTCTCTTCCCATGTCTCCAAGTCTAATGTTTTGAGCCCACCATGGCTTTCCCTTAATCTTGCCCAAAGTTTTCCAAATAGTCTTCATTCCATGCTCTTCAATTATCCCTTCAATTGTTACCTGCAATAGTTATGCTACTTTCTAAACAGGTGCTCACAAATGTCTTCTTATGCCTCTAATATAGATTCCACTTTCCAACATCTGATTGTTAACCCCACTAAATTTAGCCCTAATCCATCAGTCTTGATGATTTTCAATTATTCAGTTACATGGGCACTACTCTCTAGTCAGACTATATCGCTCACTCTGCTCCTCACATATCACATGTGTTCCCACATCCATTCCTTGATACATAGAAATAATCTGGTTTGACTGATCAGCCTCTTTTACTCAGAGATCTGCTTCCCATGTCTCCTCTTATAATATTACCGGTATATTTCTGCTATATGACCTTCCTCTCTATCCATAAAAAAATTGGGCCAGGCATACCTAAAAGATACAGGAATCCTAAAATCCTCAGGAATGTGGATTTCTGAACAAAATTATTGGGACTAGATTCTGTGGGTAATGGAGTATCAGTAATAGGATTGTGGTAAAAGAAAGTCTACAATCAGCCATCCTGGGCCCCATCCTTGAGGTTTGTGTGAAAAACTCATCCATGAAGGTCTGAGTGTCTCAGCTGGTTAAGGATCTGCCTTCAGCTCAGGTCTCCGGTCTCTTGGGTCCTGAGCCTGGAGTCCCCGGGATTGAGCCTCAACCACATCAGACTCCCTGCTCAGCAGGAAGTCAGCTTCTCCCTCTACTCCTCCTCCCTGCTCCTGTTCTCTCTCTCTTTCTCTCTCACTCTCTCTGTCAAATAAATACATAAACAACTTAAAAAAAACCACCTCTTCCTTGATTTGAGTGAGACACTAGAATATCTTCTCTAATAAATTTTTTATATGGCTTAATTTGATTTCTTTAACTATAAAGCAAAAGAACCATCACTAACACTAAGATTCAACATCTCTTTTCTCTTGGAATAGTAGCATGCCTCACTCTATGTATTTAAAGCAATGGTCTCCAAAATAGGTTATGAGCACCAGAGATGACTAATTAGTGTGGAAAAAAATACTGGAATATCTATTTTCTATTAAAACAACTTCAAATGATTTAAAAATCAACTTATATTAATATTTAATATCTGATTAACATTGGTGCCCTCACTCAGCCTGTAAGTCAGCAGGTGAGGAGTTCTGTACATACAGGGATGTGAAGGGATGAGTGGGAATTTTACATGGTGGATAGGTTGACAGTGGTATTATCTCTTCTTTATTTACTTTTAGCAAAAGTTAAATTATAATAGTTTATGTGTGCACTATTAGATTGGTTTGAATGCTTACTCAAATGCTAGAGTTTTTACAAGACAATGACATGGGAAGGAAAGTGATTCTGATTTATTTTTGTAACATTCTGAGGTTCACTGTTTATGTCATGGCAAAGTACTGTAAAGAGCTGTCAAGCTTGAAGATAAAGCATTTTTCTTTTAAAAAGATAAGTGTCCCAAATATATTGAATTTTTGGTGATAAAAAATTGCTATCTGTAGTGTGCTATATAGCAGATATTTTATAAAAAAATTCAACCTTCACTGTACCCTTAAGATAAAAATGATATCTTAATAATAAATGAAAGTAACTATATTTTGAAAGGGACTCCTTTGAATTCAGGTATTTGTTAAAGTTTCTCCTAATGTGAGACTTTATTGTAAAAATATGCCATTTACATAGACTTTAGTATTTGTACATTAAAATATGGAAATAGAAATTTCAGATCAGTTTCAAATTCTCCAAATAGTATTATTAAACTTGGAACCATTTGCTTAAAATACCAAATTCAGCAGCTTCCAAACAATTCAGGAATAGCCTATCAAAGTCAGTTAGAATATACAATTAAGAGCTAAATTTCAATTAAACATTTTTCATAATTAGAATAGAAAAAAGTGTATCATAATTATCAAATATTGCCAAGTATTAACTTCTCTAGGTAAATTTATATATTTTTTTTCAGCTATAACAGCTATTCCTTTAAAAGCAAATATTGTAATATAGTTTTTTAGAACCAAAACTTTAAAATAATCAAAAACACAGGATTAAAATTCATTTTTCAGTTTACTGAAGCATTTTCTTTTTTTTTTTTTTTTTTTTTTTTTTTTACTCCTGCTTTATTTTCAATTTTTGCCTCTCCTAGGTTGTGCTTTCTGGTACAATCAGCTAATTTTTAATAAAATAAAATGTTTTAAAAAGTGTCTGAGTTAAATTTATTGATGAGCAAATTACCATTTTTTATTATCTTGAGGTTTTTTTTTTTTTTTTTTGTCATCCTTTCTATTCTTAATACCTTTAAAACAAGAACAAAACTTTTCACTCTATAGCATTTGCTTTCTTTTTTTGGCCAGCCTTCCCTTCGGGTAATTGGAAGGTTAGACTCTTTTTGTCCTTTTTTTGTTCTCCTAGTGTCACATAGTGGCATGCCCTGAGAATTTTCTAGACGTTGTTTCAGTTTTATAGGTTGAGTATTTCTTCTTTTTTTTTTTTTCTATCTTATTTTTTTTTATTGGTGTTCAATTTACTAACATACAGAATAACCCCCAGTGCCCGTCACCCATTCACTCCCACCCCCCGCCCTTCTCCCCTTCCACCACCCCCAGTTCGTTTCCCAGAGTTAGAAGTCTTTATGTTCTGTCTCCCTTTCTGATATTTCCCACACATTTCTTCTCCCTTCCCTTATATTCCCTTTAACTATTATTTATATTCCCCAAATGAATGAGAACATATAATGTTTGTCCTTCTCCGACTGACTTACTTCACTCAGCATAATACCCTCCAGTTCCATCCACGTTGAAGCAAATGGTGGGTATTTGTCATTTCTAATAGCTGAGTAATATTCCATTGTATACATAAACCACATCTTCTTTATCCATTCATCTTTCGATGGACACCGAGGCTCCTTCCACAGTTTGGCTATCGTGGCCATTGCTGCTATAAACATCGGGGTGCAGGTGTCCCGGCGTTTCATTGCATCTGTATCTTTGGGGTAAATCCCCAGCAGTGCAATTGCTGGGTCGTAGGGCAGGTCTATTTTTAAGTGTTTGAGGAACCTCCACACAGTTTTCCAGAGTGGCTGCACATTTTCAATAATATTTAATAAAAGCAAAGAGATTTGGGTCTGACTAATAAAAATAAATGTAATATTTTAAAATGTCACTTATTTATTTTTGGCTTATACTTAATTTTTCTCACATGTATACTATATTATATACAAATATACCATAATACATGAATCTGATTTATAAATGATATAGTTTATCTTATGTATATTATATATTATTTCTATGGTATTTGTATAGCATATTTATGTAACAAATATGATGATATATTTATAATTTACACATAGTTGTTTTCTATAAATAAATATGTTTTCATTATTCTGTAAATAAGTTATATATGTATATATACCTGTCTATACATTCAGGGGTTCATTTTTTTTAACTATTAGGAAAATGGGATCAAAATATTTCAGATATATCAGCCTCAGTGATGGAAAATTAAAGACAAACAGAAGTGATCCTGACTTGATGATTTTATATCTGTACTTGGGGTTTTATTTTTAATTTTCTCTACTTTGGGGCTTTTTGAAATTTCCTATTGAATAACTTATGAAAGCAGTATAGTCCTACAATTATAATGTAATAAGTTAAACTAGTAAATGGACAAATAATTTATAGATTTCTCAAATAAGGAAGAAAAATACTTTGGGGGGTCAGATTCAAATCAAGTCTATCTTCTACCAGGAAAACTTTCTGATTTGGGGACCCTACTCTTCTGCCATCTTGCCCCTCCTCCAGGAAAACTTTCTGAACCAGGGTTTCTTTTTTCACTGGATTCCTCTCAAAGCTTGTGTAATTTACATACTCTTAATTTCATATTTATGAATTTTCATAATTTTTGTAAACATATATGTTGTCAATTTTATTACACTTGACCCTTGAACAATGGGGATTAGGGCTGCTGATCCCCATGCAGTAGAAAATTAACATCTAACTTTTGACTCACCTAAAACTTACATACTACTGTTGACTGGAAACCTTACCAATAACAAAAACACATATTTTGTATATTATATGTGTTACATACTATATTCTTATAATATAGTAAGATAGAGAAAATAAAATGTTACTAAAATCATCAGGAAGAGAAAATACATGTATAGTACTAATATATATATAATATATATTATATATATAATATATATATATATATATATATATTCCATGTATAAGTAGACCCACACAGTTCAAACCCATGTTGTTCAAGGGTCAACCATATTTTACTAGTTCCTTAATAGCAATCTTCTCTTCTGTCCTTATTTTTACTTGACCCAAATAGATTCTGGTTATACCCAACTCTTAAATCATGAAAGGGGCTGGGATGAACTAGTCACTCAGCTGGCCAGCCTTACTTTAAATTCAAGGTCACTGGGGCACTTGGGTGGTTCAGTTGGTCAAGCGGCTGCCTTCAGCTCAGGTCATCATCTCAGGGTCCTGGGATCGAGCCCCACATTGGGTTCCCTGCTCAGTGAGGAGTCTGCTTCTGCCTCTGCCCTCTCCTCAGCTTGTGTTCTCTGTCTGGCATCATCTTGCATCAGAATTATTGCAATGACCTCTTGCTCTCTACTTGCTTCTACTCTCGCACATCTTTCAGTCTGTCCCCCAAAAAGCAACTGAAGTGATTCTGCCTTGAGCTGTTAGATTATGTTAAACCCCTGGCCAAAATCTCTGTGTTGTGTGTCTGTGTGTGTGTGTTTCATTTTTCTCAGTTTCTGTTAAACTCCGCAAAGTCACTCTTTATGGGAACTCTTTCAGGATATCTTTCCATAACATGTAACATCTGGTCATAAGGAACCTACCTTTAAAAATCACCAGTAAAAGTAATATCCTGCCCAAGGGACCCATCCCAAGTTACCTCTAGGCTTGTAATATACGCTCCAGCCACTAGAGGCACTTTCTTAGCAACAAAACAGGACTTTCCCAGAGGACCAATACCAACAGTCACATTAAGTCTTTCAATCCTGCTCCTTGGAAATTTCAGCAATCAGAACAAAGTCACACAAACCACAACCATACTGAATAAAAAGCACTGGCACTTCATTAACCAGATGCTTCAGAACATCACCCTTCTCTTGTAGCAGCTCCACCACTCGTTCTTGATCCATTCTTTTAAGATCACAAAGTATTCCAAACTCTTCAAAATGTCCATCTTCAGAATGGTACTTCTTATTATCTTCATTTCTAGAGTGAGCCAAATTCTTTACCACGGTTTACAAAGCACTTTCCCATCTGGCTGGCCATTAACTCCCTAATCCCATCTCCTACTGCTCTCTTACTTCTGATCCAGGCTTACTGGCCTTGCTCTTCCTGGTCCATGTCTGGCTCACTGGCTCCTTCCTCAGACCCTTTGCACTTGTTTCCTCTGCCTATAATACAGTCCTCCATGTAAACACATATGTTCTTTAGCTGCCTTCCTTGTTTTTATTTTTCTAGCACTTAACACCACTCAATACACTATGTATCTAAGTATTTGCTTTTTTTTTTTTTTTTTTTTTTTTTTTTGGTCTGTGTTCTACAGGAACATAGAATCTATGAGGACAGAAATTATTTTATCTCTGAATAGAAAACTTTTTACATCTAATGATGGTTCACAGGATCAGACTATCCAAGGAAGAACACATTAAGCCCCACATGTATTATTTACAAATGCTACAAAAACGAATGAGTTATCCCTATTGTATGTTCTTATGACCCTGTTCATGCCTCTCTTAAAATGTTCAACACATTCATTATAGTAGTGGTGTTCATATTTAACTTTCTTGCTTCAGTAAGAAGTCTCTGAGTATAAAAACATACATTTTTCACTTTTCTGTGGCCAGATCCCAGCATAGATTTTGATATTCAATAAGCAAGATGTATCGGTATTTGATTTTTCCTTTGTGATTTTCTTTACTTTTTCATTCACTTATTTATTTTTACATTTGAGGGAGAAAGCAGGCATTAAAAATAAATGTTAAAAGTTCCTCACCACTATGCAGTATAGGAAAACTGAATGAATGAATTAGCTGTGCTAATTACACAGTCCACTGGATGAAAAAAGATCCTTTCCATTCTTTCTTTCCTTCCCTTTTGTCCCTACGGCTGTTATTGACAATACTCCCGTATCACTATTTCTATGCCAGTGGACTTTTCTGACTTTACTTCAATTCTCAGATCCAAAGATACGCAGAAAAGAGACATGCAGATAAGCTGAAATGGGAGTGAAGAAAAGTTGAACAGGGGTGAAGAGAAGAGACATAGAGAGAGGGGAATCAGGGCAGAGGAGGAACCAGGAAATTCTAGGTCTGTGGGTCATTTGCATAGTTATTTGCATCAAGCAACTTTGCTGCTGCAAGGAAATCAGTAAGAAGTAAGCTTTGGAAACTGATCCCATTCAAACTGAGATGCTAGAGAAAGAATGGAAGGGAAGAGTGTCAAAGAAAGAAGTATACTATAGAGTACAAGGGATGAAGTCCCACCTTACAAGTTTCACAACATAGTAAATACTAAGAAGTGTAAATTAAGGTGTATGTTTCTCAAAGCTTGAGTAACTGAATGATGATAGTTTACATAAAACTGTCACCATTGGTGTTTTTCTTTTTCTTTTTTGCATGCTAATTAGCCCTGTTTTCAAATACTATGCTTTTAAATGTCTGCTTTCTCTAAAAATATTATATTTGCCTTATTTTGATTTATAAAACTTCATCACATTAAACATTTAACCAGTGACCTTGAAATAAGGCTAAATTCTAACTCAAATGTCAGCAGAAAGAAATGCCAGTTTTTATGAAAATTTTGCTTATGAATTTTAAATGTGAGAATAATGTCCTTTGGTTTTAAAAAACATTCTATTCTCTTTCACCTTTATTATTACTATAACCTTTAATATTTCAGACAAAGATTTTTTAGTTGTTTGAATTAGTCAGATTCAGAGGGAACTTATGAATATTGATTATTAAAATTTTACCATTTGCCAATACTAAAGTAATTTTTAGAACTAATTCTATGACATTTAACATAACTTCCAGGTATAACCTCCAGGTTTTGAATCATAAGTTCTCTTTTGGAATTATTTTTAAATATTGTTTTATTAATATGGTGCTATACATAAAGAATTTGGATTGGGAGCAAAAATCTGAAAAAAAAATTGAGATTGGTAGGTGTAGAATAGAAAAAAAAACTTAATCACAATATTCTTTTTTTAAGATTTTTTTATTTATTCATTTATGAAAGACAGAGAGAGAGAGAGAGAGAGTGGCAGAGACACAGGTAGAGGGAGAAGCAGGCTCCACACCAGGAGCTTGATGTGGGACTTGATCTTGGGTCTCCAGGATCACACCTTGAGCCAAAGGCAGGCACTAAATCACTGAGCCACCCTGGGATCCCCATAATATTCTTATAGAGGCATGAAATAAAGGTGTGTAGCCACAAACTGCTATTTATTTATTTATATTTAATTTTTTGGGGGGTGGAAAGGGGTAAAGGGAAAGGGAAAGAGAATTTTAAGCAGTTTCCAGGCCCACCACAGAGCTCAACATGATCTCACAACCCTGAGATCATGACCAGAGCCAAAACCAAGAGTTGGACACTTAATTGACTGAGCCACATTGGCGCCCAGTGAATTAGAATTTACAATAATTATTTATAATTTTTCTTTTACCCCCACTATATGAAAAGACACTGCATGCTACCTTTTTCCAAATCCTTTTCTCTGTCCTAGCTAAAATATGAATAGAGGAGTATTATGTTAATTGCTAGTAAGAGTTTAAATATCATTTTCTATTAGCCACCAGGGAATATTTAAAACTACTATTGTTTTTTCAAATATATTAAAGAATTTTATTGTAATGTTAAAGAAACTGAAAGCATTAAAAAAAAACTTTAAACAGAGCTTGACCATAATAAAATTAACACTGGTTGTAAAAAAATACCAGATATTATTCTAAGTCTTTTACATGCCTTATCTTGTTTAAATAGTACAATAACTCTATGAAATAAGTACTTTAAGATAGAAGTGCTTAGAGTAGACTTAGAGAGTCCTGCAGCTCTTTCACACAGATACTGGTCTGGGATTCAAATTCAAGTTTGTATGACTCCAGCAGCTAAGTTTTTGAACTGTGTGGTGGATGGTATTGTTCATTCAAAATATCTGCCGCTTTTTTTATAGTTCCTCTTGCTATGCAGGACTATACATATGGTCCCAACTTATAATGATTTGACTTACACTTTTTCAAGTTTACAATGATGCATCCAGTAGAAAAGCTTACTTTGAGTTTTTATCTTGTCCAGGCTAGCGATAAGCAGTACAATATTCTATTATGGTGCTGAGTAGTGGCAGTAAGCCTAGCTCCCCATCAGCCACACAATCAGGAAGGTAAACGCCCTACAATCTATACCTACAACCACTCCATATCCATACAAACATTATGTTTATCACTTTCAGTATAGTATTCAATAAATAACAGGAGATATTCAACACTTTATTATAAAATAAGCTTTGTTAGATGATTTCATCCAACTCTGGGCTCATAAATTGTTCTGAACACATTTAAAGTAAACTAGGCTAATCTATGATGTTTGGTAAGTGAGATGCATTAAATGCATTTTTGACTCATGATATTTCCAACTTACAGTGGATTTACTGGGACATAACCCCATCCTAAGTCAGGGAATATCTGTACCTCATTGACTTTAGGCTTGGTAATGTTACTGGCCTTGGCAAATGGATGATGGCAATTGATACGTGCATTCCCAAAAAGAAGATTTACAAGCCATTACATCGTTCTCCACCTTGGTATTTTCCCCTTTCCGTTGAGCTTGGCAGTGTTCCCAGTAGGCTGATCCTACAGTGTAGGTCTCAGGTGAGGTGACTCTGAAGAGACCTTGGGTGGAATAAATACACAACTCAGTGTTCACTGTTCTGTGTCAATGAGACCTACAGGTCATTTTTTTGTTATAGCACAAATGAGCCTAGCTTGACTGATACATTATGCAATCTGTGCCTCTATTTGCTTCTTCTATGTGAGAAATTTACTTGTAATTTTTTTCTTTATCCCAAATAAACTAGAACAAATCAAAATCTCCTTCCCTGCAAAACATTCGGAATACATCATAAAGTTCTTTGGTAAACTCTGTAAATATACAATATAATTAAATTACAAGGACATGGAATTATAAAATGCCCACTCTGGTTGGGGATGTTGCACAAAGTGCATATCAAGTAGAAGAGCAAATACTTTTCAGAGATTATTTTCCATTATCAACTGTTAATAACACCTCTCTTGGTACTGGCTAAACCATTAAACTTTGTCTGCAAGCACATTTTAAAAACAGATTCTGTTGACAGGTGCAGCTCCAAAGACTGCTTCATCTTCAGTGAAATTATATTGCTCTCCCACTCACACTCCTTCCTTTAAAATGGTACATACACCCACTGCCGCCTGGATGCTTTTATTGTAGAGGAAAGACTAAAGAGTGATTCATCTAGTTTTTAATCTTTTGGCCTTTTTAGTGGGATGGTAAAATCACAGGAATTAGGGATGAAAATGATCAATTGTTTTTGCATTTACATTTTTATACCCACAGTCAGCAGCTTCCCAACAATGAGATTGAATAAAAAAGTGATAGGTAGGCCAAAACCCTCCGCTACAGATAATCAACTTGCTACAGACCTGAGGGTAGGCATGTGCTTTATTTAGAAGAATTGCCTGATGTCACTATCACCTTCTTTTAAATTCAGTCTCCTCTGGCTCAGTGTGCATCCATTGATTTTGTTTTGGCTGAAATCTGTTAAAAAAACAAGATAAACAACCATGAATTTCTCATTTGCAACCATTTATGTATATGGGAAGTGACTTATTGATCTTATAATTGAACAGTCATTGCTCACTCTTCATCAGGCTGTTCCTCATCAGTGTTATTTAGCACTGCCCAGGCCCTGACCTGACTGTGGGGCTGCGAGCAACTCTGGAGATAGGAGCGTGTTTCTGCGGTTAGAGCAGCCATGTAGCAAATGCTTGGAACAGGCTAAATGAAAACTTCAGGCACAATATAAATATATTTTAAATGATTACTGGAGCCTCTTCTTTATGGGTCAGACCTACCAAAAGCACTTTGTTACCTCCTGGGCTATTGCTTCTATCCTCAATAACAATTTTTTTGTGGATGTTTTTAATAAAATTGAAATCAAGAACAGTAAGGTCTTGACAATACAGGTAAATTTAAAAAATATATGCCTCCTTCATATTAGCTGATTTTGACATTTCTCAATGATTACCTCATGGTTGAAGGTAATGAAATAGTAAACATGTTCTGGGAAATTCAATGGAAAGGAATATAAATTATGGTAATTAAAAAGGGAATCAAGACTGATCATATTCTCCTTCCTGTATAGGGTATCACGTATACTGTATTATTGAGTCTTCCATGTGAATTTCTTTCTTGTTTTGCTACTCATTTTACTTTTAAAAATCTGTCTAGATCAGTGATGTGCAATAAAGCTTTTTGTAATGGTGGAAATGTTCTATAATTTGCAAAATCCAATATACTTATAGTCACTAGCCACATGTGCCTAATGAGCATTTGAAATCAGCGAGTGCAACTGAGAGACTGATTTTTAAATTATATTTAATTTTATTTGACTTAAACACCTGCATGTGGCTAGTGATTACCATGCTGGATGGTCAGACCATACACAGCTTACATTTTTAGAATCATAGAACTTTGAAGTTGAAGGAAGTTTGTAGAGAATCTAACCTAAGTTCTCTGTATTGTTATTCACTTGTTGGAGAGATGATCTCTGACATTATCTTTGGAAAGACTGTGGTCATTGAATAGCCAAAGTAATGTTGAAAAAGGGAATGAAAACTGGTGGCATCACTATTCTGGACTTCAAGCTCTAGCTCAAAGCTGTAATCATCAAGACAGTATGGTACTGGCACAAAAGCAGACACATAAATCAATGGAACAGAGAGGAAAACTCAGAAATGGAAAGACTGCTGTCAACTCTAGTTGCTTGCTCCATCTAATCATTATAGATAAGCCAGAGTCCAAAAGTTTCTGGGTTTCTTCTTGTCAATCATATAATTTTATTTGTCAACCATAAAATAGTCCAAGTGGTCAAATAGTATTATTATAATGGTGAATGATAAACATATCTCAGAATGTTACATATTATCTGAAATGTTGCTTGCCCTTAGAATTCATGCAGAAGTAAATACAAAACATGTATAAGTAGATATTTTGGGAGAAATGAAGCAGAAAACATTATTTCTGCAGAAACATTTGAGAATTCTCTTTCTTTGTTGCTAGAAATCATGCCTAATCTTTGCCTCTTCAGAATTGAACACCATAATTCTAATTTGAGAGATGACCCAAGTGTTGCATGGATTTACCCAACACAAGTGATTATATTAAGGGAGATAAATGGCATTCCATGGGCTGGTATCTTTCTCACAATAGATTAACCAGTAGAGCTTATTACTTTACTGGTCCTTGATTATGGCTTTATATTGAGGTCACTTGGGAAACTTAAAAAATGCCCAGCCCCAACTTCAGAAAAGGTGGGGGCCAAGGCTTTTGTGTCTTTAAAAGCTTCTCATCTGATTATAATGAGCAATAAGCATTGAAAAAGATTATTTGTTAGTTTAGTTATGGTAATAGTCAAAATTCAAATATATTTCAGAGTCAAAATTAATCTTGACTCTAATTTGTAACCTTAAAATCTGCCAAAGAAGATTATAATTGGACTGATGAAAACACCTTATCTCTAATAAAGATAGAAAGATAAAGCTCTACTAATTTTTAAAACAATCAAAAAAAAGACAACCAAAGACAAAAATCAGTGAATTCCAGCAGCCCGGGTGGCTCAGAAGTTTAGCGCTGCCTTCAGCCCAGGGCCTGATCCTGGAGACCCGGGATGGAGTCCTCTCCTGCATGGAGCCTGCTTCCCCTTCTACCTGCATCTCTGCCTCTCTCTTTCTCTCTCTGTGTGTGTGTGTGTGTGTGTCTCATGAATAAATAAATAAAATCTTTTTAAAAAATCAGTGAATTCTATGCTCACTGGGGTTTCATATATCCATACATATACTTGAGAGACCAGGAAGTCCTACCTGACAGAAACAAATTTTCACAGCACAAAATATGGATGTTAAGAGAGAAATCATTCTCAAGAATGAAACAGAGAACTAGACTTCACAACAAAACTTTGGTAGGAGGAAATGAAGGATATACATATGTATGTAGCTAGTATTTGAATAATGACTGTACTTGTTGAAAACTGCTGTCATGTATACATGTATACACACATGTACAAAAGTCGTACACGCATATGTATGTATATACATACATCATGTATACATGCGTACTACAAGTCACACTATTCCCAGTTCTGCAAGGGTATTTTTCTTCTTATTTCATAGAGAACTACTGGATTATTTTAGTGTCAGGATTGGAAAATCTAGATAGCTGTGATAATTGGTAGGGATCTATATTATGAAGAGGCCAATTTTGGAGAAAGTGATAGCACTTAGAATGGTTTGTTTGTTTAAGTGAGATGCTTTCCTCCCTTCCTGCTTATCACAATCCTTTCTATTCATCAAGGACAATTGTGGAAATAAAATCTAAAGTATGTTAATAAAACTTTAGTTAGAACTTTCATTGAAAATATAGGTCTCAGGGCGCCTGAATGGCTCAGTGGATTAATATCTGACTATTGGTTTCAGCTCAGGGTATGATCTCATGGGTCATGGGATGCCCTGCTTCAGGCTCCTTGCTCAGCAAAGAGTCTGCTTGAAAATTCTCTCCATCTGCCCTTCCCCCAACTCACACTCTCCTCTCCCTCTCTCTGAAATCAATCAATCAATCAATCAATCAATCAATCAATCTTAAAAAGAAAATATAGGCCCAATTCTAAATACAGTTAATGGTAGTATTCGAGTTAAATTGTTGATGATGACTAAGAACTAATGTATCCATTATTATTTGTTTGTAAAGCAAAGAGAAGTTAGAAAATTTATCATAAAATTTAAGTAGACTATATTCTATATCTATTCATTACAAAGTTGAGTTTCTGATGGTTTCTTGAAAAAATAAAGGTTTATTATAATTTGCATAGATATCTCTGAAGAATCTTCTACTCTAGATGTTTACTTATTACTTTCAGATTATATTTTACATAGAAAAGTATATTCTTTGTAGAAGGCTGCATTTGTTCATTTAAAATCAAAGTAAGTATATCCTTTAAACCTAACTTAAACCTTTGAATATATATGTGCACAGAAAAAATATTTGCTGATCAATTTAGATGAGAAATAAGGACAGCATATGGCAAGTTGAAATTTGGGGAGACTTGGTAGCTCAGGAATATAATTCCCATATGAGAAATATTGTGTATGTGTGTGTGTGTGTGTGTGTGCATTTCTGGATTTCGGATTCAAAAATAATTCTTAGCTTTGAAAGTAAGAAATCATATAAATAATAAATCTTTATTTTCTGGGTCCATAATGAACAAAGTAAACAGATACAGAACAAAAACCTCAGAGAACATGACTGTGGGTATCTACTGAAACATTTCACGAAGGCCTAATTTTCAACAGGAAAATTAAAGGAAATTTACCAGATATAGACCTGAGGATTTTGAAAATAAAGGTTAAAATTGTTATTTACAATCACTAACCTTTTCATCATTTGTAAAAAGGAAAATTTCTTCTTAAAATACAATCAATCAGTTTCCTTTCTAACAGACTCTGCAGTCCTTGGTGCCAGTTGGAATACTGCGTTACAAATAGAAGCTCCATTACCTCATGGAGAGAAGAGAGTTTGATGAACAATTGTGAGAATTGTAGGGTGGATTTCTTCTTTCCCGATTCAGGAAACAAATTTGATGATGTATATTTAAGTAAATGTACATCATTCTAATTTTAGAATTTTATTATCAGTGCAACATAATGTAAGATTTTGTATCTTTACAAATAAAAACAAATGAAAATATTTTAAAAGGAGACAATAGTTGAATTCTTTCTGTATGTAGGAAGAGACAGATTAGAAATCACAAGAGTCTATTTAAAATCCTGCATGGTGTTTTCATTTTCAGAGAAACAAACTAATGCAACATAAATCTCTTTCAAGTCTGATGAACAATATTATCACTCTATTTGCATTTTAGATTATAGATGAAAAAGGAAATGATATATTTGCCTAAGATTTTCCAAAGAGTAAATGTAGAGCCAGGAATAAAATGTCTTTTATTCATGGTTCTAAATCTCTTACTTCCTCTGCTTGACAAGATGACAACATCCTTCTACAGAAAAACATACTCCAATTATATAACCATCATTGAATCGGATAAGCAATGGTTTAAGAATGCATATACACTATCAACTAAAAGTAGCATTATTCCAAAACCTATGTTTTTCATTCTTTAGAAATAATATTGGCAAAAAGTTACAGAAATCATACTTCAAATTAGACTTTTCTAAATAATCAAATGATTCCAGATTCAGTAACCACTGCCTTGATTAAAGAGCACACTCCAAACTTCAAATTTCACTTCTCTTAAATAACCTTCCTGGCAGTAAACATTATGCAAATACAGGCTATGAGGGAAAACCACTTCTGAAAACTGCAGTGTGCATTTAAGTAAACAGCGATGGAACACAGAAAGTGCTTCTGATTCTACTAAATGATTTCTTTCTAGAAACTCCAAACTTAGGATGCTGATATGCTTAAGAACATTAACTGTAACTCAAGGTAGCAAATGGAAGTTTTACAGATTTGTACATATTGTAATCTAACAATTCACCATCATTCTAAAATATATTTTTTAGGCTTGTTCCACTTTCTAAAAAAAAAAGTTTGTAATTCTAGCGAATGATTTCATTCTTCTTATTTTCTTATGCAATAAGTTCATGTGTAGGGCATTCCTTGTCATCGGGGGTGGAAAGATAGACTTCTTCACTGGCGAAGCTGGGGTAGCTACTCAGAAAGTTGAAGCCCCATGGGAAGAATCGCCTACGGTAACCTTAAAAATCACAGAGGAAATGGTTCCACCAAACAAATGAGTGTGCTCATCCAACTCCCTCAACTCACCAGTCCTGGCTCAAAGAGCTATGTTTGGCTTTTGAGTGAGTGCTCTATAGAGGGAAATTTTTGCATGTGGAGAAAAAAACTCCCTTCCTTCTTTGTGACACTAGAAAAACTCATGGTCTCTCTCAGAATCATTGCACAGTGAAAATCAAATACTCTCAGGTCCTAGAGAGATAAAGAAAATAATGAGAAGCAGAATGATATAATCTTGGAAATGGTTACTGTAGTGATCTACAAAAAAAACAAATATTTGGAGAAAAAAAATATCAATCAGCATATTATTAAAAACCTTACTTGAAAATTTTAGATCAGATGTATATAAAGTTTCCTTATTTATTTTCAGATCTTAGTGTATCACCTCCATCTCCATACCAGGTGTGTGTCTTGCTTGGGGGAACTCTGCTCCAAATATCTCCATAAAGCTAGATATGCTACATGTGACTTCTTCCTCTGAATAAATTATTCTGTTTTTGGAGACTCCACCCCAAAGGCATGTATAAAACAAATATAAACATTTTCAAGTATGGGCCCTAGTTAACATAAACACAATTTGAAAATCAAGAAACCAAGCAATGGTTTCTTTTCTTATTTCTACAGAATTCAGAGATTTTGGAACAGTAGATCATCTTTGGTAGACACTATAATCATAGAACATGACCTCATTTCTTCATTTCACTCATTGCATCTCTCTCCTTTCCCTTTATCTCCTTTATCTCTTGTTTTATTTTGGGGCAGAAGACAAAGATGTTATTTTCATTTTTTTTAACATGGTGTTTGACTATAGCAAAGGAAATATATCCCAATCCTTACATCTGCTATAGTGTAAAATCAAATAGATATAGGTTTTAATTACCTTGTCTTTATTTTTTTAGAAGTTATCCAATGTCTTTTTTTTCTTTTTCCTTCTTTCTTTTTTAGAGAGAGTGTGCTGGAGGGAGTGAACCAGCACTCTCTTCCACCAGCAATGCATGAGAATTGCAGTTGTTCCATGCCCTCTCTAATATGTGGTATTGTCAGTCTTTTTCATTATGACCATTCCACTGGCTGTGTCTTGGTATCCCATAGTGGCTGTACTTTATATCCTTAATAAAAAATGATGTTGAGTGTCAATTATGTATGCCATAGCATATACATTACTCTTCCTAGAAAGTTATTAAGTACATTCTAGACATATTAATATAGGGATAAGGAAATTCATAGATACTAATGCCAAAAATATTTTACTTTGCTTTTTTCCCATGATGCAACATAATACAGAATATATTAATTATATTGTCTTAATAAAGCATTTAGAGGCTTACCATTTGGGTAAGTTATGCCTTTCTAATAATTTAAAAATTTTATATAGTTGTCATACTTGTTGGTACAAAGTTGTTTATAACATTACCTATTTCTTGCTAATATCTGTAAAATCTGGATCTCCCTCTTTCATTCCTAATATTGATAACTTGTGTCTTCACTTTTTTGTTTTTTTTTATCAGTCTAGCCAGAATTTTATTGATTTTTGACCTTTCAAAGAATTCTTTGGTTTTATTGTCTTTTCTCTATTATCTTCTATTTCATTGATTTCCACACCTATTTTGGTTATTATTTTGATTATTATTCTATTCATTTTGAATTTATTTCTTTTCCTCAATTCTTGAGATGTTAACATAGATTATTTTAGACCTCTCTTTTTTCTAATATAATGATTTAAAATCTTATATTTCCCTCTGAGTGTCATGTTAGCTGTATCTCAGAAATTTTGACACTTTAATTTTTATTCAAACTGGGATTTTTTTTAAAGATTTTATTCATTTATTCATAGAGACACAGAGAGAGAATGAGAGGCAGAGACACAGGCAGAAGAAGCAGGCTCCATGCAGAGAGCCCAACGTGGGACTCGATCCAGGGTCTCCAGGATCACACCCTGGGCTGCAGGCAGTGCTAAACTGCTGCGCCACCAGGGCTGCCCCCTCAAACTGGGATATTTTTTAATACCTTTGTGATTCTCCCTTGACTCATGGTTATATTTAAGTGTGTTTATTAATGCCCATGTTTGGGGAAATTTTGTAGACAGATTTCTGAAGTCAATTAAAAATTTAATTCTATTACATGCAGAAATAATCTTCATAGTTCCAGTTCTTATTTTTATTAAGAAATGTCATATCTCATCATAGGGTCCATCTTGGTGAATGGTCTATCTGCTATTGAAAATATTTATTCTAAAAAAAAAAAAAAGAAAAAAAGAAAATATTTATTCTGCTATTGCTGAAGAGAAAATTTTACAAATACCATTAACTTTTATTAGTTAATACTACCATTTCCCATAAAATGTAAAAAAAAATACAGTTATATCATTACACTCTCTTATTCTTTCTACTTTTGTTTTCATCCATGTGATTTATAACATAGGCTGCATATATATTACAAACCCCACAATATATTTTTATCACTTCTGTTCTAAAAGTCATATATTTTTATAAATATTTAAAATAAGAGCATATTGACTTAGCATTGTATTTGCTCATTTATTTACTGTTCCCAACATCATTACTTTCAGTAAATCCAAGTGTCCCTCTGTTGTCATTGTTCTTTCACATGAAGAACTCTTTTAAATACTTCCTATAGTGTGAGTAAGCTGGTGATAAATTCTGTTTTTTGTTTGTTTAAATAATCTTCATTTTGCCTTTCTTTTTTGAGTACATTTTTGCTAGGTATAGAATTCTGCATTGACAGATTTTTCTCATAGCTCTTTGAAGATGTTACCCTTGTATTTTCTGGCCTCTGTGACCTATGTCCCTCTCTAAATAATTTGACTTTTGCTCTGACTTGTGTAAGAGATTTTCATTTATTGTTGGTACTTAACAATTTGATAATGAAATGCCTAGGCATTTTTTTTTCTTGGTGGTTAGCCCAATCAGGACTCACTGAACTGCTAGAAAGTAAATTTATTTATTATTTACTAAATTTGGTAAAATTTTGGCCATTGTTTATCTTTTATCTGTCTCCCAATACTCTTCCAACTTTATACATTTATTAGGCATTCTAGTATCACTGATACCTGAGACACTGAAGTAGTAAAATTTTTTTAAAATTTTTATTTATTTATGATAGTCACACACAGAGAGAGAGAGAGAGAGGCAGAGACATAGGCAGAGGGAGAAGCAGGCTCCATGCACCGGGATCCCGACGTGGGATTCAATCCCGGGTCTCCAGGATCGCGCCCTGGGCCAAAGGCAGGTGCTAAACCGCTGCGCCACCCAGGGATCCTGAAGTAGTAGAATAGATTCCAAAGGCACTGTTTACCTTTTTTTTAGTCTTTTACATTTTTTCCCTGGGAAGGAAGGGAGAGGTGGATAATATTAGGGAAATTTTACTTCTATGTCTTCAAATTCACAGATCTCTTCTGCTTTACCATGTCTGCTGTTGAAGCTATCTAATAAAGTTTTAATTTTATATAGTGTATAAGACATACAAAGCTATGTTTTATGTAGCCCTTTCATATGTATCTCTAATTTCTGTCATTATGATGATCATATTTTCTTTTAAACTCATGAGCATATATTATTTTAGTTGTTTTAAAGTCCTATCTAGTAATTCTATGATTGCTGTCATTTTGGGGTCTGATTCTGTTCACTGAAATTTCTTCCTTTTATGGATCACATTTTCCTATGTTTTCACATATTTAGAAGTTCCTGACTGAAAGTTGGATACTGTGAATTTTACATGGTTGAATGCTAGCTTTCTGTTGCCTTCTTTTAAGAAATGTTGGACTTTAATCTGCTGATTTGTAAGTTATTGCTAATCAGCTTGATCCTTTCAAGACTTGCTTTAAGCTCTGCTAACAGACCTATAGTACCTTTTACTCTAAGGTGGGTTTATACCTTATCTTACTTATCTATATTTGGGCAGCCTGGGTGGCTCAGCAGTTTAGCACCACCTTCAACCCAGGGCATCATCCTGGAGACCTGGGATCAAATCCCACATCGGACTCCCTCCATGGACCCTGCTTCTCCCTCTGCCTGGGTGTCTGTCTCTCTGTTTCTCTCATTAACAAATAAATAAAATCTTTAAAAAATAATTTTCTATATTTAAGCTTTTATTATGGTAGCTTCCCACTTCCAGGTGGTTATCTATTACTATACAATGAATTGTCCCAAAGCACTAAAGCTTTAAAGAATATACATTCATTACTTTACAGTGTCCATTGGACAGGAATCCCAGCATAAGTTCCCCTGGCTTACTGTCTGTAACAGGCTCTAATTAAGGAGTCAGCCAGGGATGCAGTTATCTCAAAACTTGACTGTGAGAGAATCATCTTCCCAACTCACTCAAGTAGTTATTCAAAGAGTTTCTCATTGTTCAAAGAGTTAGTTATTGGTTGCAGTTCTCTCTTAGTTCCTTGTCACATAGTCTCATCTATAACACAGCTCACAATGGCAGCTGGCTTCCACTAGAGTAAGCTCTCCCCACCCCCCCAAAAAAAAGAAAGCAAGTAAGATTTAAGTCAGTATTATTTTTTAATTTAATCTCAAGAAGTAACATCTCACCATTTTTTGCTATATTCTATTAATTATAGGTAACTCACTATATCTTGCTCACATTTAAGAGGAAAAGATCATTAATCCCAGGAAGTGTGGATCATAAGAGAGTATCTTGGAATAGTAGCACATCTCTGTTGCTAAGGTGTAACTTGTTACATATATCCAGAACAACCCCATTGTTCAATGAAGACTCTCAAGTCTGAGTGGTCAGAGTTCAACACCCCCAGACCTGAATGAGATCTGAATGGGATTGTTTAGTTTACAGGTTCCTAAACACTGTCTGACCTCATGGAGTTAATCCTTATATAAGTTTTGTGTAGTATTTAACAACAGGCTCAAGGGGACACTTTAGTGGATTTTGGGAGCTCTTTTTCTGCATAGCTCCCTTTTCTCTGATACTATGTTCTCTAAATTACAGCCACCTCGGTCTCCCCAAGCTCTGCCCTCTGTGTCTTTTCCTCAGTATTACTGTTTGCTTTGTTTTATTTTTCCTTTCTGCACTGTGGTCTGGACAATGCCTATAGGCAGAAAGCTAGGGCAATCACAAGACTCATCACATTTCTTTCCTTTATCTTAGAAACCATAGTTCATTTTGTCTGTTATCTCATATTTGGGCATGAATGTGTCATCTATTATGCTTGGTTTTATAGATGTTCATGGGAGAATGGCAAGTCTGGTTCCAATTACTACATTATGTTCAGTAGCAGAAATCTAGGAATCTTTGAACCACTTTTAATCTTCCTCAGATATTGTATATGGTATACTTAAAATATCTTTTTCCTATACAAATGTTAGACATGCATAAGTAAATACTAAATTAGGGTTTAGAAATTGAATAGAAACTAAATTAACAGGAGTTACAAGTACCCTACCAAAGTGATTTCTATAAGTACCTTTATAATAGCAATGCATTTTTAAAAAGAATTATTGACTTATTTGAGAGAGAGAGAGAGAGAGAGAGAGAGAAAAGGAGCATGCAGAGGGGAAGGGAGAAGCAGACTTCCTGCAGAGCAGGGAGCCAGATGCAAGGCTGGATCCCAGGACCCCAGGATCATGACCTCAGCTGAAGGCAGACACTT
This sequence comes from Canis lupus familiaris, assembly GCF_011100685.1. Lineage (NCBI taxonomy): Eukaryota > Metazoa > Chordata > Mammalia > Carnivora > Canidae > Canis > Canis lupus. Next base: position 55,437,139 of record NC_049236.1, read on the forward strand.
AACCGACTGAACTAGGTGCCTCACAATATATTCTTTTAAATACAACTTTATAAACCTTTCAGGAGCACTCATTTTATCTATTTTTAAAAGTGACTGTGAATGTCAATCTAACTGTAATATAATTCATTAAAAATTCTTAACCATGAAACATTTAATAGGGCTTCAAATTGTTAATGTTGCCTATCTTTGTGCTGTTTAAATCCTAAAAACGTCTTCAACAGAAATTTTTTCCCATGTTTCACTTATGGTAATATACTTTCAAAGGTTACAAGTGAAAAGTTCATCAGATTAATAATAGCTGATGCTGTACTCTGCTAAACTCCTCAACATTTTCATTTTACTGTCATTCATTTATCACATGGCTACCTATAATGCCCTAGAGATTTGAAACTAACTAGCAAAAGAGCAAAATTTCCTTTGCATTTATTTGTTCCTTGTCTTTGTGTCTAGGAGAACATTTACAGCCCTCTTTCCCCTAGCTCCCACCTGAGGCTGTTTCTGGGAATGAGCAACCATTGCAGAGGATCATCTAGTTACTCTAATTTCTACACTGCTCATTGCACAGAGACAATGTTTCTCCTCAATGTGATGTATAGACAAATTCAGCCTGATTGTGTATGCAGAAAGAGGAATAATTACTCAATAAACTGGTAGAAAATAAAATTGCATAACCACTCCTTTTCCCCTTTACTATAATGCAGGTTAAGTCTGCACAAAAAGTTCTAAAAAGTACAGAGATTATTCAGACCCACCAAGCTGCACTCAGCAAAACCTCTTAAGATATAGTTCACATATTTCTACTGCTAAGATTCCATATTAGATATTTTACAGGACTTTTTAACTTTGGTTTGTGTCCTTTAAAAAAAAATGAGTAGATAAAAAAAGATGAGTTGAGGAAGAAGATATACTTTATCTTAAAATTTGTAAATAATATTTGTGTTGGGAAATAATATTTGTTTTGGGCTATCAATAAACTGATAATAACCCAATACAACCTCTCTTTTTGGCATACATGACTCCTTTCTCTCTGTTCTTCTACGTCCTCTTCCCACTGTTTGTTTTCTGACCCATGCTCTGTTGGTCAGAAAAGTATTCTAAAATTAACTTTTTGTTAAGAAGGCTAATTTTCAGTTTGGATCTGAGCTGAAAATAGTTCCCAAATTGCCCTCAAGTTATGACTGTCAGAATATTTCCAACGTAATATTTTTAAGTATGCTCCTGGGCTAGCAATGCTAATGGTTTAACTGCATAATCAGTTTGGACTGAATGTCTAGAAGACAACTGTGATCTGCTGGCATAATCTAAAAAAGAAGGGACAATGTCCAATTAGTAAAGGTGAAAAGGTTAGCAAAATATTTTCACTGACTAAGAGTGAGTGTTATAAGTACTATGTTTGGAAACTGATTTTGGTTAATAAATTCTGATTCAGTTATTAAAAAGATCATATCTTTAGTAAATGAACTGAGTTCAACTGGAAAATCTACAATGCTAAATAGAATCTGTTTATCTTCTATATTTTCATTGTGACTTGCAAATGGAAATGGTTGCATATTTTACCTATTTCAACATTTTACTATTTTAAAGTGGAATATTAAAAAAATCTGCAGCACAGAATTGGACAACTGTGTTTGACAGTATCTAATCCTGCGTATTCTGGGAGTTACTGAACTTCTGGCTAAATGTGGAGGAAGCAGACAGCTGCTTCTGTTGTTTCTCTTTCCACTGTACAGCAATGAATTTAAACATGAAGGTGGCATTTGAATACTAAAGCATATTCATTCTTCTCCTGGCTAAAATCGAAGTACTAGCAAATATATAATGTTGTCAGTTTCGATCAATTTTAATTTAATTAACATATCATTATTCAAACTTGAAAGCACTTGTTTGCAAAGAGAGTTATAGCTTCCCTTATAAATAATCTTTAACGAAATTTGAACTAAAATAATTTCTATTTCTACACAAAAACCTGGGGTTGTAAGGGTTAGTTACATTTGCTTTTTGAAACAATTTAGATTTGCTTTTAGAAAATTTGTAAAACAAAACCCAAAGAAGTATTTTGGTGTCGTAAATACTGCTGAATTTCTAAATTTACCCAGAAGTTCTAAAAATAAAGTCCTAAAAATGTATCAATGCTCAAATGAAGAATAAAATTACCTTTGGAAATTTCATAATGGGAATCTAGAGAGGCTAATTTGACTATAAGAAGTTTCTTATTCATCAATTTTAGACATATTCTTAGCAAGAAAAAATGCAACAGAATGCAGTTTATAAAAGCTTACTTTTAGTATTATTTTGGCAAATAAAATATTGGAAAGTTAGCTCCTTCTTAAATATCTACAGGTGGCATTAAATATAAGCTATTTATAATAAAATGTTGGATCTCTTTTTATTGTACTGGTATAGGATATCCATGTAAAAAATTTAGTCTGCTACTTTATACGGATATTTGCCAATGATTCCAATTTATTAAGAGCAAAAATTTAGACAGTGCCCACAAGAGATACCTACCAACAGAAAAAATAATGTTCATTTGATATAGTTCTCTCTGTAAGAGATGAGAAGTTTCAATTATTTTTTTCCTTGAGTTAACCAATGTTTTTTTTTTTTTTTAATTTGGGTTTTTGGTATAAGAGTTACTGTATTAAACAAAACAAAATAACAAGCCAGAAAAGTCATAAAAAAGCAATGTCTAATTAATGTGGTTTTGAAGGAACTCATGCCTGCCAGAGTAAGACTCTATGAATGACACTGAACTGTTTTGTTCCTCTTTGTAATAGCTCTACCTACCCTTTCCATCTTGTAGAACTTTGTGATTGGATGTACTTGGGCTTTTTCAACATTTGCAGCTAGACTGCACACAGTTAGCCACCACATTCATGAACAATTAGCCTCTATTATTCTAGCTTTCCAGTAGACTAACTTAAGATTGACTAGTTTGTTTATTTAATTATTTGGTTTTTATTTATTTGTACCCTGCTTTCTTACCTTAAAATGTTATAAAGTGACTTGTAAAGATGCATACAATACAGATACACAAAGATGTGTGTAAAGATGCAAACAAGATAAAATATATTAAAATGAGAGAATGGTGAAAAGGGGGAAAGTTGGAAGCAAAAACAGGAAGCAGTTTGGGCCAGGAGAACTGTATGGAAAAATAAATCCAGAAAATAGTTTAATTTGGGTAGGTGATTCGCAATTCTGGTTCTAAGTTTATTTGCACCTCTACTATGAAAGTCAACATGCTTTGGAGGCAGCAATCTGGGCTAAAATTCTACTTTGTCACTCACCAGAGAAGTAACGAAGGACATATCACTTTATGCATCTGTGCCTCTGATTCCTCATCTATCAAGAAAAAATAATAACAATGAAACTATTATTGAGTTGCTCTGAGAAGTAAACAAGTTAATCTATGACAAATTCTTTGAACAGTGTCCAATATATGATACTCAATATATAATGAATGGGATGAATTGCAACAAAAAATAATTCTCAAATCTAAAAACATGGGAATATCATTATGAAAATAATTAATTAATATCTGTAAGAGTACATTTAAAAGTGATCTTAAGATTATAAAGCAACAGTATTGGATCACAAGTTAAGAAGCCTAACTCTTGTCCTATTGCTTGTAGCATCTGATTGACAATGAATGATTCATTTAGTATCTCAGAGTTTTAGTTCTCTTGTCTCCAAAGAGCAGCTGGACAATCTCAGGATTTGTTCCAACTCTAGTATTATCCTGTTCAGGCAAAAGCTTTTTTTGGTTGTTGCTGTTGTTGCAGAGAGATACTTTCACAGGGATAATATTAATTAAAATCAAACTAAAAGAAAGACATTGACGATCATTCTCAAAATATTATTGAGTTTGGGAACTTGAAGTTCAATCTTTACACAGGCAACAAACTATTGCCAACCAAGGGAAGGAAATGAAGAAATTTAGAGCACAAAGCACAACTGGAGACGCTGGCTTTACGTTGACAAAACCTACACATCACTGCAGTTTGTATTGTTATTTTCATATTCAGAAAAAGCTCGTCCAGGATTAGTATAAGACTCTACACAGATTTTATTCATGACTAACTCTCAGAGCAAAGTAGATCCAGGCAACAATGTGACTACTCAAGAATAAAAGACATCAGCTTATGATGTTGGGAAGGTAAGGATTACTGTAGCTTCTTCAGAATTGCTTAGGGTTTATTAAACACAGTTGACCAGAGGGTACTAAAACATGTTTCCGATGATATTATTTCTTTTAGAATTGTGTAACAGTCATTTGGTAGGAGGAAAAATATTCATTAATATCTAACAAAACATGCATCTATATGGAAGATCCTAAATTTTACATATTCACTGAATATTTCATTGCATTTGCATTCCCTTCATGTGTTTCAGCCTAATGAAAACTATTTGAGGTTATCATCAAACTACTTTTCAAAGATGTATTTAGTTAGGAGAGAGAAAGAGCATAAGCATAAGGAGGGGCAGAGGAAGAGAGAGAGAGACTCCTGAAGCAGTCTCCCCGCTGAGTGAGGAGCCTGAGATAGCACTCAATCCCAGGACCATGAGGTCATCACCTGAGCTGAAATCAAGAGTTGAATCCTCCACAAACTGAGCCATGCAGGCATCTCATCATAAAACTATTTTTAAAATATTCTTCAGTCAGACCATTTCAAATCATCTCCCCTTTCTCATTACCTCTTTTCAAGGGTTCAATCAGCACCTTGTCACATAAGAATGAGGCTGGGTTTGACTTGTTCCTTCTGGGAGGCCTTGTGTGGTACTGAGAACCAGATGCTACAATGGGATTGCTGTGTGATGGTGGTGCTTGGGACATGGTTGGGTGTGGCAGACTCAGGAAAAATCAATGGAGTCCAAGTCAGCAAGGAGTTCCCACCTGACCCTGACCATATTGAGAGTAGACGCACAAGTCTACCTGCCATGACATTAACAGCAAATGTACAGGAGACACCCAGTGACAAGAAATATCAAGGGCATCCATCTGCTTAAAGGTAGATTGAAGGGTCCCTCCTCAACACCAATGAGGATGCAGTGAGTTACCCAAATCCAGATGTCATCTTAGAAAGTACAATAGGAGGAAAACAACTCGAGATGGAGCTTGATTTTTAATTGACTAAATATTTATCCAAAAAGAGATTCTATATTTTGGAAGAATCCAAAACATTTTCCGTACAAAACTTTAACCTGTTCTGTGATAACCCAACACTAACGAGAAGCTGGATTCTCAGCCAAGTTTCTTACACATCCAACACATTCATTTTCAACCCACTACATGTTATGAAACATGAATTTGAATTATATCCAGTATATACATACTATAAAAGTAGACAGAAGTGCTTATGCCAATTTAAAAGAGTAGATAGAAGCATTATTGTCAATGAGTCCAGTGAGATGGCAGTTACAGTGTCATATTACCTTGCCTTCGTCAGCTTGAGGTGACATAATAATATACCATAGACTGTGTGGCTTAAACAACAGAAATTTCTTTTATTGCAGTTTTGAAGGTTGGGAAGTCCAAATTCAGGGTAATAGTGTAACCATTCTCCGGTAACAACCCTCTTTGTGGCCTGCAGAAATCCACTTTCTTGCTATGTCTTCACATGGTGCAGAGAAAGAGAGACAGCAAGTGTCCTGGTGCATCTTTTTTATAAGGGCACTAATCCCATCATAAAGGCCCCACCCTCATGACCTCATCTAAATCTAGTTATCCCCCAAAGATCCTGTCTTCAAATGTCATCACAGCAGGGATTGGGGCCTCAACATATAAATTTGAAGAGGGCATAATTCAAAGTATAGCCTAGCCATAAAAGATATCAAAATTGCTGCATTTCTGTATTGTCAGTAAAAATAAGGAAAGGAGGAGACTAATTATTTGCAAAGGAAAATTAAAGGCAGTTAAATACTAGGTTCACCTCAAGCCTAGACTTCTACTTACTTCAGAATCTGACTTGTGTGAATCCCCATGGGAAGTTTGACAAGGGACCACTGAAGTCAGCCAGTGTACGAGAGCAGTTCTGCTCACCCAAGTCAAAGCCCGCAGCATCTTTAAGCCATCTCCGGAGCATGCTGTGACCCACTTTATAAAGTGCAGCATTAGTTCCAGCAGTGTCAAAACGAATGCTTGGCCAATCTCCAGATTCTCAAAGAAGATATAGAGGAGTTTTAACAGTGCCATTTTAGGAACTTTGTCCTGTGTCTTGAATAGACAAGGAAAAGCACTTTGGAGAGCAATCAAGAAATCTTGTGAGTCATACTGCACTATCATTTTATATAATTTTTTTTCTTACTTGTTGACATATTTGTGGAATAATAGGCATGGTTTTTATATAACATCTATTTAAAAGGATAATATCCTAGGGGTAGCCCTAGTCAAATGATGACAGTTACTTTGCAGAGTCACTGTCACATAGTGCAAAATTCACTCAGCTAAGAATCTAGATTCTAGATCCTAATTCCTCAGCTGTGTGAAGATGATCACTTAATCTCTAGACCATAAGTTTTGCCATCTGTTAAATGGAGCCATAGTAACCCCTTTACTTCCTTCTCTACTTGATTTATGTAAATACTCAGTAGGATAATGTTAGTAACAAAGTATTTAAAACCAGGAAATAGTACACAGGTGGAAAGTGTTTTTCTCTCTTTCTTTCTCTCTTATTATGTTACCTTGAAATGCTCTGATTGCTCTCCAACTAGGACAAGGATGAGTAAAAGAAACAGAATGAAGATATGTGACAGCCAACTGGATATGTATAGAATTATTTGAGTTTACTTTAGTTTTACTGTTTTAACAGTTGTTAGAATAAACATGACATTCCTAGAAACTCTATCTTGTATTTCTGCCTTCAAAAATGCCAAACTGTTTCATGAAGGACACTCTATCTTGGTTAATAGTATTTCTGTCTGAATAATTTTGCAGTCTCTAGTGGGCCTCCTTTACACAAGTAAGAAAACCCAACTCTTGAGTGGATGCCTTGGTATCTTGAAATTAGAACTCTTAAAACTTAAAGTTTGTCCCTAGCTCTCTCTTCCTCCAATGACTGCAGCTTTAATCATTAGAGCATGAGCAAATCCACTGTCCCTTATCTCAAAACTTTTCGACTAGATATGCTTTATAATTACTATTATAATTGTAAAATATAAAATAAGATTATTTTAGGTTTATAGGCAGATAATATTGTATTAATTGTGTAATGTGTTAACATTCTACCGCTTTACCTCAAGGAGTGAAAATAGCACCTCACAGCCAAGTACACTAATATTTTGGCCGGAAAACAAATGAATATTCATAAATCTGATAAATAAAGACTGGAAATGGTCTACATCAGTTCAAGTTAGTATTTGCAGCCAAGTAAGTAAGTCAGGCCAGATGTTGCAGCCAACTAAGCTTAAGAAGTTTTAAAACTTCTTGGATATTAGAACTGCAAATGAGAGAGTATATAGATCTATAGAAGGAAAGACCTGAGGCTGCTTTTTACACTTAGCCTCAAATCCAGAAAAATCGCCATCTTTTCCAAGGTGGAAAAAAAATAGATCAACTCTCAGTTTCCATATCCACCTCCCAAATTTGTATTTGATGTTAGTTTGTTGTTAATGTCAAGATTGGTCATGGCTGGAGGGTATTATGCTGAGTGAAGTAAGTCAGTCAGAGAAGGACAAACATTATATGTTCTCATTCATTTGGGGAATATAAATAATAGTGAAAGGGAATATAAGGGAAGGGGGAAGAAATGTGTGGGAAATATCAGAAAGGGAGACAGAACGTAAAGACTGCTAACTCTGGGAAACGAACTAGGGGTGGTGGAAGGGGAGGAGGGCGGGGGGTGGGAGTGAATGGGTGATGGGCACTGGGGGTTATTCTGTATGTTGGTAAATTGAACACCAATAAAAAATAAATTAAAAAAAAAGATTGGTCATGGATTTCTTAAATATATTTAATTTGGAAAGGACCTTAGAAATTATTTGATATACAATTTGTTTTCTTAATAATAAACTTGGCTCAGAGAATTGACATGAAAGGTTTGTGTATGGAGAATCGAAGCATAAACTTTGGAGTCAATTAGGTGGGTCTGTCTTCAAATCCTTCCACTGCTTCTTGGTGGTAGATTAAAATGGAGTAATTCTCAGTATTCTCATCTGTAATGTAGGGTTATAATATCTCCATCACAGGTTGTGCATTTGTTACTAAATGTTTATTGAATGCCTGCTTAGTAGTAGGCACTGGTCTAGGCACTGGGGATACATAGGATTGTTTTTAGCATTAAATAATGACAATACATGTAAAACTTACCATAGTAACTGGCACCTTGTAGATGGTTATTACTATGGTCAGTTATTATTATTATCCAGTGATAGAGTCATTGAAAAAATCTCAGCACTCAGTATCACAATCCACTTGTTCTTAAGAAAAATGGGGAGGGGCACCTAGGTAGGTTAAGTGTCCAACTCTTGATTTTGACTCAGGTCATGATCTCAGGGTTGTGGGATTGAGCCCCACATAAGGCTCCACACTGAGCACAGAGTCTGCTTGAGATTCTTTTTCCTTCTCCTTCCACTCAGGCTTTCTAAATAAAATCTTGAAAAAAAAGAAAAAAGGAAAAATGGGAAGAAATGGACATAGAAGTAGACAGCATGGTTCGTTCATGCCAATATGTCCAGGAGTAATATTGGATTTGGAATATTACAATAAAATATTAGTGTTTCAATATTAGTGATTTCCTGGTTCATGTTAGAGAATTACCTAGCTTTATGGTGTCATTAAAATGTCCCAGTCTTGGGCAGCTCAGCAGCTTAGTGCTTGCCTTCAGCCCAGGGCATGATCCTGGAGACCCAGGATCGGGTCCTGCATCGGGCTCCCTGCATGGAGCCTGCTTCTCCCTCTGCCTGTGTCTCTGCCTCTTTCTCTCTGGATTTCTCATGAATAAATAAATAAAATGTTTTAAAAAATGTCCCAGTCTTGAGAAATGTTCTTCTAAAAGGATAAAATCTTAGAGACTGCCTAAGTTACAGACTGCCCAGGTTTATTGGTTTGTTGGAATCATTCTTTTATTTCTTAGGTACTTGAACTAAAATTTTGTAGCTAAATGGGAACATAGCTATTTCTAACAATAGCCAACGTTCCCCTACTTCTATTACTGCCATATGCAATAGCATTTTCTTAAGAAAAAAAAAAAAGCAAACATTTTGAGCCAATGAAAAAGGTTAAATGTTAGAATATCACTGCCAATATTAATAGTCAGCAACTTAAACGTTTTGCTGGGATAGGTGCTATCTGAAGATGAATCGGCAAGATATTTCTGTTTTGTATGAAACTGAATGCTTGTTCCTTTTTTTTTTTTTTTGGCCTCAGTGAATTTTATAATTTCCAATCTTTTCTGTGCAACTCAGTGTTATTTTAGCTTTAAGTTTAAGTTTAAAGAAAGAATCAGGGACCAAGAATATTTTTTACCCCAGAAGATATAGTGTATGTATTTTACTTTTCACTGGAAATTTTCTGTAATTGAGTGCTAGTTGTGGAATTTTTGAAGCATGTGGGAGCAAACTGGCAGTCATCTTAGCAGAAATGTTCCCTGCTTTCACTCAAATCATAGAAACGGATAAACTGGAAGCATCTCATTCCAATATAGAATAATGATATATTTAACATTCAGAGGAAGAGAATGAAATACCTGTGAGTCATAGGATTCTGGCTCATTAAGGTGAAACAGCACTCAACAAATTGATTTGAATGTGTGTGTGTGTGTGTATGTGTGTGTGTGTGTGTGTTAAAAAAGATGTAAGCCAGTTAATGTTTTAAAAATTATTCAGATTCCTATTGAGAAAATGCATTATAATATGACTGATACATAAGCTCCTTCAGTTTACTAAATCATATTTATGAAAGGTCCACTTTTTATATATTTTTAAGATTTTAATATTTTTGAGGCATTTTGGTAAGAAAGAAGAAACACAAGTAGTTTAAGGGGACTGAGTCCTTTTTATTTTCAAAATCCTATAACAAAATGCTTGTTCTACGATGAGATTTGTTTCAGGATTGGGCAAGTGATATATTTCCCAGGGAATTTTCCAGTGGTTCCTGAATATTGTAGAAATTATCACTCCAGGTTTCCAAAATTTCGACCGCACAGATTTGAAAGATGGAAGGTTATAAAAATAGTTTGCAGAAGAGCTCTCAATGATGAATGGTAAGCTGGAAAAAAAGCATAAGTAAAAATGCTTTTCCTTTGTTGTCTTTATTATCTTTGAAACACAACATTCTGCATTGACATGATAAAACATTGGGAATTAGAAGTTCTAGAGGCAGAAGGAATATCAGCAGGTGACTACAGCAATATCCACTTCTCTGGCCCTCCACATGAGGTTGAACACAAAATAAATTTTAATTATGGCTACCAATTCCATGTTGCTTAATGTAAAGGGAGTCTGGGAAGGGAGGCGTGGTCTAAATAGAACAAAGCAAGTGAAAACCTCAGAAACCCACCGAGATGATTATTTCTTAAGGAACATATATAATTCCTAAAAATAAGTTTGATAAATATTAATATGAAAGAAAGTCATAATCTTCTCTCATTGCAATTTCCCAAATTGAACGTATGCTTTACCTTTTATGACCTAAAAAATGTCATAAAAATTTGGAGTGTAATATTAGTTCTTTGTTTTCCAGTTTGGTAATAGGTGTAGTGGTAGTGGAAAGGGAAGGTAGATAAGTAATATAAACCTAGCTTTTTCTTAGTAGACAGTATTGTTTACTGGTCCAGATAAAATTCGCCAATTGAAATTTTTTGTTTATGTCACAATTTTTACATTTTCTTCTTGATTTATAATACTTTGAGTATGAAAATTAAACTTAGTATTACTCTCCAACTTAGGTATTTTTATATTTAATATAGTTGCATAAAGCTATATAAATAGCTCTTAAGTTACTCTTGAAAATCAAGTTGTTTGAACTAGAAAAAATGTCAACACTGTTATATTCACATATTGTAGTCTCTGAGAATATAATTTACGCATTTATGAGATTGCCTCAACGTACAATTTTATTTTGTCAAACATACCCACACTATTATGTTAATGTATGTTCATTTTTCTTTTTTGTTATTATAAACTTGTACCAGACACTCTTAGAAAACCACATAACAGGAAAAATTGTTTCTCATTTTTAAGGAATAATTTGTAACATTAACAGCATACAGTGGAAAACCAGAGTGAACCACACCCATTAATAATACAAACATCCCAAAGTGCAAAACTACCAGCAGACCCAGTAGATTATAAATGACAGAAACAAAAATATTATTTCCTGAAGATGTGAAAGGAAAGTAGGTCTGAGAGAAGGACAGAATCATCCTTCATGCCTGTTTGGTGATACTTAACAGGCCAGAGAAAAATATAACAATCTGTCTCCAATGCTCAGAGACCTGCACAAAGACCTATTTAGAATCTAGGTGACAGCACTGAAGACAAATAATGGATTAAGAAACAGAAATATAATGGCCATTTTTACTGCAGTATTTTATTTTCCCTTGAGAAGTTACACCAATGGATTGTAAAGTATAGTGCTCCACTTTTCATATAGTCTAAGAGACTGGTCTTAAAGCTAGGAAGTTATTCGAGGCAGCCACTTGACAATTATTCATGCCACTAAAAATATAAGTATAATCAAAAGTCCTGAAATTAAAAAAAAATAGCATTGTACTTGGATATGGAATGAGATAATAGACTACACTTAGATAAAAATTACTTTTTAGGTGCTCAGTACATAGAAAAAGAACATCCACACTACCTCCTTTCCCTGAGCCCTTGACATTGAACACTACTGGAAAATGGTCAACTCATTTTTACTACCCTTTACTCCTTAATGCTTTAGAAAGGTCTACATGCTCTTTAAGAGCCCAACCATGAGATTTGGTCAAATGTTGTACTTCTAAGTATGTCTCTTTGTCTTAAAAAGTAGAGATAATATGCCTAAAATGTCAGTCAAAGATGTAATTTAATATGGTAATTAATTACAATAACAGTGATAGACCTGTCACCAAACTAAAGAAAATTGTACAATAAAGTTCTAGGTGATGTCAATAAACAGAATTTGTATATGTTGGTTACCAATACAGTCTGGAATAGATATTTTCACCTTTCATGGAACATTAAAAGTACCTGAGAAGGTTTTAATGCAAATTGCTAGGTCACACACTAGATTTTCTAAATGTGGGAACCTGGAGACTATATTTATTAAAAGTCCTCCAAGTGGTTGTGATATACATTCTGGTTTGAGAACAATCGGTTTAGACTGAGAATCCTTATTTTACTTAATCCTAGGTATGTATCTTTTTGTTCCTAACAGAATCAAAAGTGTAAAACTTGTCGTTTATATTAGTCTTACATTTGAGAATTTAACTAATATTTTTCCCATCTTAACATTTTAGTTTATCTGTGTGTAGGCCTGACTTGTTTAGAATTTTTTCCCATAAGTAGCTGACGAACATATTTAAATTAAAAAAAATCACTCCACTTTACAAGTACCAATTAATGTGAACTGAAACAAGTCATTTTGTTTTCACTGATAAAACTTACAAAAATAGGATGGAAATGATTATGTTTAGTGTGTTTCAAGGTTCAGAAAGATATCACTAAACTGAAAATGCACTTTTAAAAAAGAGTATGTCTAGATGGAATATTTATTAATGATATATATTAATGCTATTAATGATATTTATTAATGAAAACCAGTCCATTCTTTGACCAGAAACCCACTTCATCACAACATTTCAAAGACTTTACTTGTCAGGCTTTTCTCTTGCTCTAAGATCCCATCCTTACCGAATACTCAGAGCTACTCAGGCATCATCCCTCTCCACACTGAATCAGAACTGCAGCACATCTTGCTTTCTTGATTGCTCCCAAGCAGTCTTCACACAAGGAGATTTAGTTAAAATTTCTGAAAAAGAGAGGGTATTACAATACCACACCACAAAATTAACAAATGTGAATTTTAAAAGTCCTGTTTATATGCATTGGTGAATACTACACGTGTATGTGAGTATAAAATATATCTTTTATCCTTTTTTCTTATTTTGGAATAATAGCCATATATTCAAAAAGGTGATAGTTACTTTTAATTTAAAATGAAGAAGTGGAACAACACATAGTAAGAGCTATCTGTACCCTGACAAGGGAAAAAATAGCCTAACACAATTTTTTAAAAATATAACATTACTAAAACTTCCTGTGCTTCAGATTTCTGGTCTATAAGACAAGTGTACACCAGTACCTCCTGGAGCTCCTGTATAATTTAAGGATAAAGCACTTTAAACAGTTTCACAAATGGTATATACTCAATAAGAATTTGCTATTACCTCTTTCCTTCTTTTATTTCAAACTGCATGAATATAAACAATATCCCAGAATCTATTAATTATACCACTAACCATGAATTTATCTAAATAATTCACTTTGTTTTTCCTCACCAATTTGGATCTTAAGTTATTTTCTAATATAAATTTGTCAACAGAGAGAGAGGTTCCTGAGAAGCAAATACAAGAACAATCAATCTTCATTATTTAGGATTCCATAATTGTGAATCATTTACTTGCCAAAATTAATTTGTAACTGCCAACATTTATACAATGGTGCTTTCACAGTCATTTGTGGACATGTGCAGAGGGGCAAAAATTGTGAGTCACTAGCATTTTCAACTGAGATCTCATGGCAATGCTCTGCCTTCTTGTTTCAGCTCTCACATATAAGCAAGTGTTCTTTTCATGGTCTATTTATTACGATGTTTTTCTCATTTTCATGCTTTTTGTTGGTGATTGAGCTGTATAAAATGGCCCCCAAGCATAGTGCTGAAGCGCTGTCTAGTGTTCCTGAGTACAAAAAAGACTATGATGTGCCTTATGGAGAAAATGTGTTAGATAAGCTTCACTCAGGCATGAGTTACTGTGCTGTTGACTGCAAGTTCAATGTTAATGAATCAACAGTATGCCATAACCAGAAAAAGAATGTGGAAATTTGCCAGTCTGTCCATGAGCCCATTCAAGAAAGCACTAAAGTAATATCTATAGTGTGTAATAAAGTTATAGAGCCCATTCAAGAAAGCACTAAAGTAATATCTATAGTGTGTAATAAAGTTATAGAGAGGGTGGAAAAGAGGTTCAATAGGTGGATTCATGAGATAAAAAACAGATTTTTTTTTAAGTATAGTATATAGCATTATTGTGAAGCACAAAAGCTGAATCATGCTCAAGAAAATGTTGAACACTTCTTGGCTACTGCTGGCTGGCTCACATGTTTCATTGGAGAATTCTACAGGTCAGGAGTCTTTGGGAAAAATGTTTAAGTTACTTGCTAAGTATAAAAGGGTTATGTGGAGGAGTAAGTTTTCAATAGTGATGAAACTGGAGACTGACTTGTTTTACAAGGACATTGGCAAATGAACCTATTTAATGCAATAGTCTCCACAGTCAGTCCTTGGCTTTACATCATTCACAAGCCATATAGTAAACTAGTGATGAGAAATATATATTAAATAAGGTTTCTTTAAACAAAAACTAAGATAAAGCCAGGTTAGGTATTGATTGATGAAAATGTTGTGACCAGAGGCTTGCAGGAACCTAACTCAGCATTTCCCCTAGGAGCAAAGGCTCTGTATTACCTAATTCAGTGTTTTGAGATGAACTTAGAGAACGTAATTGCCACAAATAATGACTGTTGACCATATCTGTCTTGATAGCTACATTTTTACTTTAGATTAGGATGTGTAATTCTGTTTTTATTTTTACATGTTTTTTCTCCTATCTTCATATTTTCCTATTTCAGAGTGTATCATTCATAATTACTGCCAAGGTTAAATCCTCAACTGGCCTCTTTTTCTTTATTTTTTAAAATTTTCATAATTTTTTTTAGAGAGAGAGAATGTGTGTGAGTAGGAAGTGGTGCAGAAGGAGAGGGAGAGAATCTTAAGCAGACTGAGCATCCAGCTGGACGTGGGGCTCCATCTCATGACCTCAAGATCATGACCTGAGCCAAGATCAAGAATCTGACACTCAACTGGCTAAGCCACCCAAGGTCCCCACAACTGATCTCTTTTAATTTCAGTTATTCATGGTTGCTGTGTTCTATTTTGCCTCTCAAATCATCATTTCCAATGTTCATCATTATTATTCTAAGTTTCATGTTTTCATCCTTTATGATCATTCTTCAGTCTAAAGTAATTTGCTCTGCATTTCTTTAATGGAGGTCTACTGGTAACAAATTTCTGAGTTTTCTTCTACCTGAAAGTGCTGCTATACCTTCATTATTGATAGATATTCTTTGTTGGATATAGAATTCTGAGTAAATAGTTCTTTTATTTTAATATTTTAAAGTTTTTACTACTATTTTCTGGCCTCCATTGTTTCTGATGCAAAGTCAAAGTTATTTCAAATAACTGTTCCTCTGAATGTTGTTTGTCATTTCTATGGTCATTATGACAATTTTCTCTTTATCTTTGGCTTTCAATAACTTAAAATGATGTATTCTTTTGTTATTACCACACTTGTAACTTGCTGAAATTCTTTAATATAAATATTTGTGTCTTTTATCAAATTAGGGAGCTTTTCAACCATTATATTTTCAACCATTTTTTTCTTTTCAGTCTCTGTCCTTTTTCTGGAATCCTAATTACACATATAACAGAGATTATGATATTGTCACACCAATCTCTCAGGTTGTTTTCATATAAAACACAAATTCATATCATAATTCACTTATATCATTCATATTGTATCATAAATTTTTTCTTCTGATCATGTATAAAGACACCATTTGGGAAAAACTCATTGATGTATTGATTGAGTTCTCTCCAATGATGAAAGCTATCTAGTTTTTCTAATAAATGCTTCTTAACTGTCTGAATTCATCTACCCTTACAGCATTCAATGCTTTCATATTAAAAAGGCTATTGGATTCCTGTTGAACACATTCTAATATACCAGAACAAGACATTCTGAAAGAATCATAGTTTTCACTACAGCCATACACAGCACTGCATTTCTATCAGTTTGTATTTTTCTAAATTCTTCAGTGAGTTGGCATTTCTCTCCTTTCCTCTCTTTGCACAGTAGGGCCCTTATTAGTCTGGTTTTGTGTATTTGCCTTTTACTGTGGGTGTAAATATTCACTAAAGACTATGGTTGGTTTTCTAGCTGTTTCTACTTTTGTGGCACCAAATCTTTGATTGCCCTCTTCATCAAAGATATTCTTGGTGTCTCTTTGAGATGCCTGGAAATAGATTTAACTGAATTCAAACACTTTTTTAGATTTTCTATGTAGCTTCTTTAGCCTGGTTAATTTTTTCTTTATGATGCCTCACAAACTCCTTGGTGGAATTCTTCATGGCATCAAATATTTTCTTAACTGAACCAAAAAATAATCTCCTTCAACTTCTTTTTAATCCTGTAGTTTTCTCTGCTTCCTTTCTATTTTCCATCATTTTTTTGTTTTACATTTTGATCTTTTGCCTCACTATACAGACTTTTCCACAAATCGGAATGCTGCTGTTTGAGCTTTAGCTTCTGTTCCAGCTCAGTGAGTCTTTCCTGTAAGATTTCTATTTCCTTTTTCTTTTTTTCAGTCACTACATTGGGAGAGTCTGGGTTGCAGTATGACTCACTAGAGCCCTGCTGCTGGAGCTCCACTTTTAAAGCCATGGTTATTAGTCATTCTCTCTCTAGCTCCTCCCTTAGCATCTTTGCTTCTGCAGAGTCTCCGTTTGATTAAAGAAGCTGTGTCTTCAGCTTTTCTTCTTCCAGATGCTGCTTGAATTTCTGATTTTCTGTAAGTAATTCAGTCCCTGTCCCTTTATCTTCCAATATCCTAATCTGTTCTCTTAGTTTCCTTAACTCTTCCTGTAATGAAGATAAGGCTTTTTCTTCCCTTTCCAGAGATATGTTTAATACTGCTTCTCTGTATCGAGATTCTTTTTCTGAGTGTCAAAGGACATGTCTTCTTCAATAAGGGCCCAACATCTTACAAGACTTCCCTTCAATGACTTATAATCTATAAAATATTCTTGTTCCTGTTGACATAGGGAAAGAGAATCCTTCTTATCATTTGATTCATCTTCACATATCTTTCTGACTGTTGATGCTTCTGAATCTGAATTGTGCCATAGAAATGTCCAAACCCCACGCCAGTTGCAATAACCAAGGCGAGTATAACACACTTATTGAGACCACTGCTGAACTGGCATTCACACAACTCCTTAGAGGGTTCCATTTCTTATTCAGGGAATAGCCATTTCTCAGATTCTGAACTAGAACGTCCTCTTCCTAGCATGGCATCATCTAAAGGCAGGACTAGGCTGATGACTTGTTTCATCACTACTTGATTTATCATCACTAGGCTGGGATGAAAATACAGTTTCTGGCTGACAGAATGTATACTGGCTACTGGAAGAAAAACCCTTGTTTTTTGTTTTGTTCTTTTTTTAAGATCTTATTTATTTATTTATTTATTTATTTATTTATTTATTTGAGAGAGAAAGAGAGAGCAGAGGGAGGGGGGAGAGGGAGAGAATCTCCAGCAGACTTCACACTCAGCAGGGAGTCCCACTTGGGCTTAATCCCAGGACCCTGAGGTCATGACCTGAACCGAAACCAAGAGTTGGTGGCTCAGCTGACTGAGACACCCAGCACCCCTAGCCCATGTTGAAATCTTCTGAACTCTATGCTCCTTCAACAACTATAGCTTCTTGATTTCTAATTTCTTCTAACTTAGGTGCCTTAAGGTTAATAATATCAGAATCATCACTGACATTTCCAAAATAGACACTTCTTCTCTCTCAATTGCTGGTTTCGTTTCCATCAACGCTGGATAAGCAGTTTCTTCTATTTACCCTGTGCCATTTTGGCTACGCTCTCCCTGCTCTGACTGCAATACTTAGAGCCTCTCTTGCTCTAAAGATATATATTCTAGAGTGAGCCCACAACTGTCACTGGCTATACCATGTTCAGAATTCACTATCTCTAGATCAGAACCCTCATGATTGGTGACAGTCCAACCATGAGATGAGTCACTGTCACTGGAATTTTCAGATACTTTTCAGGTCTAAATGGGCCACACCATCTCTACCCGAGTGTTTTGGCTGTCATGGTGGCGGTGGCCACAGCCTGTAAAAAGTACTCTAACCTTTATGTTTCAGATCCTATTCTAAGCCCTAGCTGTTTCTCTTTTGTAGTCTTCAGGGCTTAGAATTTTAATTAGTGAAAGATAGGATTGGTGGCATCAGTTTTTAAGATGACAACACTGAGTTGTTTCCAGGAGAGCAGTAACTCCAGCATTAGAATATCATCCCTCCTGAAATGTCTGAAATTTGAGACTATATTCCAAGAGAGTCCTTCTTAGCATCTGAACCCTCAGAGTCAACAAGTTTCTCATACAGAGTGTTTAGTAAATACATGTTGGTTGAATCGATAGTTAGAGAAGACGGTTGCCTATGAATAATTTGTACTAAAGGGACTTGATGAATAATATTATCTCCTCTATTAGTTGTTGGTGTCTGAGTGTCACCTTGTATGCCTGTGAGGAAAGGCAGAGTGCACTTTTGAAGAAATGAGAGAGTAAACCCATATGTTTTAGAGGTAAATAGTATAACAATGAAGGGACATTTGAGAGAGACACAAAGTATGGTGATAGAGGATGCAAAGCTCTGGCATCGAATTGCATTGACTCCAATACTGAATCTCTTATGTTTGAACCATGTTGTTTCTGGGAAGTTACTTAATATTTGTGTGTCAGTTCCAACTTATGTGAAGTGAGTAAGAAATAAATGTCCTTATAATACTTTTATAATAAAAGTACTTATGTGAAGTAAGTGAAGAAATAAATGTCCCTACCAAGCAAGCTTACTATGAGGAATGAGTGATTCAGTATGAGCGACACACATAGAAACATAGCAAATATGTACAGGACACATACAGAAACCCTAGGTAAGCTCCATGAAGTGAAATGGAGTGTTTGGGGGCAGCAGTAAAAGGGATGTGCTTTTTATTAAAGTGATGTGATTTTATTAGAGGAAGGGTTCATGAGACACTGAAGATAAACTTCCCTATTAAAACATTTGCCTAGGGCTA
Source organism: Canis lupus familiaris (assembly GCF_011100685.1). NCBI lineage: Eukaryota > Metazoa > Chordata > Mammalia > Carnivora > Canidae > Canis > Canis lupus. The sequence goes on from NC_049236.1 coordinate 55,456,263, forward strand.
GTCCTGGGCATTAAAACAAACTGACAGTCACACTTTGCTAGTTTAGGAATATTTTTCTTCTTTATCATCTCTTCATACACATTGGCTTTTGATGAATTTTCACCATTTTAAAGTCATAGACTCACGTTACTGACCTCATTAGCAAGGGGCAAAGAAAAGCTGCATAGTCAGTTGATAATAAAAATTACTGCGGCCTCTAATGATCAATTAATTGAAATAATAGCTGCAAAGTGCTTAAAACTAAGTAAGCAAGTACAAAATAATGGCTGTTGCTAAATGGCTGCTTGTATATTATTACATCAAGTCAGAGTAATGCTGCTCCTGGTATCTGTGTGTAGATTGCTATGGCCACTGGACACAGCCATAGTTCGCAGACAGTACAACTCCAAGGGGCATACTATTTATGAAATGACCGTTCACATTATAACTGCCATTAATAAAATGCCATTACTCCTTTTAATGTCCTTCTATTTCTTTTTATTATTGATGTATAAGGGACATACAATAAAATGTAGAGATTTCAAGTGTTCATTTTGATAGATTTTGACAGCTGTATACACCATATAACCACCATCCAAAACAAGATATAGAACTGTTCTGTAATCCCATAAAGTTATTTCTGCTCATTATTAGACAATAAGAACCTACCTTATCACCACCTTGGTAACAAAGTTAACCGCTTTCTGATTTTTATGACCTTAAAATTATTCTGTTTGTTCTTGGGCATCCTACACATAGAATCATAGAGATGTATTCCTTGGTGTCTGGTTCCTCTTGTGCAGCATAACATGTCTGAGATTCATCAGAGTTGTGAGTGTATCAGTAGCATGTTCTTTTTTATTGCTCAGTAGTATTCCATTGTACGAGTACAATAGGATTTGTTTATCTATTTCTTCTTCATAGCAATTTGCTTTCTGTCATAGGGTTATTATGGATAAGGTTGCTGTACATATTCTTGTCAAAGATATTATATTGGCAAATGTTTTCATTTCTTTTCAGTAAGTATCTGATGCAAGATATATTGTAGGCTTTAATGCAAAAGCTAAAACTATAAATCATCTAAAAGAAGTGATAAGAGAATATCTCCAAGCCATTCAGAGAAGCAAAGATTTCTTTGATAGACACATAAAGCACTAACTGGAAAAGAACAGAATTGATAAATTGGACTTTGTCAAAAGAAATATTCTCTGTATCTGAAGATGTCATTAAAAAACAATGAATAGGCAAGCCCAGGAGTAAGAATAAAATATTTGCAATTTGTAAAACCAACAAAGGATTTTTGTCCAGAAAATCTATACAACTAATACAAATCAATAGTAAAAAGACAAAAGGCCGGGAAAAGGGGGCAAAACATTTCATCAGACAATTGACCATACAAATACTCACTAGAGGACTTGTATCACCTAATTTCAGGACTTATTCTACCCTAGAGTATTCTCATAGTGTGATATTGGTAAAAGGATACAAAAAATAAATGTATGAAACAGACCGATAGCCCAGGAAGAAACAGATATATATTTAATTAATTCCCCTTTTCAATTATTCTGCTGACGCTTGCTACCCTATTATCTTTTTAACACTCCAGTGTTCTCATTGTTCTTTCACTTCTATGACTTCCTCTCATAATGTCAGAAAATCACTTCTGAATTTCCATTTGCTTCTGTCTTTTTTTTTTCACTAGAGCATATGATATTAACCACATAGTAAGAAATATTGTTTTCTCAACAAAAGAACATCATATGCCATAATTGACTGGTAACTTACCTAATGTTATTTACCTAATGTTATTTGTAGATCCACAACTTATTTGTTATTACAAATATATCTCTCTTGGTTGGTTAAGGAAATGTGCTAAAGTTGAGACAAACATTGCAAGAATGTAAGGTTAATAAGAGAAAAGTGTCTCATGGCTCTCCTTATGTCACACTATATAGGAGACCCTGATGCCACACCTGTATATAAAAAGCCTGCTCTTTATCTCAAACTAGAACCCCTATAGGCCAGTCTATTTTTAATGTGAGATTTATTTAAATAGACTCAGTTCTGATCTCTTCAGTGATGTGGTGTGGTCAGCTATTAATGGTATTTTTAATTACATGATCCACAATTGAATGTTAAAAATGGAAGTAAGCCATAGTAATCAGCAACAGGGAGAGAATGATAATCCGAGACTATAAAGTTCTTAAATCTAATGCTTCACAGTCTTTTATTTTCAGAAGTATTATAAATTTTGATTTGGGGAAATATTTTCAGTTCTACAGATTACTTCCAATAACATGAATCAAAGAGAAAGCATCACTACTGGGGGTTTTAAAATGATTTTATTTGTTAAAGGAATCCCCAAATGAAAGCTTTTTGTGCATTTCTGAAAATTATAAAATGATAGTTCTATAAGAAGTCTGTTTTTATATTTGAAAATTTATCACAATCATCCAGAAACCTGAAATCAATAAATTAAAAGAAAATTGTACCCAAATAAAAAAAAAAAGATAAAGGAAAGGACCCAATTTGTTAGTTTTTCAGACAGATAATTATATCCAATAGCATTAATGTTAAAGAGCATATATAGAGGGCAGAGTTGCCTGAGTAGCTCAGTCAGTTAAGCTTCTGCCTCTTGGTTTCCACTCAAGTCATGATCTCAGGGTCATGATCTCAGAGTCCTGAGATTGAACCTCACCTTGATCCCAACTTGAGCCCCCTCATTCAGCTTAGAGTCTCATTGAAATTCTCTCCTCCCTCACTCCACCTTGCCCTTCCCCTCCCCACGCTTACTGGAGTGCACTCTCTCTCTTACTCTCTAAAATTAATTAATTAATTAATTAATTAATTGAAATAAAAGAAGCAGATATACCAGTTAGGAGGGGTTCTTCTTCTTAAATATTACATTTAAAAATTAGCCAAGAAATAAACACAATGACCGAGGCAAATCACAATATTGGAAGTGATACTGTTCAGGCTTCTGGAATAGTAGGAAATAACAGTCTCCAGCATGCACGAGCCTGACAATCACATCTGTTTTAGTGTGTGTGTCAGGGCCAGGAGTTGGGGGAGGCCTCCCAACAGTAGCCCACTCCCATTCAAATTGCAGAATGGAGAAGATAGCAAGAGAAAGGATTTCTGGTTTATTTTGACAATTTTCTAACACAGGAAGGAAAGTACTACTGACACCTGAGGACATAGCATATTCTGATCCGCGTGCTAGGTGCTTTTACACACTACCTTATCTTCAAACACTATGCTAGTTCCAGACATATGCAGGAGGTATTTTTATGGCTTCGTGACTTTTATTTGTTTACTAATTTTTGCTTATTTATTGCAAATGAAGATTTTAAATTTGAGAGAGATTGAGGAATAGCTCTCAAGTCACAGTCAGCACTGATATTCGAGCCCAAATTTGAGCTGGGCTAACTCAAAACACCTATTTTTCCCACTACCACAGCGGTATCATTCTCTGGTTAAGGACACAGACTTGGTGACAGGATCCCTGAGTGAAAATCCTGACCCTGCCATTCATTCATTGTGCCAACTTGACTAAGTCATTTGATCTTCCTAAAAGCTATATTTCTCACATATAACATGGGAATAAAAAAGAACCTGTCTAATAAGATAACCCTGAGGATTAAACATATTAATTTATGTAAAGCCCTGGTAAGAGCTCCCTATACATAATATGAGCTCAATAAATGCTCATTGTTATTAATACACTATGTAAATGTTATTATGGATATTAGTAAGTATGTATTAATTGGCATGTTGTAATAATTTCTGAATATCTTTTAAGTGAATTGAAGTGTAATCTGTAATTCCTTTTGAGAGAGAAACTTTATATACTTATTTACATTATACACCAAGATTTTTTTTGGAGAGAAAAACATATATGTGCTCATGGCATAGGGGAAATTATGGTCATAATTGTTTTGACCAGAGAAGCAATGGAGCTGAATCATGCCCATTACCCAATTAGCCATGATCTACAATCATCAAAACTATAGTTGCTGTCTTGACATAATTGTTCTTTTTATTTTGTTTAGGACATAAGGAGTAACTGTAGATAACACTATTTGACAATTAAAATCTAAACGATCACGGTGCTTCAAGATGTCTATCCACTAATTAGAAAAATGATTAACAAGGTATAATTTGCAAGTTTGTCAGTATTAGGATTTAACTAGTATTCCACTATTACATATTAAAGTTTAGAGATTAATTTTCTCTCAAAAATTATTAGTGCTTCATCCCCTATTTCATAGGAATGGATTTTAGAACACAAATCTTAAACAATTATTTTTGATAATGGAGAACCTATCCCCAAATCATGGTTTCAGACTTTTCATTCAGAGCAATGTAAACTCTTAGGGAAACTTATTTTCAACAATGGCAGGACTGCTTCACACGTTTTACTGTATTTCCCTTTTCCATTTCTATATACTGCTCTTTTTTTTTTTAGATTTTATTTATTTATTCATGAGAGACACAGAGAGAGAGAGAGAGAGAGAGAGGCAGAGACACAGGCAGATGGGAAGCAGGCTCCCTGCAGGGAGGTCAATGTGGGACTCAATCCCTGCACAAGGGATCACACCCTGAGCTGAAGGCAGATGCTCAACCACTGAGCCATACAGGCTCCCTAAACTGTCCTTCTTTTTCCTTAAGTATTCCAAGCATTAAAATGGCAGGGACATCTTAGCCTTCTCAGATTTTCTTTTATACATTGCAGTTTCTCATGAGGTTCTGAGTACATGCCTGCTAGGCATGTACATGTGATAATCTCAAATTACTATACTTTGGGTTTATCTTTGGCTTCACCATTTTCCCTTTGAAAAAGTCTCACTTTTCTTGATATCCTCTCCGCCTCTAGCTCAATTCTACCTTGAATTTCTCAATTCTTTCTCCTACTAGGCCAAAATATAAACCTATACTTTTATTTTTAAGATTTTATTTATTTATTCATGAGAGACACCAAGAGAGGCAGAGACACAGGCAGAGGAAGAAGCAGGCTCCCTGCAGGGAGCCTGATGTGGGACTGGATCCCAAGTCTCCAGGACCATGCCCAGGGCCGAAGGTGGAGCCAAACCACTGAGCCACCCAGGCATCCCCAAACCTATGATTCTTAATACTGTCCTTAAAAAACTCTTTAAAATAAAACAATACAGGATGCCTGGGTGGCTCAGTCGGTTAAGTGTCTGCCTTCCCCTCAGTCATGATCCCATGGTCCTGGGATCTAGCCTCACGCCAGACTCCCTGCTCCACGGGGAGCATGCTTCTCTCTCTGTCTCTCTCTCCCTCTTTTTTGCTCATGAATAAATAAATAATCTTTAAAAAAAATTAAACAATATGTTAAGCATATTCTTTCATTCATCCATTCATTCATATAAAGTGAATATTAACTATTTGCCAGGCTTTATTTCAGATTCTGACAACACTTCAGTAAACAAAACAAACTAGAATTCTCTCCTCGTGTTTTAAGGGAGACATGAACATACATAAACCAACTAAATGAGGAACATAGTAGAGACCACTAGGTAGGTGAAGAATGGCCAGGATGGCTTCTTTGAATGGGTGGTGTTAGAGCAGAAGTCTAAAGATGAAAAGTGCCAATTCTGAGTATATCTGTATTTGGGGCAGAAGGAACATCAAATGAGGAGCCCCATGCTGGGGATAAATGGCATTTTTTGAAAGACAAAAAGAAAATCAAAATGTGGTTAGCAAGTGTGACAGAAAGTACAAGTTCAGAGTTCTTTGTTGCAGAGTTGAGAATCCATTCTAAGTAACATTTAGTACATTATTAAAGGATATAAGGAGGTTAACTAAGAAGGTTGGTTTAAGGTTGCAGATTGGGTCCCCAAACTCTAACTTTCAGTAACAGAACCATGTAGACAATAGGAATACTGAGAGATGCTGCTCTAGCTTCTAACTTGAGAACAAAGGACTGATCATGTGACATTGGGAGGGTGTTCGAAAGATGGCAGTTCATCAAACAGCTGATAAATGCCCACTATCTCACAGAGAAAAGCTTGGAGTTTAAAATGTTAATATGATTTCAAGTGTGTTTTATGCATTTTCATATTCTCCAAATTCTGCATCATGGAAATAAAGAAATAGAAAAATATGAAATATGTCTGAGCTCCCCAACATCACAGAATTAGTGTGAGAGCACAAGAGCTGTGGTGATCAGGAGCACCGATCTGTGCCTTAATTTATAGAGTGCCTCTGAAGGACATTTAATCAGCAGGACCAGCTCTGCCAACATGCATAAGAGCTGCTCGCCCCTATGCGGAATCTTATTAGTATGATCAAATGGAAGTGACACCTATCCCTTGGGAATAAGTACATCACTTGTGTAGGACTCTGAGGTGGAGATAATTGACCACTGAAAATGAGCATGAACTATGAAGAGTTTGGCAGAAAATGCATGATTTTCACAAATGTCATTCAAATCTTACACTCCTAGAGTGACACTACCACACTGCTAACAAAGCCAAAATCATTTTTATAAAGGAACCTGAAAATTGAGACGTTTAAACTCCATCAAATATACTAAAAAAGGTTTTCTCCTTGTACATTTAAAATGCATCATATTTGCCAATTAGCTCATGTTCAGAAACCATCTTTGCTTCTGTGACTAGACAAGGGATACCAGATACTTGTGACCAGATAACACAATGAAGCAAAACTGAATCCTTTAGCACTTCATTTAATGCCTTAGATTTTAAGATAAAACTTTTTTTCAGCTTCATTTTGCATATGATTGGGAAATAGTTAAAGTCCATTCATTCCACACAAATTTCTACCTATTTCAAGCAAAACACTTTACTGTTTAGAGACAGTGGGAAAGATATACTGGCTGTGTATCAAAATGACCTGGGGAAATGTGCTAAAATAAAGACTTGGGGTTCCACTGCAAGATTCTTATTCATTATTATCTCTCAAGGGTTCAGAGAGCCAATACATCTAATGCATTCATCAGGACTTGAATATTATTGCAGTCTGTCCCCAAGCAGATCTCTTAGTAAAATTGCATGATTTTCATCTTATCAAAGAACTACAGGGGAAGAGTTTTTACAGAACTAGGACCCAAACATTTTGAAAAAGCCATTTAAATAGTTACTAAATAAAGGACATGATGAAAACTTAGCTCCCCAGGAAAATCTATTAGAAGGAGTCCCTTTCTTCCCCTAAGGTTTACATTCCTCTGATATCCCAAGCACTTAGGAATATGATTCAAAGAATATTTGGAAGGATTATATAATAATAACAATAATAGTAACAAACAGAACAAAATAGAAGTAAAAGATTATAAATTAAAAAAAACAGTGAGGTAGTATTCAACAAATAAATATATTCAACAAATAATACATTATGTAAATAAAAGCTAGAACAACTTCCAAAACCAGAGAAACAGACTAATCTCTAGGACACATAGTGAAAATATAAACAAAATAAAAACAGATTTGGAAATAAGAATGGGACTGCAACAACATAGAAGATTTTTACGAGACTAATGTTTATAATTACAATTAATAAATATGAAATTATATATATACATATATATTTTAAATGTATCAATTACCCAAGCCAAAGCTGTGGAAAACTAAAGCCTAACAGCTACACAAAAAAAACAGAACAAGTTTGTAATGACTTGCATCCTTAAAAGAATTCTAGGTTATGTGGTTTTTATACCTAAAGTAATAAAGCTTACTGCTATAGAATCTATTCCTGAGAAGAGAAATTAGCAATGATCTCTTATGTCACAAAGAATCAATAACAATGGTCAATAAAGATTATTAAAAAGATGAATACAGGGCAGCTCCGGTGACTCCGCAGTTTAGCGCCGCCTTCAGCCCAGGCGTGATCCTGGAGACCTGGATCAAGTCCCACATTGGGCTCCCTGCGTGGAGTCTGCTTCTCCCTCTGCCTGTGTCTCTGCCTCTCTCTCTCTCTCTCTCTCTCTCAGGAATAAATAAATAAAATCTTAGGAAAGAATAAAATTGAATTCTTTAAAAAAAAAAAAAAAAGATGAATACCAGAGGCACCTGGGTGGCTCAGTAGGTTAAGCATGTGACTCTTGATTTCACCTTAGGTCACCATCTCAGGGTGGTGGGATCAGGTCCTATGTCAGGCTCTGCTTGTACCCTCCCTTTGCTCCTCTCCCCACTTGCTCTTTCTCTCTCCCCCCTAAAATAAATAAAATCCTAGAAAAACAAAAACAAAATAAAACTCACTAAGGAAAAAAAGACAGATTCGCAAATAACATACGATATGCAAAATATCATGTAATTGTAGAGCATTTTACAGATCATAAGAGATTATTATGAACAACCTCATCACAATGAATCGGAAGCTTTAAAAATGAATATGTTTTACTTAAAATGTTAAGACAGCTCAAGAAAATACAGAATATATATAAGATCATTTGAGATTAGATTTTCAGACAAAAAAATGATTGGATCCCCCAAATAGAGCTCAAGTAAGATTGAACTCTACTGCTCTCTAATGTAAAAGTTCAAGCAGTTCAGGGCTGTGGAGTAGCCATGTTCCAGATCACTTCTCTATCATTTCTAATATTTAGTCCGTATCTCTGTGATCTAATATCATGTCTGGATGTCTGGCCATGTCTGGCCATCACAGCAAAACAAAGACAGTTTTATAAAGAAAATTACATGCCAATCTTATTTACGAAATTAAATATATATATCCTAAATTAAACTATTAAAAACTTGAAAAGGGAAATATCTATACATATAGAGAATATCCACACTTGATATATAGCAAAAGTGGCACTTTATCAGTGGATAAGGAGGTATTATGCAATAAATGGTCAAGGCCAAATGGTTATCTGTTTTTAAAACAGGTGAAACCAGATCATTTTTACATTACCTTATATGAAAATAGTAATTTCCATGTAGATTAAAGTTTGTAAAGCTAAACTTTAAAATGCTTCGAATAGGGAGGCCTGGGGGGCTCAGTGGTTGAACGTCTGCCTTTGATTCAGGGTGTGATCCCGGAGCCCTGGAATTTAGTCCCGCGTTGGGCTCCCTGCATGGACCCTGCTTCTCCCTCTGCCTGTGTCTCTGGCTCTCTCTCTCTGTGTCTCTCATGAATAAATAAATAAAAATATTTTTAAAAAAATACTTGGAATAAAAAATATGTCTATGTGAATTTAGGACAGAGAATTATTTCCTTATTAAAACATATAATCTACAAATTATAAACTACATTATTTTGCAATAAAAATATCTGTATTACAGAAGATATCTAAAACAAAAAGTATAATGTTAAGCCACAGATTTGGAGGAGATATTTGCAAAAAAAAAAAAAAAAAAAACTAACAAAAGAATAATATCCAGAATATAAGGAATTCCTTCAAATCAATCTGAAAGAAAGAACAATTGAAAAAAAAAAGGCAAAACACTTGAGTATATATTTTATAGAAAAACTAGGCCAATAAATATAAAATATTAGCCATTGCATTGGAAAAATACAAATGAAAACAAAAGTGTGATTGAGAAAAGCCTTTCAAAGTTTTAATTCTGATACCAAGTACTAGTGGGAACACACATTGCATATGAAAATATAAAGCAGTATAAGATTTCAAAGAGAAGTTGTCACAACCTAGTAACACTGAAGATTCACCTACTTTACAACCTAGCAATTCTACTTCAATGTGTACACCCTAGAGAAAAAAATCCTGTTCGTGTTGTCTGTAAGACAGGTACAAAAAAGTTTATTGAAGCTTTGTTTGTAAAAGTAAGAAATTTAAACACCAATATTGATAGGAAAATCTCTTCTTAAGTATTCAACATGGAATAATGTATAACCATTAAAATGAACACCAACATTACTCAACATAAAAATTTTTATAAATTATAGTAGACCTAAAGAGGTATGTCTTAAGAATTAGTCTGACTCAGTCTTTACCATATCCCTCAAGGACTTTAGGTTGATTAGTATCAATCTGTTCAGGCTGCTGTAACAAAATGCCACAATCTGAATAGCTTATACACAACAGCCATTTAATTCTCACACATTTAACTCTGGAGTTTAAGAAGTCTAAGTTAATGGAAACCACAGGTTTGGTGTCTGATGAAGACTCACTTCCTGGATGATCATCTTACCACTGTAGCCCCACATGGGAAAAGGGGCTAAGGAGTTCTGTAGGTCCTCTAATATAAATGGTGCTATCCACTATTGTGACTTATCCAGCTCTCAAAGGCCCCGCTTCCTAATGTCATTACATTGAACCGTACATTTCAATATATGAATTTGGGGAAAACACTCTAAGTCATTCAGCATAGAGGAAGACATAAATAATTTAAAGTCCAGATATAGCTGGTGCAGCTCTCCCGGCAAAGTCAAAAATTGTTATCCATCTTTAATCCTATCTAAAACCTAAAAGAAGAGCAATAAATCTATAAACAATTTTAAAGAAGTGTAATAAAAATCAATGTGAATACAGGAATAACTTTTAAGGTTGACCTATGAATAAAAGATAAATATACATATATGTATATATATGCACACATATACATACAATTATATATATATAACTGAACATAAAGTTATATATATAACTGAATATAGTTTTAGATAGATAGATGATAGATAGGTGATAGATAGATAGATGATAGATAGATAGATGATAGATAACTGAATATAAAGGGAAAGTAGTCTCTAATATATAATACAATGTTTATTATGACTGAAGAAATACATAACTGAAGAAATATAGAACACTAGCATATTCATGTTACTGACCCCAATGAAACACAATTTGAGTTGAGTACAAATTTATTCAATGAAGGAAGCAGAAAAAAACAAAAAGAATGCTGATGTGCAATAGAAATTAATAGTATAGAAAATACAAGAAATATATAGAAAATTGATAAACTTTGAGAAATCTGAAATCCAAATTTGTTAGCTTATAACTAGAAAATAACTTTAATAGTTTACCCATTTGAAATATATTAACCGGGGGATCCCTGGGTGGCGCAGCGGTTTAGCGCCTGCCTTTGGCCCAGGGCACGATCCCAGAGACCCCGGATCGAGTCCCACGTTGGGCTCCCGGTGCATGGAGCCTGCTTCTCCCTCTGCCTGTGTCTCTGCCTCTCTCTCTCTCTCTCTCTGTGACTATAATAAATAAATAAATAAATAAATAAATAAATAAATAAGAAATATATTAACCTGCTGGACTGACACAGACAGTAATATGAATGGTAGAAAGATACCAATATATATAGTTCAATGCAAATTTATAAAGAGTTTTATATAAAGCAAGAGAAAACACAGAAAGAGGAATGGCTTCCCACGTTTCCACAAATTTCTTTTTTTTTAATATTTTATTTATTTATTTATTCATGAGAGACACAGAGAGAGAGAGGCAGAGACACAGGCAGAGGGAGAAGCAGGCTCCATGCAGGGAGCCTGACGTGGGACTCCATCCTGGGTCCCCAGGATGAAGGCAGCGCTAAACCACTGAGCCACCCGGGCTGCCCTCCACAAATTTCTAACAACCTACATATCTCTTAGTGATTTGGATCCTACCAAGCAAATAATCAGTAAAAAGTAACCATGCACATTTCTGGTGTTTACTGTGATACTGCATGAAGGGACTGTCAGCACCCAAGGGGAATCACTTATCAGGTCCAAACTTCAGAGTTGTCTAATTTTAACTGCATTTGAGTGCTTTATCATTTAATACCTCCCTTTCTCTTTTTTTTAAATTCCTTATCAACTTAGCAGTTAAAATATTTTATTCAATCTCTCAGGATCACAATTTGATAACTCAGTTAAAGGAAGCTATTTGATATGCTTAGTTAAAGGAAGATGTTTCATCAATGAAAACAAATGAAAGCATTTTGACTTCCCTAATTTTTCTTAGTTTTTGCTACCTATGATACAGAATGCTATATAAATCTGTTACTATACAAAGTAATGTGTGTCTAATTCATGACACTTCCACCAAATTTAAAATTTCTTATTTTCTTTTTTAGTTTTAGGCCCCTCATGGCATTTTTAAAATGTCTCCAAAGTATTTAGGTTTAGTATAATTTTGTTAGTACTATTTAGCTCCTAACTGGTTGCTTATAGAAGAAATTCCCAGTTGCAAGTAACGGTCAGAATTTTGCTAAATAGGAGAGTCCATTCTAGTTACATGAAGGAAATAGTAAATAGTTATAGATTCTTTAGAAGGACTCCAGATACTGACTCTAAAATGAGTTATCAGGGATACCCTGCAATGTCAAACTCTCCTGCCAAGAAAGCAGCTACTTGTGACAGCTATTGAATTAAGAAGCTATTGGCTTCAGATCTACACGCTCCTGCCCTGATCCAAAGGCCACTGGATTAGGAAGATGCTGCTAAATTTGGAAGTTGGCTGTATACCTGCCGCCTCCTGGAGGATGATATTTCCACTGTGTTTCACAGCAGCAAAATAGATCTCCAAATTCTATGTCTTTCCTCATATGACTCAGTTCCAAATCCAAGTCTATTGAGCATACATCAGAGTAGTAGAATCAGTCTCAGAAAGAACTCTAGCTACAAGAGGGCCTCAGAAATGTAGTTTTAAGCTTCCTAGTATCTGGGAGCACCTGGGTGGCTCAGCCGTTGAGCGTTGGCCTTCATTTAGGGCATGACCCTGGGGTCACAGGATCGAGTCCCATGTTGGGCTCCCCACATGGAGCCTGCTTCTCCCTCTGCCTGTGTCTCTGCCTCTCTCTCTGTGTCTCTCATGAATAAATAAACAAAATCTGAAGAAAAAAAAAAAGCTTCCTAGTATCTGTAGGAAAGGAGTCTGGAAGATAGAAGGGGTTTGGAATGCATATTGGAAAACCAAACCAACAACGATGGACTCACAAGCAAAGAATGGCAAAATCTCACACGGAGTCACAAATAATTACACAGTAAAAAGAAAAATGGGAATACTGGCAAATATATTTATTTATAAATAAGAATACTATGATTTTTAATCTTGTACAATAAGTAAATTGCTATTGAATAACACTTTTTTAAAAAGCTTTTGGGAATCCCTGGGTGGCTCAGCGGTTGAGCGTCTGCCTTCCGCTAAGGGCATGATCTTGGGGGTACCGTGATCGAGTATGCATGGAAGCTCCCTGCATGGAGCCTGCTTCTCCCTCTGCCTATGTCTCTGCCTCTCTCTGTGTGTCTCTAATGAATAAATACAAAAAATCTTAAAAAAAAAACCTTTTGCATAAAATATGTATTTATTATTTTAATAATTAAAGTATTAAAAGTCCATTAAGGCTGTTGAAAATTAACAAAATATAACCAAATTATGCGCAATAATAATCAGAGTAAGGGTAAAAGGTTTTATATATACATATAAATATATATGTAAATATAATGTTACATATACATATATAGCATATGACATATATCTGCATTTTTTCCTTACTTATCATTAAAGATCGTTGAGATTGTTAAGCATTCTAGAAAAAATGAAAACAATTTATTGTGAGATTTTAGCATATGCTGTAGTAAAATACATGTCAACAAAAACAAGATGGTGGTTGAATGGTAAATATAATAAGGTTTTTACATTGTACTCTAGAGAAACCAACAAAAACTAACACAAAGTGTCATAGTCAAAAACTCTAATGCAGAAGATAAAATAGAATATTTTTAATTTCTAAAAATTTACTGAAATAAAGCAGAAATTGAGAAACATAAGAAAAATAACAAGTATAAAATACTTGTCATGATGGAATATTTAAACTCAACCATGTCAAAAACTACATTAAAAATAAATGGACTGACACCCCATTTAAAAGCAAAAGATTGTCAAATTGGATTATAGAAAAAGCAAGATTCCAGTATATGCAATTTGCAAGAATCCTATTTTTTTTTTAATTAAAAAGATATGTATAGGGGTACAGATTCAACCAGTTAGGTGTGTCTGTCTTTAGCTCTGGTCATGATCTTGGGATTGAGCACATACACACTGAAAATAAAGTATGGGAAAAGACAAACAAATGCAAATTCTTAGTTTAAGAAAATGAATGTTGTATTAATAAAACTCAAAATAGACTCCAAGACAAAGAAATAAAGGGAGGCAAGTCATAATGATAAAAAAGAATTCATTAAGAATACATAACAAAATTAAATATGTGCATGCCAACCAAAAGAGCTTCAAGTTACACGAAGCAAAAATTGAGAAGACTTTAGGGATAAATTCAAAAGAACCCACAATGATAATAGGATATTATCTCCCTCAGAAATTTCTCCCTCAGAAATTAGTAGAAAAATCAGAAAAAAAAAATTCAGTAAAGTTAAAAAAAAAATGAATAGTATTATCCAAGTTGACCTAACTTACATCTATGGAATATTACAACTGAAAATCTGAGAAATTAATTTTATTCAAGTTTACATACAATATTTACCAATATAAATCAGGTATTATAGCATAAAATAGATCTCAATAAAATTAAAATGCACTGAACTCACACAGATAATGTTTTCTGCCCATAAGAGAATTAAATCAGAAATCTATAGCAATAAGATATCTAAAAGAAATTCCCACAAAATTGGAAATTAATAACACACTTTAAATACAAAGGTTAAAAAAAGAAAAAAATTGCAAGTAAAATTTGAAAATATTTTGAACTAGATGATAATGAAGGAACAGCATAATATTGTAGAATATAAGCTAATGCTATTTTTACAGTTTTATATTGTCCATATTAGAAAATGTATTTTAAAATAGTTAAATCAGTGACTTAAGGTTCTGTCTTAAGAAGATAAAGCAGAATAAATAAGATCATAAAAATAAATGTGAAATGAATGAAATAGAAAATAGACAAAAATAGAGAAAACTAACAAAGACAAAATCTGGTTCTTTGAAAAGATAAAAAAAATACTGATAAGCTCTTAGCATGACAAGTCAATAGTAAGAGTGAGACAGACATTAAAAAGTTAATAAAGAGATATTTTGAACAATATGGTAATATAATACAATTTTATGGTAATAAAATTAGCAACTTAAATAAAATGGACAATTTTCTTGAAAAACATCGCTTTAAAAAACTGCCCAAAATTTTAAAAATTGAAATAAATCCACATTTATTATAATTTGTCAATATAAACTGTAATGCTTTCCAACAAAGAGCAATACAGACACTAATGACTATATCAGTGAATTATACAAATACGTAAGGAGAAATAGTGTCCATTCTCTTTAAATAGATGAAGAGAGAAGTACTTTTATTAGCACTCATTATTCCAATCCTAAAATCAAAGAAAAGCATTGTTTAAAAACAAACAACCAATCAACTAAATAACTCATGAACATAAATGGAAAAACTAATGAGTAAAATAAAGCAAAATAATGAAAAGCAAAACTTTGTTGGGGGGTAAAACTCTTAGAGTTTGCAAACAATAAATAGGGTACAAATCTACAAATCTACAAATTATTAGAACTAATTGAAAATAGTATGACCAAAGAAAAAATATCATTACATAAAACCATTTGAGTTTCTCTTTAGTTTAACCCACAACTGAAAAATAAAATTCAAGGGACATCTGGGTGGTTCAGTTGGTTAAGTGTCTGATTCTTGATTTTGGCTCAGGTCATGATCTCAGGGTCATGAAATTGAAACCCACATCAGGCTCCGTGCTGTAGTGGAGCCTTCTTGGGATTCTCTCCCTCTATCTCTGCCCCTCCCCCTTCTCTCTCTCTCTAAAAAAAATAAAATAAAATGAACAAAATGAAATTCAAAACACAGTTTTTTCAGGGTTCTTCAGAGAAACAGAACCAACCATATATATATACACACATAACAAATACACACACAAATATATATATACATGCATGTATATGTGTGTATATATATCTGTGTATGTATGTGTGTGTCTGAGGGAGAGATTTTGAGGAACTGACTCACATAATGTGAGGGCTGTTAAGTCTAGAATCCATGGGGCAAGCCAGCAGTCTAGAAAGTCAAGCAGATTTCTATGCTGCAATATCAAGGCAAATTCCTTCTTCTTTGGAAAATCTCAGACTTTGTCTTTTAGACTCTCAAAAAAAATTGGATAAGGCCCGATGAGAGTACTCTGCCTTACTTTCAAAGTTAACTGATTTTATTTTTTTTAAGATTTTATTTATTTATTCATGAGAGACACAGAGAGACAGAGAGAGAGAGAGGCAGAGACACAGGCAGAGGGAGAAGCAGGCTCTATGCAGGTATCCTGAGTGGGACTCGATCCCAGGACTCCAGGATCACGCCCTGGGTGGAAGGCGGCACTAAACCACTGAGCCACCCAGGGATCCCTCGAAGGTAACTGGTTTTAAATGCCAATCACATCCACAAATACTTTCTCAACAATATCTCGACCAGTGTTTGACCAAATAACTGGGCAGTATAGCCTAGCCAAGTTGACATGTAGAATTAACTATTGCTGTTGTCAAATCTTCCCCAAATGATCTACAGATTAGTACCAATCTCAACAAAAACTCTAACAAGTATTTTTTTTTGTCAGAATTGATGTGCCTATTCTAAAACTTTTATTATTATTATTATTTTTATGGAAAGAAAAGGGCATTGAACACCCAAAACAATTTGAATAGCTGAAACAAGTTTGACAAGAAAAACAAAGATCAAATTTAAATAATTTGCAATACCTGATTTTAAGACTTATTACAACCCAAATAATAAAGACAGAGGGTTTTATTAGTAAAAAGACAGATAAGTAGAATTGTAAAGGAATAAGGAGTCCAGAAATATACCCCGGACAATTGATTTAAGTCCATTCATCAGGTAAAGGAATCTTTTCCATGGATGTTCTTAGAACAACTGGATATTGGTGGGGGCAGGGAGGATGAACTTTCATTCTCACCTTATTCCATACACAAAAATTAAACCAAAATAGATCTTGGACCTAAGCATAAAACTGTAAAGATCCTAGAAGAAAACAGATCATTTTCACAACCTAAAAGAAAATAGAGTCCTGAGACTGACAACAACAAAACACAAATTCCAGGAGAAAAAAAACTGATAGATAACAAATTTTGAAATGTAAAAATTTCTGCCCTGCTCATGAAATGACACCAGTAAGAAAATAATATGCAAACCACAACCTGGTAAAAGTATTTATAGTACATATGTCTAACAAAGCACTTGTTTCAAAAACATATAAAAAGCACAAATTAATAATTTAAAAATGACAGCTTGACAAAAAGTAAGCAAAATACTTGAATAAACACTTTTTAAGAGAAGATCTATGAATGGATAATAAATATATGAAAAGCTATGAATGGATAATAAATATATGAAAAGGTTTTTAATGTCATTAGTTCCTAGAAAAATATAAATTGTAACCACAATCAGATACAACTACAGACCACGTAGAAAAACAAGAATCCAAAAGACTGACAAAACCAACAATTGATCAGAATGTACCGCAACTGGTACTTTCATATATTATTGTTGGGAGTATAAAATGGTTCAATGTTTTTAGACAACGGTATGATATATATCTATAAAGTTAACCTTGTATCTGCTCTGTGAGCCAGACATCCAAGGGAAGGGTTATATATGTACAACAGGATATTATTGGTAATAAAAAGAATGATAAGCACAATGACTTACTACACACAAAAAAGCAGACACAAAATAATACTTGCAATATGATTTTATTTACATAAAACTTATAAAACAAATTATTCTAAAGGGACAGAAATTGGATAATAGTTGAAGGAGCATTGTGGAATAATTAGTAAGGGACATCAAGGAACATTCTGAAAAGGAAAGAAAGAAGTTCTTAATCTCGCTATAAGTGGTAGGTATAGGGTATATGCTATTGTCAAACTCCCGTACTGATCAGTTAAGATTTGTGCGTTGTTTTGTTAGATACATCTCAACAAAAATCATCAGAGAATTTTAAATATTTCATGTGATGTTTAAATGGCACAATTTATATAGCTCACAATATGTTCAAAATCTTCGTGGATGGCATTAAACCAACTAACAAAACAAACCTGCACTTTTGGGTTATTGCAATTTTACTTGTACTTTTATCATACATTGCAGTTAGAAATGCCCCCGGAAATTTACAAAGGACTTCTATCCAAAAGACATGAAAGTTAAAAAAAAAAAAAAAAATGAGAGTCCTGAATGAGACAGAGAGTACCAAGAAGGGGAATGTTGTATATTACGATTATAGCAATAACTGATGATGTCTTTCAGATATAAAAAAAGAAAACAGCCTCTCATGAGAAATATTTGCCATTAAAATAATTGTATTTCTCATACATAAGCTTATCTTGAAACGAGAAGCACACAACTCACTTGGCTATGAGAATTAGCATTCCGAGGTGTATCAGCCAACATCATTTTTTGGGTTGGTTTATTCCAAGCCTTTGAGATTAGAAGTTTGCAAAGAAAATGCTGACACAGTCTTGGTTCTGGCAGTCAGATTGCTTGCATTATAATTAGATAAGAATTTAATGATATTAACTGAAGCTGAGCAGAAAAGCTGCACAGATAAATTAGACAAATAGGATTTATGAGACTTCATTTCTGATGCAAAAACTACATTATCATTCAGTTAATATGCCCAGTCCTTTAAAATCAGCATAACAACATAGATTTCATATCCATCTGGGGCAAAAATTTGAAAATGAACCCTTAAAATTCTAGCAATAATCATTGCTTGGCAACAGGATACAGATTTAAAGTGAGTTTGCTTTTGTTTCTGTCTTCATGTAAACCACCTTGGGACCACACTGAGGATCAGGAAGCTTGTCAACCAAAAGACCAATAAGTCCCTCTCCAGTGGGATAAATATAGAACGAGACTGACAAACCTCATCTGCAAGAAAATTAGTGCAGCCGTAGGTAGCAGTAGGAAATAAAGTATTAATTGCCAAATATGCAGAAAACTAATAGAAACTGAAGTGGGAGTAGTTTTATGGATTCAAAATAAGTTCACTGACATGATAAGAGTGCCTATCAGATGAAGAGGGAATTATTCCAGGTTATTTTTTTTTACCTTTTAATCAAAATAAATATCTCTTAGAAAATATGACTGATTAATTACAAAAAGTAGATAGATCTTGTTGGCATTAATGAAAGGGAAATTCCCTCTTATTTGAAAAAAAAATGTATGCAGAGCCTCTTAGAATAATACTGGCAAGCATGAATATCTCATAAAGCTTAAGAAAATAACAAAAAAATATATTACATCAAGTAGATAGAGGGAACGGGTTTAACGTAATTGTAAGTGATCTTTTTGTTTGTTTGGACTTTAAACTTCCTTAGCAATCCCGTTAGTAGTAGTATATCATCCACCTTGGTAGAGAGAGAAGGAATGTTCTGGTTAATTTGCCTCCAGGAAAGACTTTCTTTTAAACAACTTTATTTTTCAAACACAAAGGCACTTGAAAAATAGAAAAATAGTTTAATTGTGTAGGAATGAATGGCCTCCTTTGCGGTATTATCAGCACTTTATCTTCCTCTAAATTGCATTTGAGATTTTTAAAGGGGGAAGAGGTAGCTGAAAGTTAGGTATATTTATTTTTAGTAGATTCTTCTTTGTTGTTCTATGATACAAATATGTTCAAAATTCAGCTAATGGAAACTAGAGTTTCCGACTTACTGTGGCTCTACTTATAATTTTTTGACTTTACGAGGGTGCAAAAAGCAAGATGCCTTCAGTAGAAACTGTGCTTCGAATTTTGAATTTTGATATTTTCCAGGCTTGTGATATGCAGTACAATACTGTCTTATGATGCTGGGCAATGGCAGCTCCCAGTCAATCACGTGATCATACACTTACAACCATTCTGCACCCACACAACCATTGTTTCTCACCTTCGGTACAGTATTTAATCAATTACATAAGATATTCAACACTTTAACCCTATTTAGTAGGGTTTGTGATAGATGACTTTGCCCAACTAAAACTTAACTGGGGCTAATGTAAGTGTTCTGAGCGTATTTAAGGTAGGTTAGGCTAAGCCATGATGTTTGGCAGATTAGGCATATTAAATGTACTTTTGACTTATGATATTTCAATTTATAATGGGTTTATCAAGACTTTAGTCCACTGTAAACCAAGGAACATGGTTAAATAGTATCTCTAATATACCAATATAAAATCCATGTGTATAGCAAAGATTTTTCATAAAAATAAACAAGTGCCCTACAATGATATCTAATTTTTTTGTTCTAACATTATCTATGCTTCTGAAAAATCCAAAAATTTTGGCTCTAACCTATTTGCAAGTTGGCAATATTATTGCCTGCAAAGTGGAAGTTTAACAGCAACAAAAAGAAACTGCATTTTTTCTATGAAAATTACTTTATCAATATACTAATTGGTTATTTTTACAAGAATCTTGCCCATGGCAAATATTTATTGTTCTTCAAATTTTACTATAACAAATGCTTATTGTTTGTTATAGTAAAGCCATGCAGGAGCCATGCAGGAGCTCACAGTTTAGTTATAGAGTCATAAGACAAGATGTAAACTATGAACACTAGAGCAACATGGAAAAAATGATGAAGTCAAAATATGGGAACAGAGGAAAGAGTTCTGGCATGCTAGATGATGCAGGCAGTACCAATGCTATTTTTTGTCCCCCCCCCCACCCCGGAAAAGAGTTTGCTGAGGAGATGGGAGAGAGAAGGGTGGAGAAGAGGGATAATCCAAGCAGAACAGCATGTGATAAACAAGATAATCAAGAAAGAGACTGACACAAGGCACATATTGGTGACTAATGACTCAAGCAGGGTTGAGTAACAGGATGGGTACCAGTATGGTGGTGAATGTGTCTGCCATGGTGGAGAGGAATAAAAGGGGTGCATGTGCTATATTTAAGACACTGAGGCTTTTTTTTTTCAGTTTTTCAGTTTTTATTGTTTTGCTTCCATCTAAATTGATGTTATAGGATCTAAAAATGCATATGGAAGAAGAATGATTAAAACATTGTAAACCTAAATTATACGTCATTATGCGTGTCTTGAGACTGGTAAACGTTTAATGTTAATGAAAATTGAGGGTCGCGTGGTCCATTAACACAAAGCTTCTGAGATCTTTAAAATAAATAATTATTTCCCCAAACTGTTGCTAAAGGTATCTTGTATCTGGGTTACATCATGATGGTTTAAAAAAAAGTTTCTCTAGTAATCTCAAAAATTGTGTGTTCATATTTGCTCCAAGACCACCCTCTCGGAGTCTCAGCCCTGTTTGCTCTTGCAGCAGGATTTCAGGGATGTCTGCGGAGCTCCTGCCCCTCCTCCTGCCTCCCTCCCTCTTCCTCCCCTCAACCAAAGACACTGAGTTTTATCTAGAAACACATAGGATGGATCACTGATCATAGGAGAATGGTGTAGTGGAATCTTTAAGAAGGGGAGTTCTAAGAAGTGGTAGGGTGGTTAACAGACTCAAATCTTACAGAGATTGAGGTCAAGTAAAAATTAGGACCAAGAAAAGTTTCTTTTTGTTGTTTTGTTTTGTTTTGCTTTGTGTTTTTCATGTGCAATTAGATAACTGGTAGTCTTACTTTTTTTTTTTTTTTTTTTTTTTTTTAAGTACGGAGTGAACTACAAGGTGGTGGTAGAGATGTCAGAGAAACAAAAGGGAAGTAATGAATCATAAAACTCTCAGTCACATCCCTAACACATGCATGTGTGTGTGCATGCACACATGCATGATGAGCTTATAAGAAACTTTCTTGAGGAGCCAGAAGGTGGAGATATTCCTCTTGTGTATGGGGCAAAGATGGGGTGCTGGAAGCAGAAAAAAGGGCAAGCACTGTGGAATAGGAATAGATAGGGAAGGATTTGTAGCATTCCACATTGTTCCACTCAGATCACTGTCTGTGTGAACCAGTGGGCTTAGACTGAACCATATCTGAGCTTTCCTCTGGTTCTTCTCCTTCCCCTGTGGATTAGATCATTTCAAAGAGGCAAAAACAGAAGGAAGGGTGAAATCATCTAGTTTGCATATCTCTGTGTGTATACTGGTTATGGAGCAAGAAAGAAGACAAATAGGAAATACATGGCAAAATTGTTAACAACAGAAGCCCTATGCTCAGAGGGGTACCCTATCTCTACACCTCAAACACCAGGGCTCACACTTTTAAAGTTTACCACTTCCATAGTGCAACTATGGAAGTTGTTAGCCTCAAGGGTATTAGGTTTCCTTGCACCTCTTCACAGGCTTTCCTAGACCATCCAAATAATCTAAATTACTTGGCTCCCTCAGTCTTTTTTGAACCACTTTGCATTATTTTCCTTCTTAGTTTCTTGACTAACTGAAAATAACCCATTAATCAATTTTCTTGTCTGTTGACTATGTGTTCTCTCTCCCACACTTCATTGCCATTTAACAGCTGGACCTTCTATGTATTGTTTAATAGTTCAACCCAAGCACAAGAAGAACTCATCAGTTATTTCACATGAATGTATAAATTATTGGAACTCAGAGTTTTTGGAAAATGTTGGGGAATGACCAGAATGGCAACAGATGACAACAAAGGGAGGAAAGACTGGAAGGTGATGTAGCTGGTTATCTTTAACCAAAAGGGCAGATAATCTTATGAGGCCTACAAAATCAATGTTTTAGACCTGACTATCTTCATTCCATTAAAATTATCCATAGCAGATTCCAGCCCCTAGATGCATGAGAAGTAGCCATAAGACAAATAGGTAGAAGACATTTTTTGAAGGGGTAAAGAGTATAGGGATGTTTATTAGAAATGTAAGCTAATGAGAAGTATTGACAAGGAGTGAGGAGTTAGTGCTGGGAGGATGAGGGTAAGAAAGCTTAAAAATATAATTGGGGGCCCTGCAGAGGTATGGAGAAACTTGCAATTTGGGTATAGCTTAAGGATGACAAGAATCATTCAATCAATATAAAAACTTTTCTTGAGTACCTAGAAACAAAAGATTCAGTTATAAGCAAAAGTTAATATATTTTCAACTTTCATGGGCTTAACAATCTAATGGGATGAGGAAATTACTCCAGTGTCATATTAATCAATGTGTAGGTACAAGCTGAGATTAACTGCCACACAAAATGAAGAGTAAAAAAACACAAAAGCACAAAAAAATATGAATCTCTGAAAGCACAGTGAAGAAGATATTTTGACGTCAGAGCTAAAGGGCAAGTAGGAGTTACCTATGGGGGTGAGAGGGGGGAAAAGGCAATAGAGAAACAACGTGGAAATGCTGCACATGTGACTGAAGTCTGAGTTAGGGAGAGTACAGAGGAAGAAAAGTATAGAGAGTGCAGAACACAGCTTTGAGAAATTTCATGACCTGAGTACGAGAAGAGCATTCACCATCAAAGGAGACAAAACAGCCAGTTAGACAGAAGAAAATCAGGGGATATAGCTTTGGGAAAAGGGAAGAGAGTTTCAATAAGGAATGAGCTACCAACAAGGTCCCACACCACTGAGAGATCAAATAAAATGAGTTCTGGAAAAATTTCCAGTGCATTTAACCACTTAGAAGGGACTAGTGCTATTAAAAGTCATAATGAAGTGGACTGAGGAGGAAGTGGGAAATAGAAAAAACAAAAACTACACACCAAATTGGGGTATTGGGGATATTAGGAGAGAACTAAGAAGTAGCTGAAATGAAAGGATTTTTGAAGATATGAGAAAATCATGTTTAAATATCTCAGAAAAAATCCAAATAAGAGGTAGAAAAGGAAAACTTAGGGAGAGGAGAGGTCATTAGTGAGAGGTAGGAAGGGATATTATGAAGCACAGGTTAGTGGCGGTGGTAGGGGGTGCTACATGTGGAAGGGATGCTTTACCACATACACACATAGAAGTTGTTAGGGTTCATGTTAAGGTTTTCTAACAGGGAGTACAGGAAAATTTATGTTGAATAAAAGCCCAAGTCAACTGCTAGGAATGAATGAAGGGGTGGTGTATGCAGCTATAGGAACCTGACCGTAGTCTAGTGTGCTCTAGGCTGCTCCTTCTGAAACATGGGAAAGACCCTGCTTAATACCATTTGCTGCTGTGCTAAGCAGTATCAGGGAGGGTCTTTCCTATGTGTCAAAAAGCAAGCAGGCTATGGGAGGACTAAACTCAACATTTAGCCTGAATTTCACATACACATACTTATAAGAAACAATATCCTGAGAAAAAATAACTCCTTACAAGTATGGCCTCTATAATCCAGTTAAGAAAAAATTCCAATCCCTTAGGTCTATATTTATCCTAAAATACTTCCTGCAACACAAAATCTCAACCTTAAGCAGCTATATAATAAAATAAGTCTAACAATATTTTCCAGACCCCTGTAGGCAATCTATTATGTTGTACAAAATACATTAATTTAGAAGAGAATTTTATAATAGTTGAGTTTTCAAAATTTGAAGTGATTCAGGCATTTGAGATAATTCTATTTCCATTTGTTTTACTTAACGCATTGGTCATTTTTTCATTGCATTAATACAATGCCAGCCCCATTTGTAGCTACGTGCATTTGATGATAAGGCACAACTGGGCATATTTTAAAAATAGGCAGTAAATATCTCTCTAACAAAATATTATTGACTCTTATCCCTGGTTCAGATATGTTATCTCCGGAATAAAACAAAGACTCTCTCTCTCTCTTTTTAGAAATGTAATAAAATGTTTTAAAAGACTTTAAAAACAATGTGGAGATAGAAAAATTCAAGGACAGATTTCACAGATTTGGGAAAAAAGTAAATGTTAATTGATGACCGACAGAAGGAAAATATCAAAACTTGTGTTTGCTTCAGTTCTTTTAAGCGAATGTTAAACATTTTTCAAATCAGAAAGGTGAAGTAAACAACATATGGAGGGATGTGAGGCCCGGGAAAGACAATGGGATAGTAAGTGAACACCTGGCTAGCCCAAATGAATTAAAATCTAATCCCAGATGGAAAACACCTGAAGGTAGAAAGGGACAATATTTTTGTTATTATTTTTATCCTCACAGCTACTCTCTAAGAAAGATAAAGTAGGAACAGTTTCCCCTTTTCCATTTCTTACTTGTCAGTCTCCACCTGTCCCTGATTGCACGTTCCCAGAACCACAGGCTCTCAGCGCTGGCAAGGGTCTTGCAGATCATTTTTACAAATTCTCCTGTTTTACAGACAATGCAGCTGGCATCCTGAGAGATCAGAGAGTTGCTCAAGGACACTAGTTGATGTGAGTCACAGTCATCAAAGAACTCAGATGTCCTGATATTCAATGAATAACACTTTTTCCTGACCCGAACTCAATTCAAAAGTTGGACACTTAACCAACTGAGTCACCCAGGTGCCCCAAATGAAGAACCCTTTTAACTGCAACTGGTTATTTATTTATAAAACTGTTCTGATCATTATAAAACCAAAGTAATCCATTCTTATTCTTCAATTTCTGTAACAATTTGATAAAACATAAATGAAAACATTTTCCCATGAAACTGAAGCCTAGAAAATATTGCCCATATTTAATATTGATCACAAGTAAACTTTTAGGTTAGTAAAAATGTAACATAAAAACGGCAATCAATAAATTTTGATGTGATTAAGTAAACGCTTTTTTAAGAAATCACTATTGTCATTTTGCTTACATAAAGTCAACTAAACTTCACATCCAAATTATTGTTAAAGATATTAAGTGTTGTATTAATTTTCTATCATTGCTACATAGATAACACAAATTGAGTGGCTTTAAACTGCACATTTATTTTTTCACAGCTCTGTACACCATAGTCTGTATTGGCTCAATTGTTTCTTCTGCTTTGGGTTGGATTCCAAGGCCAGAATCAAAGTGTCACCTTGTTTGGTTCTTATCAAGAGGCTTTATAGAAGAATCTGTTCTGTAGCTCATTCAGGTTGTTAGGAAAATCTGATTCCTTTTGGTTGCAGGACTGAGGCCCCCATTTCCCCACTAGCTATCCATTAGGGACTCCCCCCTTTGTTCCCAGAAGCCTCTCCCCTATTCTTGCAAGTGAGCCCTGACATCTCAGAACCTGAAATAGCATGCCAAATTCTTTTTATGCTCAGAATCTCCCTGATACCCTCTTTTGATGTATCTCTCTTCTACCTTCTTCCAGCTAAAGATTTTTCTCTGCTTCTACAGGCTCATGAAATTAGATGATCCAGGATAATTTCCTTACTTTAATATATACAACCTCATTTATATCTTCAAAGATCCTTTTGCTATGTAAGTTAACATATTCACAGGCAACAGAGATTAGTGCACCATCTTTGGAGGACCACTATTTGGCTTACCACATTTGCCTAATTCTAGGACAAAAAGTACTGGTGCTTCCAAAACTCCATTGTTATGTAAAATCATGTATATATTGGAATCTAAAGCCTAGTTCCCAGTCTTTCCTTATTCATGCTCTGCCTTTTCAGTTCTTGCTTGTGGACTTTGCCAATTCTAGACATTAGTCACAAGAAACTTTGGAAACGTTGTGACTCTTCTAGAACATAAGTTTCACTAAAATAGGGAACAATCACACTGTGATTAGGTGAGACTGAACCATATTGTGCAACTGACACCAGTAAAAATTGGCTACTGACACCTGGTCAACATAAAGGGAAGTCTAGTAAAGTGTCATAGAGCTTGGACTTTTTATGTGCTGTTGCAGTGAAAAAAGAATAAAGATGTTTAAGATACCTGCAAATGACTGAAAATTAGGCATGAAAATAATAAAAACAATCTGGATTCAAGCATATCTCAATAGTCTCAGCTGCAGGACAGAAATCAAATTAAATTCATGAGGAATGAAACATAAGGTCACTCTAATAACACAAGATGTGAGAATAGAATGTGATAGCAAAACTTGTGAAAATTTTCAGAGAATTTTAGTTTACTTCATATCTTAACCTTAAAAACCTTCCAAAAAGGTTTCCCATGAAAATGTGCAAAGGTTCTCAACATATTTCTCTTTAAATGAAACCAAAAGAGAGAAAGAACATGTTACTTTATATTTCTAGAGAGGTGGGGATAATGGACTCAAAGCATTTGCTTTTCTAAGAGGTTTATTACGTATCTTATAATAATTAGAGAGAATTGAGTGGAGAGCTGTTCTTCACACCCTCTCTAATTACCACTCCTTGAAGCAAATTAGAATGAATCCAACTGTTTCTTACCTTGTCAAAGGCAATATTGAGGACAGGAATAATTAATTTTCAAACAGAACGGATTTCTACAGCTTTCATGTGGGTTGAATGCAAATTATATCTAAAAATATGTCCTATAACTTTTCTATCAAAAATGCTATTTTCTTGACATTTTAGACAAGACCAAATACATATATGCAATTTTATATGTTTTTCTGTGCTTCTGTATACTAGAAATGTGAATGATAAATGAGTATGCAAACACATACACAAAACTGTGCCTACTTTTAGTTAACATTTTTCATGGCAAGTATGACCTACTTAAAAAATATATGCTCACTGTAGAAAAATCCATATTTATAAAAATGTATTAAATGGTGATTATTTAGATTATAAGATTTTTTGCTTTACAAAATGATGCTCAAGAAAATATTCCTACATAATAAGCTTCTCCAATGAATGTAAAATATTATTTGGCTTATTTAAATTTAATTTATTCCATTTTAAGGCAAGAATCTACTTTTTAAAATGATGTACATTTCTTGGGGCTTACTGTTCAAGTATAGATATAACAAAATAATGGAAAATCTGTGACTAATTGCTGTTAGGAATGTGTACTCATATTTAGCTCCAGAAGCACTTGAGAAATCATTCAAAATGTAGACTTTTTTTTCCTAAAGATGTGGTTCAGAATATTGACAAGTTATACCTTCATTTATACGCGGTCAAGTATCTTGCCTAATTTCCCTCAATGGCTATTCTAAAGTTTTGCAGCTTCTTAAATCCTGACACTGCCTCCTCAACTTCTATTTCTCCTCATTCACATGCATTCTTCTTCTTACCATGAGTTTTAAAAAAGAAATTTTCCTCTTCTCAAATATGCATTCCCTTCCCTCATACTCCTCAATTCTAAACATTGTTCAGAAATGAAAGAACAGGGAAGAGTCAGGGAAATCCACATCTAATTCCTATCTATATATTCTATGTATTTGCTTGAACAAGAGCAATTTATTTAAGGATTTTGAACATCTGTTTTCTTATTAGCTAGAGGGAATATTAACACTTACCTTGTAAGGTTTCTGTGAGGATAAATAGTTAAATCTACAGTCGCTGATAGATGATAGTCACTAAATGACAATCAGCCCTCAGCTAACCTCCTCTCTCCAATCACCTCCTAAATCTTTTTTGAATAAATCATTCATTCTCCTACAGTGAATCTCTCTCTCATGAGGCTCTAAATCTCCTTAATATGTAAATATGTCCCCTTCCAACCTTAAACAACAATAGGCAGCCATCCCTTGATCTGGCTTATCATTTTGTCTGCTGTCCATTTTGCCTCCCTGCGTTCATAACCAAGTCTACACATCGGACAACATTAATCCATCTCCTGACAGCTATCAGGATTCCACAGCGTTCTGTCTTCAGTCGTATCGTCACTCAGTACACATGCATGAGCTACAATACCATCTCTAAAAGTGGTTTCCACACTGATATTATTTTACTAGAAATACCTATTGATTATATAAAAATATAAATTCTCAGGTCCTGGTCCAGATCCACTGAACTACAATATCTGATGACAAACTCCTGGAATCCATGTTTTAAAGAGTTTATTTATTTATTCATGAGAGACAGAGAGAGAGACACAGAGACACAGGCAGAGGGAGAAGCAGGCTCTCTGCAGGGAGCCTGATACGGGACTCGATCCCAGGACCCTGGGATAACACCCTGAACCAAAGGCAGATGCTCAATCACTGAGCCACCCAGTTGTCCCTATGTTTTAAAAGATGCTCAGATGATTCTGGCAATGGCACAGGTTTAGGAACAATGGACAGGTATATCAGTGATTCCCCAAATCTCCTTTTCAGTACTTCTCCCTCCTGAACTCGAAATCTATATATTCAATTGCCCTTTATTTTTTAAGATTCTATTTTTTTAAGAATTTATTTATTTATTTATTTATTTATTTATTTATTTATTTATTCATTTATTTATTTGACAGAGAGAGGGAGAGAGAGGGAGAGAGAGCACAAGTAGTGGGAGCAGTGGCAGGCAGAGGGAGAGGCAGGCTCTCCCCTGAGCAGGGAGCCTGATGTGGGGCTCCATCCCAAGATTCTGGGATTGTGACAGGAGCTGAAGGCAGGTGCTTAGCCAACTGAGCCAGGCAGGCACCCCTCAATTGCCCTTTAGGTTGATATTTATAGTTCATGGAGTTGATAATAAAGCATCCCTCAAGAATTGAAGACAAGGACATAAGATGGCCCTTGGAGGACTACAATAATTGCATCAATTTATATTGGGACCAGATCTGTTATTTCCTGGAAAAGGAAAGTAGATATTTGAATGACCACCACTACCTAATTTAATGATATTTTAAAAAAAGATGAAGAATGGAAGCTGGAAAATATATAGAAGCACAGTTCGGAGAAGTACAATTGTCATGTTGGTCATGATCAGTGAAAAGAGAATCAGAATTTTGACACACAAGTATACTTAGTTAATGGAATTATGTTTTCTCTTATAAGATGAAATGTCTTAATGTACATCATATGATCTGTATGAAATGACACTGAAGACCCTGTATCTTATCTGTTCTAACTCTGTATTTATAGGAAAATGAACCCACAAATTGGGCAATATGTATACGTTCACAGTTATTACCTGCTAGGAGGAGGAAAGAATAAATAAATAAATAAATAGATGTATATAATAATTTTAAGTGCTGTGGCATAAGTAAAGCAACACATTGTCATGTCCCAGTGACTAAAGCAGACTAGTCACTCTGTCAAAAAGGCAGAATTGAGCTGATAACGTTCATGATACTAAGGAGTTACTGATCAAGACAATAATGAGAGGCAAAGCATTCCAAGTAATGGAATCAGCAAGTGTAAAGAAAGGCCTTAATGGAACAATGAACTTGGTAGGTGGAAAAACAGAGAAATCTAAAAAAGCTAAGCAAGGTTATAGATAATGAGGGAGAGTGGTAGACAAAATATGTAGAGATTGGAATTCATTCTCAGTATGTAATGGGAAACAGAAGGAAGGTTTAGTTCATGTAAATGTTAATGATTAGATTTGTTTTGACATAACACTTGCCTGCTTGCTGAAGAACAGAATGTATAAAGGTGGGAGAAGGTGCTAGAAGTCCAGGTAGGAGGATATGATAATTCAGTTTAAGAACTGAGGTTTGCTTGGAATTGGGAAGCATCAGTGAAGATACAGAAAAGTGGACAGATGCCAGGTCTGTTTTTAACAGAGCTAAAATGTCTTCCTACTGGCTTGGATACAGTGGGGTAAGGGATGTAAGGAATTGAGGATGGGTTCTAGGTTTTGAGTTTGAGCATCTGAGTGAAATGATGTTGCCTGGAGAAATATGTTGAGGTGGTGGTCATCGTGAATTTCATTTTGCCCATGTTAAATATGAAATGCGTATGAGACATCTAGTTAGAATATCAAGTAGACAGCAAACATAAGAGCTTGGAGGTCAGTGGAGTTATCGAGGAAAAAGTACATATTGAAGAGCTATCAGCTTATAAGGTTGAGTGATAGGGATGATCACAAATTGAAAAGCATGGGGAGAAGAGTAGCACTGAGTCCTGGAGCACTCTATCAATTTTCAGAACCAGTCAGAAAGACAGAGGTGTAATTGTTAATTAATATTGTAAGAGGTCAACCCTGTTTTGAAGTTCAGATCCATTTTTCAACCCCAGTCTAAGTAAAATAAACACACCTTCCTCTGAGCCAAACCTGGGTCATCCTTAATAATGTTCTCTCCCCTGACAATTTACATTTAATATAACCCTTACTCTTTCCAGTTTTACCTCCCAAATATCAAGTGAATATATTCAGTTCCACTCTCCTGTCCTCTCCCCGACCTGTTTTACTGCTTCTGTTTTAGTTCCTGCCCTCATAATGTAGCATGTGGATTAATTTTAGTGGTGTCTGAATCCAGTGTTTGGACTTCATTCCTTCCCTCCTCTACTGTCATAATGGTGTTTTGAAATGTAAATTGGTCTTTACCATAAAGACTTTAATGAGTCTATTGCCTTTAGAACTTAAAATTTCAAACTCTCTTGCAGTTTTACAAACCTCTATACCTTGAAGAGTGACCCTGTTTTCTCAAAATGACTTATCACACCATATCTAAATCAATAGAATTCAAACTTATATGCCCCTTTCTTCGCATTTTCCTGTTCTAGAGCTTCATAGTCCACCATGATAGTTACTAGCCATATGTGGCTGTATAAGTTTAACTCAAAATTTAAAATTCAGCTCTTCAGTCACACTAGCTACAATTAAAAGGCTAATTAGCCGCATGTGGCTAGTGTATGCTTTATTAGAACATTTTCACCATCACAGACACTATTCTATGAGATGGTGATGATCTAATACAAACTTTGGCTATTTTTTCACAAATTCTCTACAAAATAAAGGGAAAATGTCATTGGAAGCAATATTTTATATCTTTCCTACTCTTAACCTCAGAAATACTAAATCATATGTCTCTCTTTAATGTTACCATAATGTCATAGACAAACTACTCTTACAGCACTTAAATTACTAACTTAACTAACTTATTAAATAACTAACTTAACTTATTTATGTTATAATTGTTTTAATTCATTTTCTGTGTTTATTTCATAAAAATAAACTATGATGTATGTGAAATCACCTTGGTATCTATAATGTTTTCACTGTACACTAAATATAGTAGGCATTCAAGAAATATTTGCCAAATAAAATTAAAAAAAATCCATGAATATATGAAAGAAGGAATGAATTAATATGGACTTTGGGACTTCTTCCTTGATGGTATATTTTTATCAGTATAAAAAGATATAAAATAATATATCAAAAAATTACATAATATAATAAAATTTAGGAAGAAAAGAAAAATGAAAGTTTATTTTTAGTTTTTTGAAAATTCATTGAAAATAAGCATGGAGTTTATAACGGTACAAAATGCAGAAAGTAGTTGAAATATTATTTATTTAAAAGAACAGAGAAAAGGTCCTAAGAAAAGGCAGTTGAGCATACAATCAGAGATCCACCATTTGATGATCAATTAAAAAGAGAGGGATATTAGGGATCCCTGGGTGGCGCAGCGGTTTGGCGCCTGCCTTTGGCCCAGGGCGCGATCCTGGAGACCCGGGATCGAATCCCACGTCGGGCTCCCGGTGCATGGAGCCTGCTTCTCCCTCTGCCTGTGTCTCTGCCTCTCTCTCTCTCTCTCTCTCTCTGTGACTATCATAAATAAAAAAAAATTTATAAAAAAAAAAGAGAGGGATATTAGACACATATTATACCATCAATCTCTAACAAGTCACATCTTAGTCTAGTTGATTCAAATAATCTGTTTTATTTAATCTGTAATAAAAATCTTAATATATTATAACATAAAATAACATAATATAAAAGTAGTAAATATTAAAAAATCAAAATCATTCTGAAAATAGTATAAAAGGCATAAATAATAGGAAAGTTTTTGTAACTACTTCAATTAATATATGGCATTGTTTGAAAAATACATTAGTTCAGGTTCATGGGTTGCTCTGTCCATTAAGCATCTGACCTCATCTCAGGTCATAACCTCAGAGTCCTGGGATCAAGCCCTGACTACAGCTCCGTTGATCAGTGAGGAGTCTGCTTGCCCCTCTCCTTCTCCTTCTGCCCTTCCCCTGCTCATGCTCTCTCACTCTCTCTCTGTATCTCAAATAAATAAATAAAATCTTTAAAAAATATTAGTAAAAATATTTAGTGGATTAGATTATTATACATGAAGCATATTATTAAAATAGGAAAAAAAAACCTCATTTTTATTTAACAACCTTTTCAACTTTGGATGGAATATAAGATATCTAGATATATTATTTCCCTTGGTTCTTCATGTTGACTAATAGCCTAAAATATAAGTGGATCCAGAATTCTCAAGAACTAGTTACATAAACAAGGAAGCCATTTAATAATCTCATATCACAAAATGTCTGGAGATAGGTCATTTAAAGTTTAGTTCATTGACTAAAAACTACAACTTTTTTTTGCTCCACTCAAAGATTTGGGAGTGCCTTCACCAATGTCTCAGAATATCTGCTGCAATTCTAAACATGTCTTTACAAAAGTGCCCCCAAATAGGAATGAAAAGCACAGGACAAAATTTTTTTTCTCTATACAGGACTCCCTTATATGTAACGACAAATTTTCACAGAAGCAGAATCTTTTTATATTCTCTTTGCCAGATGAGAAACAAAGGCCTATATCTATTTCCATCATTATAGAATGGAAATGGGTTGTTCTGATTGATAAACTAATCATGACTCACCTCTGGAATGGGCCATATCACCATCGGAACAAAATTAGGATTCTGAGAGCAAGGAAGACAGGGGAAATGACTAGTATGCAGACTGAGAGGTCTGCCATAATCATAAAAATCATTAAAGAAAACCATGGAAATTACTAAAACTGATATACAATTATAAGTACAGGTGGTCTGAGAAACGTCTGAGTATGAGAATAACAAAAGAAATAAAATATCCTGTTATTTCTCTTGTATTACTAAAGTAATTCTTAGCCTTTCTTCAAAGCACTTATGTCCTCATGATGAAATTTTACCACTATGAAATGTCATTTTATACCTGGTAAAGCTCTTCTTTTGAAATCTATTTTATCTGGTATTAATATAGCTACCTCAGGTGTCTTATGATTAAGGTGAATGGTATATAAATTTTCTATTCTTTCATTTCTATTCTATGAGTGCCTATATATGTATATATATATATACCTCCATACTGTTTCTCACAATGGCTACACTAATTTACCAATTTATACCAATAATGTAAGGCTTCCCTTTTCTCCACATCTCTGCCAACACTTTTTATCTATTGACACCAAAATAAATCCATCATAACAGTTATAAGGTAACAAACAACTCCTTGTGGTTTTGACTTACATTTACTTGATGTTGAGTAGTGTTGAGCACTTTTTCATGTACCTAGTGGCCATTAGTATGTCTTCTTTGGAAAAAATATCTATTCAGATCGTCTACCCATCTGCTAATGGAATTATACATTTTGCTATTGAGTTGTAGAAGTTCCTTATTTTGGTTGTTGACCCCATATCAGATATATGTTTTACAAATACAGTCTCCTATTCGGTAGGTTGCCTTTTCATATTATTGATTTCTTTCACTATGCAAAGCTTTTTACTTTAGCATAGTCCCACTTTAGTTGCCTTTGCTGTCACAGCCAAAAAATTATCACTAAGACTGATACCAAGTAGCTTTTTTCCTGTTTCCTTCTAGGAATTTTATGGTTTGAGGTGTTACATTTAAGTCTTAATCCATTTTGAGTTGATTTCTGTGTCCAGTGTAAAGTAGTTGTCTAGTTTCATTCTTTAGCATTTAAGTGTCCAGTTTTCCCAATAATAAAGAGACCATCCATTCCTCATTGTATATTCTTAGCTCCTTTGTTGTAAATTAATTGACTACATATGCATGGGTTTGTTTCTGGGCTCCCTATTTTGTTCCATTGATCTCTGTGTCTGTTTCTATGCCAATACCATACATTTTGATTACTATGGCTTTGTAATATAATTTGAAATCAGAAAGCATAATGTCCCCAGCTGTGTTCTTCTTATTCAGGATTAATTTAGTTTTTTGTGTCTTTTGTGATCCCATATGAATTTTAGGATTTTTCTATTTCTGTGAAAAATGTAATTAGTATTTTGATGAGGATTGCATTGAATCTGTAGGTTACATTCAGTAGCATAGACATTTTAATAATATGAATTATGTTAATAATTGGAATAATTAATGTTATTTGTGTTCTCTTCAATTTATTTCATTAATGTTATATAGTTTTAAATGTACAGGTCTTTCACCTCCTTGGTTAAACTTATTCCTAGGCATTTTAATCTTTTTGATACAATTCTCTTTATTTCTGATTTCCAATGATTTGGCTATAATATAACTGAGTGTTCTTTATTTTTCTTAAATCTTGTCTGGAGGATATTGAGCATATTTGCCAACAAATCTGGAACATTTGACACTCACATCCTCAAATAATTTTTATTTCTCAATTTCTCTTCCGTTTTCTTCCCAGACTCCAATTACTTAATGGTAGACCACTTAATATTATGCTACACATTACTGTGGTTCCTTCTTTTTTTCTCTCTTGGTGTTATAGTTTCAGTAATTTCTACTGGTCAGTCAGTCTTTAAGTTACTTGATATTTTCTCCTGCAGTACCCAAACTTCTTTTAAGCTTACCTAGTGATATTTTAAAAATTCTTCTATTGCGGTTTTGTGGTTTTAGAATTTATATTTGTTTTTTTCTTACTGTGTCTATTTTTCTAATGACACCCCCCATTTCTTTGTCCATTATGTTAATCTTTTCCTTTAAAATAATGACATTTTTACAGTAGCTGTTTTTACATTTTTGTCATCTATAGGTTTGTTTCTATTAACTGCATTTAAAAAATGTTTTTACATCTTTATTTTAGAAAGAGATAGAGAGAGAACATGAGCATAGGGAGGAACAGAGAGAAAGGGAAAGAGAATCCCAAGTGGACCCTGTGTTGAGCACGTAGCCTAACATCAGGCTCAAACCCAGGATCCTGAGATCATGACCTGAGCCCAAATCAAGAGTCAGCTGTTTAACCAACTGAGCCCCTCCAGGAGCCCCTCTATTCATTGCATTTTTGTCCAAGTTACAGATCACATTTTCTTGTTTCTTTGTATTGCATTTTTTTATTGTATGGTGGACTCGTGGATATTACGCTGTTTATTTTAATTGTAGTATAGTTAACACACTATATTTCATTAGTTTCAAGTGTACAACATGATTCCACAAGTCTATAAGTTATGCTGTGCTCACCACAAGCATAGCTACCATCTGTCACCGTACACTGCTATTATAATACCATCAACTGCATTTCCTATGCTCTACCTGGTGCTACTCTGTTTAGAGTCTGGTTTTTCTCCCTGTTAGAGAATATTAAGCTTAATTTAGCAGTGAGTGAATTTATGGATGATTTTTTACTGATGTTTATGTCAAATCTGAAAAAAACACATGTATTAATCAATCACACAGACAAATCAAAAGATAATTCTCTGAAGAGCTCAAGAAAAGGTACAGTGATTGATTTTCATTTTTACTAAAATTACTGTCCTTGACCATATGTAAATTGCTCTTTTAACTATTAAAGTATTTGCTTTGCATTTTTTAAAAAGAAATCATATAAGAACTAAATTTGTAAATAAGTTAATTAACCATAGAATGAATTATGTTTTAACTAATAAGACATATATCTAATTAAGCTATTAATAAATTTTGTGTGTGTTAAAAATAAAATACATAGATTAGAAAAAATAGACATAACTCTTAAATTTTGTAAGGACACGTCTAGAGTAGCCCTTACCTTGGGGCTAGGGTAGCCCTCCTGTCTTCTAGGAGCTTCTTTGAATATTTGAAATGTTACCCAAGATCTCTCCATTCTGACTGGTATTTTTCTGCACTGTTTGACTTCTAAGATCTCTATTCAGCTCAGAGCCCTCTGGAATGGTTTGTTTGTTTTCTGCTGGGCCTCATGGAGTCTTACCCTGGGTACATACAGCTTAGTATTTGGCCAAAAACTCAAGGAAACACCTTTTCAGATTTCTGTGCTCATTTTCTTGCAGAGCTAACTCATCTTTGGTACCTTGCTCCACATATTCAGACACCTCAGCAACCCTGATACCTGATTTCTGCTTCCTCTTCCCAGAAATTCCGTCACTCTCTGCTTATGATCCAGTCCTCTGCATAAAGTTTGAAAAGTGCTCTGGGTGAAAATTGAGATAACTGTGTAGCTCACCTTGAGTTACATCTTCTCTAAAAGATCACAGCATGTTTGCTAATGCCTAAAAGCAGTTGCCTCATATATATTTTTTAAGATTTTATTTATTTATTCATGAGAGACACACAGAGAGAGGCAGAGACATAGGCAGAGGGAGAAACAGGCTCCTTACAGGGAGCCTATTGCAGGACTCAATCCCAGGGCCCCGAGATCACAACCTGAGCTGAAGGCAGATGCTCAACCACCAAGCCACCCAGGTGTCCCACTTCATATTTTTTATCAAGTTTCACAGCTGCTTACTGTGGACGGGTAAGCATAATACCTTTACTTCTAATACCCAAGCCAATACACTTTTCCAATACACTTATAAATAATACAATTTCTTGGTCTCACATTTAGCAACTTGTCCCAGACCTGTCACCTTAGTGAAAAAAAAAAAAAAAACTGTTTTCCAATGTACTTTGTCCACTCACATCTAATTTGCTTTTATTTTAAAACAACAGACTAAAAATCAAAAAGAATTTACAGGGTCTATCCTTGAAGATTCTTTAGGGGATTGTCTTTCTGGAGAAAAAAAAGTCACACGGAATAAACACAAAACATAGATTCCAGCCATTGCCTTAGTCCTATCACTCCTAAATACTATCACTTCTCCAGTGTTTGAGGCTCCCCAGTGATAAGTGTGCCAAATTAAAACCATAGAGCTTCTTCACTGAGGAGCTATGATTTGTGTTCAGCGTTAATCCCCATGGCTTTTACATCCCCAAGGTGCCCTCTTTTTGCTTCATTTACATTCTGATACCTCTCCTGTTCCATGGAGACAAGGTTCAGCTCAGCATTCAGCAGTTAGTGTTCAGCAGGAAAACAGTGAGCACAATGCACTGCTAACTTATAATTATTCTAAATGAAAACAATTTACCACTGAGATAATAGAGAGAATGCTGACATTCAGGACCTTATATAATGGATTACTCCTTATTTTAACCTACAATTCTAGATGGCCTTTGGTTACATATTTATTTGCGACTGCGATGCAGTTGCCCAGCAGAATTGACAGAGAGAACAAAGGGGGGAAATTGGTAAGGAAAAAGTGGCCGTTATAAAATAGTCCTAAGACCAGTTATTCTGTTACTTTCATATTTCTTTTTTATCACCCAGTGGTGCAACACATATTTCTTTTGCTTTCATACCTATAATTCATCTTCTAGCGGGTGATTGGATGGGTGAAAGTGACTTGGATTTATTTCTTCCCTGCTTGCCATATCACTATATATTTATTTGGCTTGTTGTTAAAATTTTCAGTTACACTTTCAAAAACTTAAAGAGAAATTCTGACTGGATGAGAATAGCTTGAGGAATATTAGAAAAATATGATTTAAAGGAAATATTTGTAATTAAATTATTGCTCTTATGACGTGGATGGAGCTTGAGTGTATTATGCTAAGCAAAACAAGTTAGAGAATGATAAATACCATATGATTTCATTCATATGTAGAACTTAAGAAACAAATGGATTAACACAAGGGAAGGGGAAAAAAAGAGAGGGAAGCAAGCTATAAGAAATTCTTCTCAATTTTTTTAAAGGCTCCATATCCAACATGGGGCTTGAACTCACAACCCTGAGATCAAGACCCAAGCTGAGATCAAGAGTTGAACACTTAACTGACTGAACCACCCAAGCACCCCTAAGCAACCCTTAAGAATAGAGAATAAACTGAGGGTTGCTGGAGGGGAAGTGTTTGGGGGAGTGGGATGAGTTAAATGTGTGATGCGCACTTGTGATGAGCACTGGGTGTTATATGTAAGTGATGAATCACTAAATTCTATTCCTGAAACTAATATTACACTATATATTACCTAACTAAAACTTAAGTAAAAACTTGAAATAAAAAATAATGATTGCTCTCAATTGTAGGGAGCTAGGAATGTAAGTCATGAAGATCTGATATATAACAAATTATGTTACTGTTCTCTCATATTTCAAATGTCAATTAAGGAAATAATAACCAGGGACACCTGGGTGGCTCAGTGGTTGAGTGTCTGCCTTTGGCTCAGGTCATGATTCCCGGGGAGTCCTGGGACAAAGTTCCGCATCAGGCTCCTCACAGGGAGCCTGCTTCTCCCTCTGCCTATGTCTCTGCCTCTCTCTCTGTCTCTCATGAATAAATAAATAAAAATTTTAAAAAAAGAAGTAATAACCATCGTAGTTAACATGCATATGTAACCACGATTTCACTTAAAATGCTCTTTTTATTTGTTGATTATTCACTAAGAATGAGATCGTGTGAATTAATTATCTCTTGGATTTATCTGAGAAATTTTTCTAATATTTAGAAAAGGAAGGATTGATCAAATATTATAGCTTTCATATGGCAGATGAAAAAATTCATCCATTTTATTTGGCACAGAACATATGAAATAATAATTGTATTCCTGAAACGTTACCCTTCTCCTAATATATTTTTTCTTTTGAAACATAAAAGGAAATAAAGAAAGATGTCCTCTTAATTAAAATAAATCCAAAAGCAAAAATATTTATATTTAATGATTCCAACATATTCACAGTATGCTTCAAGTAACAGGCATCTTGAATCTTTTTATTACTTGGGTCCTAAAACATAGCTTATAATTTCTTCTAATGCGTAAGTAGATCATATAAGGTAAGATTGTCTAAATAGGCTAGTTTAGTAAATGCCATCCAAACACATCAACCTAACTGCTTCTCATTAAAAACATAATCTGCCTTCCTATCTTCATTAAGAAGAAGAAATGTTTCCAATGAAATATTTTGCCAAGTAGCTTAGTTCAAAATGTTATAACTATGCATGTGGAAAATTGGAAAATCAAGTACTGGTGATTCTTTTTTACATTAATTTTCAAACAGCCAATGTATAGACTAGACTTAGTAAAATCAAGGTTTAATTATTTCACTGGTCTAATTAAAATAATCTTTATTGAAAGATACACTGGCAGTGATTTGTGCATTAATTACGAATGCTGAGCATCACAAAACAGCATGATCTTTCATTCAAAAAGCACAGCTCTTTGCCCAGTTAAGTAATGTAGCAGTAGGGAAATGTCATGATTCAAGGACTTAGGCAATGTAATAGGAGCTCTGGGATTTTTTAAAATCTCAATTTACCTACAGAATGACCTTGGACTAGTCTCTTGATACTAGTTAATTCCCCAAGTTCAGTTATTAGAACATAGCTGGAAAATGGGAAACTTGCTTTAACTATGTGTGTATAAGCAGGCGTTAAGGCTGGCCATTATGGTTTGAAATAAACCCTGAGACTATGCAAAATAAAACAATCATATTATTTTCATCAAAGACAGAAATATCATTATTTTGTAACCAAAAGAATGATGATAATTTTTCCAATGAGATAATTTTAGCTCTAGGTTACCATTTATTTCTCTACCTTGGCTTAATTCTTTATTTTGACTGATAGCATTTAAAAAGATTTATTGACAGATAATATAATTACAATATGCTATGATTAGAGGATAAGCATATATAACAGTGTGATGTCAAAGAGAAAGTCCAGTGCTTGGAGAAATAAGCTCTTCCTTTAAACTCGGCTCTGTTAACTGATTTGATGATTGAGCATGGGCAGCAAATTGAAGATAACTCTTTTTTTTTTATCTTTACAGACATAATATACAAAATTTCTGCCTCATCTATGTCTCATGGCTGAGAGAATCCAATTAGAAAATATCTATAAGTAGTAATTCTTTCCTGAAACTTAAATTGCCATGATCATCACCATATATCATTACTTATGGATAGTAACTAAAGGTAACACGGGCCCAGTTATGCCTTAACCATGGATTTATTCTAACTGTGGAAATTGCTTATATTATAGGCAACATATGGGGCTCCGGGGTCGCTCAGTGGTTGAGCATCTGCCTTTGGCTCAGGGCATGATCCTGGAGTCCCCACATCTAGTCCCACATCGGGCTCCTGCATGGAGCCTGCTTCTCCCTCTGCCTATGTCTCTGCCTCTCTGCCTCTGTGTTTCTCGTGAATAAATAGATAAAATCTTTTTAAAAATGTGCACATGTGATTATCTCATCCATGGTGGACAAATATGCTTTGAGAAGTGGGCAGGTGAGGATGGTAACAAAAAAGAGATAAAAAGATTATAAATATTTTTTCATCTGATTGTCTTGGCGTAGAGAATAGCCTATTCTTGTTTGTTGGTGACTCTAAGAGTTGTGTGTTTGTGTTAATTTTTCAGAAAAGGTGTCATTTAATCTCAATCCACTTGGTCTCATTAGAGATAATCAGAGTATTTTCCTTGTTTTTGGAACATTTTCTATACGAGCTATCTCTTGTTATCAGAACCAATTTTCTATAGACGTAAGAATGATACCAGAAAAAGTCTGTTACTTTTTGAGTTAAATGGATTCTTCAGCGGAATGTATTATCCTGTGAATAAGACTTTTTTATTTGATTGGCAGAGTAAACTACTATGACAGAATA
Organism: Canis lupus familiaris; assembly: GCF_011100685.1. Taxonomy (NCBI): domain Eukaryota; kingdom Metazoa; phylum Chordata; class Mammalia; order Carnivora; family Canidae; genus Canis; species Canis lupus. The sequence goes on from NC_049236.1 coordinate 55,497,635, forward strand.
AACGTTATTTCAGTTTTACCCTACTTCATTGCTTTTCAAAAAATATGTTCATAATCAGTGTAAGAGAACATACCTCAATAATCTAGCACCTGTTTCCATTCCCCAAGAACAATGCAGAGACCATAGGAAGTGCTCATCAAAACACACTCAGCCAGCCACTAATTGAAACTCAATCTTCTAATTTTTTTCTGTATTTTTAGGTCATGCTGATTTATGGTTCTTTTTCATTGGTACAAATCTATCATTTGCCTCATAGTTGTTTTTTTTTTTTCCAGAAATTCTCTCTTTCCTCATATTCATGCCAAATAGATTCTAGAAACCTCCTCTGTTTTGCAGCTGTTTATGTGTTTACATCCTCTGCCCATGGACACTTTCATACTTGAATTATAGATAATATATGCTGGTATATTACATATAGTAGCAGGTTTAAAATCCATGAAAACAGGAAACTGCCTTTTTTGCAGCCTCTATAACACAAAGCAGTGTGTCAGTGTTTGGCACATGGCAGATAGGACATTTTTTCAGATAGAATAACTCAATGTACAGATAAAACCAGCCACTTAGTATTTATTTCTAGATGCAAGAGTGTATCTGAAAGATTTTCAGCACTCATCAAAATGAATCTTGTGTGTGTGTACGTGCTTTTAAGTATGAAATTTCAAAATACTGTTTTTGAAAAATAACAACAACAACATGATTTTAAGTCAAGGACTGATTGTCAGAAATTTACTTTCATAAACATATGTTGTGTGTGAAATAAACATTAATTAAATTGTATGTCTGTGGAAAGATTTAAAGTCAATATATAGAAATAATTACGTTACTATTAATAGCAATGTGTTTTTATAAAACATAAATGATTTTCATAGCAAGAAAAATGAAGCAGGTTTTTCTTTTCAATTCTAATATTCAATTTTATATTATTTTTAGTAATTGCTATTCATTCTCATATGTGATAGAAAGATAAGGCACATTGATCAATATAACTGCAGAATTCAAGTATCTGTATTCAAGAAAGAGAGAGGGAGAGAGGAGGTGGATGGAGAGAAGAAAACAGGAAGAAAAAAGGAAGGAAGGAGGGAAGAGGGAAGGTAAGAAAGAGAGAGAGGAAGAAATGAGAAAGAGGGAGGGGGCAGGAAGGAGACAGAGAGAAACAAAATTTTTTTTCCAAGGGTAGTAGCAACCTGCCCTAATTTTAACTCCCCATTATGAAAAAAAGAAACTCTTCCACAAATGAAGTAATCCTCAAACTTGACTCATCTGCATGTTAATGGAAAAATATTTCAATTTTACCGGTGTCTGTTACAGACTGGGTATGACCCAACTCCTTGCTATTTCAGAAATAGTCATTAGAATTTAATATTGCTGTCTGTTGCATTCACAGTCTGAATATTTTAATACATAGGAGGAAATGATTCTGTATGAGAAAATGCTTGAAAATGCTGTATTTAATTAATGCCCAAGGGAAGCCATGAAAAAGAAAAAAAATTGTACTTGTCACATACTAATTTTAAACACTGTTTACCAGATTTACTTATATGCACTGCTCTAGCCTCCCACTCAGCAGTTTGATAATAGCAGAGCAGTTCCGTGCAGCACGAATCCTTGGTTTCTAGAATTCAGTGGGAGGAATAGGATACAAAGAATAGATGAAGAAGCTGCACATCAATGCAGCTAAATTCTAAGGTTTAGGGCAGACCCTCAGTTATAAACACCTGCTCAGAGGCAAGCAGATACATGGGAGACTATAAGCTTAAACTGGATACCAGCTATTTATATCCTCACAAGGCAGTGAACTATTTGGCTTATGTAATACAGATGGTAGATGATAGATAGATAGATAGATAGATAGATAGATAGATAGATAGATGATAGATGATAGGTAGATAATAGATAGATACATGATATAGATAGATGATGATGATGATGATGATAGATAGATGATAGATAGATAGATAGATAGATAGATGATAGATAGATAGATAGATAGATAGATAGATAGATGATAGATAGATAGATATAGATGGATAATAGATAGATGATAGATGATAGAGATAAATAGATGATAGAGATAGATGATAGATAGATAGATAGATGATAGAACAGGCTCTATCAAACATTTTTAGTCAAATCAATCTAATAGAGTAGTTTATAAGTGTTTCTTTTCTAAATGAAGAGACATTTGTATGAAGAAAAAGAGAATGAAAAATAAATTCAACAGGTTCTCTTTCAATTTCACTATGTGGCTAGAATTCAACAGAACTGAATTCTATCTCAGAGAATTCTAGGAATTATTTGACTTTTGTTTCAAAGAAATAAAATTGTCTTATTTCTGACCTGTATTAAATAAATGTAAAACCTTTACCACAAGAGGCAGAGACCCCTGGTATTGGACCACACCAAGGCATGAATATAGTCATACAAAGAGAAAGAGAAAAGAACTAATGGGAATTATTTGGTTAGGTGCCATGCATTAATGTTATCTCACTTGACATTTGTGGTAATGAAATGAGGCAAATTTAACCTTATGTATTCACAAAAATTCTTAGAAAAGCAACTCGTTGACCAGAACACTAAATTAAGTCTAAGTATGTGTTGCTTCCATTGATCATGTGTTTTGTGAAATAAAATCAAGCTTGTTGGAGAGTTAACTATTTATTACTGTTTATCTTCCAAGTCTGCCGGCCAGTCCACAATTACACAATCAAATTGTGGTTATATATTTTCATGGCATCCTTCTCCCTCCAGGGTACTCTTTGATGCAATCCTGAGTACTGGCCTTTGGCTTGTACTCTGAAAATATCTCCAGCTCTTCCCAATCTTTTACCATAGGGGATAAGATGTGGGGAGTAAAAAGAACATCAGAGGTCCTAGATTGAACAGTCTCCCTCCAAACTCTTGACCCTGCCGGAAACCCAGAATGTGATCATTTGGAAATATGGTCATTGGAAGTGTAATAAGATCGGACAGGATTAGCATGTTTCTAATCCAATATGACTGGTGTCTTTATAAGAAAAGAAGCACAGAAATAGACCCGGAAGGTGAAAACCATGTGAAGACAGAGGTGGAGATTAGCGTGATGCCCCTACAAGTCAAGGAACACCCAGGATTGACATCCATCACCAGAAGCTAGAAAGAGACAAGGAAAGATCCTCCCATAGAAACTTCAGAGAGAACATGGCCCTGCCGACACCTCAATTTCAGACTTCTAGCTCCCAGGACAGTGAAACAATAAATTCCTATTGCTATAAGCCTTAGAGTTTGGGGTAATTTGTTATGCAGCCCTAGGCAACTAATACACCAGCTTTACCGACTGAGAGACTTATTCCATACATCCTTCTTTAATCTAGCCTGCTTTTTATTTATGCCTACCCAAGAACCATAATTTTCCTTCTATTACACAGTCATTCTCCCTTCTATTCTAGTCTAAATCCTTCCCTTCCTGTGAGAGAATTTCCAGCACCCTTGATCTTGTCTGCTCTTTGCCTCAAACCTTTTGAAAATATCGATGCATAGATCATTTTTTCATGAAATCTCAAATAGTTGCCCATAATCAGAAGAATTGGAAGAGAGGAACTGAAGACTGCTTTAAAGTTAGGGGCTCAGTGTCCCAGGAGAATGAGGAATGTGGTCTCAACCTTGTATGACCTCTCTCTTTCTCTGGCCAATCAAAAGAAGGATTTGAATTTCATCTAGATGATCTCTCAGAAGCGATTTTTCTGATTCTTTGTTCTTCTCTCCGAACAGGGAGCATATAGCAGGGAGAGGGTCATCCTTAGTGTTATTTTAGTCCACTATCAGTGAAATAATTCGCCAGTACCAGACCTAATAACATTGTTAAAACTGAACCATACAGCAGAGATTTGGCTGTCAATTATTTAGGTGTTGACAACCTGCCCTTTGTGTCTTTTCCATGGAAACAAATAAAAAGATAAATACGAGTCACCTGCTGTCCTCTGAAGCTTGTCGTCGGGTAGGCTGGTGTCATGGGACTTTGCCAGTGTGTTTTGTGGCAGCACAATGACCCTGCTGAGGTGCCATCTGCACTCCGAGACCTGGAATCCTGACTACAATTACCTGCCAGTGCCAAAGTCAGGGACGGTACACGTCTTGCGTTTACAGTGACAATATTTTTTACCCCAAAATCAGGACACAGTGCCTGACAGGTACAGCTATACCTATGGGAACAATGAAACAGGATATTTAAATTCAAGACTGTCCTAGAAAATCTGAGATATATTTCAGCCTAAAGTTATCTGATCTGCTGGATGCAATTGGAATTGTGAGAGAAAAGTAAAAGATGGATTCATTCATCTTAAAAAAAAAAGTGATTAAAATAAACTTATATCAAGTATTTTAACTTCAATCTCGCTGAAAAACTATTTTATTATATTACCACATAATCTATATTATGTATTTAGATTTTATAGACATCTTTATGCTATAAAAATAAGATGAAAGAATGAAAAAAATTATTGTTGAGGAGCTGTATATATGCAATACCAGTAACTTATAACTTCCTTTTCTGTTAGGATTCAAGTCAGATTCATGATAATGGGAATAATGAGAGCTGCTCTTAGCCACTAAGCGCACTCTATGCGCTAGGCATTGGTAGGTGAGATAACACACGTATTAAGCCTCCTGCATGCCTTGTCTCATCTAATTCTCTCAATAATCCACGGGGTAGGCATATTAACTCCACTTTGCGAATGAAAAAATTAAGCCCAAAGTCACATGGCTAGAAAAACCACAGATCAGGAATCAAACATAATTCCACCTAAATACCGATCACGGTGGTAAATAGGAAATTAGAATTCACCAGAACATTACTTAAGAGAAACTGTCCTCCACCTTTTTCTACTTGAGAGACCATGTCAACAAGCCAACCACTTCCAATTTCAAATGTTAACCATAGTTACACCCTTTTACCTTCCACATTAGAAAGAGCCATCAGTAAAGCAAGTAAATGGGAATGAAGGGAATACCCAGGAAACAGATTTGGACCATGGGACGGTTTCATTTTCAATGATGAGGATTTTATTTAAATGTGGTCCAAATATAAGAAATAGGAATATTTTATACTCAATATATTCAGTACAGAGATGTGTTATGTACTGGCACATGTATATATGATGGAGATTTTTATTTCATGAACAGGAAAACTGTGACTATTAAAAAGGGCTAATCAATCTTGTTTTTATTTTTGTGAGAACCGATTTTACTTTATTTATTTACCATACTCCCCACAATACATGTAGTTATATTAGCAGCAATACGTGATTGCTTTTTGACAAAAGACAATTTTACTGATTAAAAACCAGACTGCTGTACTTAAATATGTAGCAGTTTCCATGGAAACAATTTTACTTTGAGTCAGAGCATATCTTGTTTTAGGGAGAGTAGTCTGTTGTTATGGCAATGGGAACTGAACTTGAGCATTTTTCCCAAAAGAAGACTAACACAGGATAGATAATAGGGTTGCCAATTATGAAGCACAGAGAAATATGAGTGTACTTACCTTAGCTTATAGAAATTCTAGCTGGTAAAGATAGTAGACACCATTTTAGTCTTGTTAGGGAATCTCTTGTTCCATGTGCCTCCATTACTTTATTTTTAATTGTGACAAATAATAATAATGTCATATTATCCTTGAAATTCTGTTCATTGAAGACAACAAATTCACATCATGGTTTCTATAGCAACCGTATATGCTGTCTCATTAAAACATTAGTATGAACAAGAAAAACATTAATATGAACTATACTAAAGATACTAGAAGAATCAAGGATACCTGGGTGGCTCAGTCAGTTAAGCATCTGCCTCTTGATTTCAGCTCAGGTCATGATCTTTGCAGCATGAGATGGAACACCCTCCCCCGCCCCATCCAGCTCCACGTTCTGCAGGGAGTCTACTTGAGATTCTTTCCTTCTCTCCCTCTGTCCCTCCCCCTGCTCATTCTTACTCTCTATCTCTCTCTCAAAAATAAATAAATAAATCTTTTTAAAAAGATACCATAAGAATCATAATTTGTCACCTATTTCATGACATTACGGCAATGATGATAATAACAAATAGTCAAAATTTATAGACTGCCATGTCTAGAATACTCTAAGATAGTTACATTCTCACATTAAAATTCTCAAAATACCTCTCTTTGTGTGAGATATTATTAATATCTTCATTGTACAGAAAAGGAAACTGAAGCACAGAGGTTAATCTATTTATCCAAGGTCACACATCAAAGAAGTGCCATAGCAAAGAACCAAACTTGTGAAGTCCATGCTCTTAACTACCTTATGTTAGCATTTCTTAATTGCTTGACAAATTAGTTTTTGTTTTCTTATATTAATATTAAATCTCAATTTAAATTTAAACTACTTTAAATTACTTTATTTTTTATTTAAATAAATTATGTTTAATATCTAGTCTTTCCAAGAGTGTGCATAAACTTCAGACAAGAATTGACAATACAAACTTGAATTTAACTGAACCAAATAAAAATAGAGTGACTCATCTCAAAAATGACCCTGTGATATTATTAGTACGTTTAATCTTAGAACTAATTAATATTTAAGTAATTTAGGGTTGTAAATGTAAGAGCCTTATTTGGAGTGAAGAGAGAAGGATTTCTTGAGGGATTATTCTGAATATATTTGTAAGTCTGAAATATATATGCAAATATGAAAATGGCAACTAAAGGATTTACTGTGATAGGTCTCTAATTAGAATTGCAAAATATTTCATTTCAGGGGCTTATGCCTTTCCTCATCAAAAATGTTCAGCCTTTTTAAACCAAAGCCGTTTTTCCTACCAGTTTGTATGTTGCAGATGAATCATGAATTCATCTCATTTTAGTCTCTTAGGCAATGATTACATAAGTATTTCAATAACACAAAATGTTCATTCCACTTTGTGTTATTGAAAACACTTGCATTATTAAAAACAAAACAAAACAAAACAAAACAAAACAAGACAGCTTTCCCTGCTACCTTGTTTCCGTGTAGACAGGTGAAGTTATGATAAATAAGTGGCATCTCAAAAGATAATGGTTGACAGGATAAAGGTTATAAACACATAAAAAAATCACTGCAATAAATATTTTCTAAATGCAGTGATATTAAAAGTATTCCCTTTTGAGTTAGAAGTAGGACAAGAATGCTGCTATTATCACCCCCTCAGCATTGCACTAAGACCTGAGCCAGCCAACTAACACAAGCAAGACTGGTTAGCAAAAGGTTATCAGATGTTCCTTTTATATTAACACTCAAAACACTTAATACTTGATATTAAGATGTTCTTAAATAAAGAACACTGCAAACAGTAATTTGCTTAAATAGCAACGTGGGTTAGTAAAAAGCCATTGCTCTAGCTAATGGCTTTTCTCATGCCTGTGCTTTGGTTAACTTGCCAATGCACGTATCCTGTGTAACCCAGTCACCCCCACCTCTTTCACAGCCCAAATCCTACACCTTCATTCTCCGACTGAGGTTACACCTCAATTATTAATTGTTCACACAATGCTTGTCCTCTACTTTCACTCTGGTTTTTGGTCTCGCACTCACAAATATGCTCAGATCTGACTCACTGATAAAATGTATCCAGCTATGACCTTGATGCTTCAAATTGCAGAGAAAAACAGGAGTTTACTTCTAGGCATGCTCACTTCCTGAAGACTGTGTAATCATTAGGTAGTCGGGAATATGGACTTGGACCTCAGAGTAAGAACAATGTTAGAGACACAAATAGCAGTTATTCACAAATGTGTATGTGTGTGTATGCTGTGACATAAAGCAATATATGATGTTCTAATATCATTCTAAATGTAACTGCAATTTACTGATTCCCAGTTAGCACATATATTGCTACAACTGAAAATCAGTTTTCAAGGTAGGAACTATCTTCATTGAACAGATAACTGAAGTCTAAGGAGAAAAAAAAATAATATGCCAAAGTGATACAATTTTTCGATTAGTAAGTAATGGATCTTGTACATGAATACAGGTCTTATGGTGGGGCGATGGGATAACTGGGTGATGGACATTAAAGAGGGCACGTGAGGCAATGAGCGCCGGGTGTTATATAAGACAGATGAATCACTGACCTCTACCTCTGAAAGCAATAATACATTATATGCTAATTAATAAATTCAAATAAGTATTTTTTTAAAAGACGTGTTCATTTCTCTATAGCGCAACATAGCTCAAAAAACTTCAAAATATTTTAGCGTATTGTAGAAAGGATGTTTTGCCTACCAAATTGATTATTATTTTGGAAGCTATGTTTTTATCTTTCTTCATTTTCTGCAAGATAACCATTACATTCTATAGTTTCATCAATTTCAATGGATCCTAAGGCTTTTTCTTTCTTCATAATCGTCATCTCTTAAGTCATATTTGTTCATATACATCCAATCTTCCCAGCTTTTTCATAATGCTATTTCTGCAGGAAACAACAGCTTTATTTTAACATTGAATACATTTGTTCTGTCTCCATCTTTGTTTCTGTTCTTTTTTCCTTTGTATACCTCTGATTGATCACCTATCTATCATCTATCATTTGTTTCATATCACTTGTGAGCATTGAAAATGGGCAGAATGTACTGTGCATTAATCATGAACAGTTTCTTTTGACTGATGTAGAATCTCTTTTTTACTTCACTTAAAAGGTATGGTTTCTATTGTGCCTAGTTTAACAGATTGATAAACTTTTTAATCAAATATATTTTCTACAACAGCCATTTCTGTATATTGTATTTGATACAAAATCACATGCAACCATCTTGCAATATATTTTTTGTAATCATTCTTTCATTCATTCCACAAACATTTTTTTGAGTCTATTATGAGAAGTGTCCTGAGCTAGGCCTTGGGTATAAGGGGTAGTGACACAAGTCTGTGCTATTAAGGAGCTTACATTCCGGGAAGACAAGGAAATAAATAGCTAGCACTTATAGTGGATTATAAATGCCATTATAGAGATAGCCAAGACTTCTTGTTTCTGATTCTGCAGAGCTTAGAAACCCCTATTCCACCATAACAGTAAGTAAAAAGCTAAATAGACTAAAAAAAAAAAAATCAATGACTTTTCTAGAATATATGATAGAGTGGTGGACACAGGACAAACCAAAGCCCCCAAGATTAGAGAGACAGACAGAAGAATACAGAGAGTCATGATGTTCCTAGAGTAGAAATAGCCACTGAAACCAGTGTCAGGGTAGGAAACTTTAACTGTAGCTGATAAACTGCTGGAGGCTCAGTATGGACAAGTCAGAGAGTTAACTGATAAAGAGTTAGCACCCAAAGTTTATAAAGAACTTATCAAACTCAACACCCAAAAAAAACAAATAATCCAGTTACGAAATGGGCAGAAGACATGAATAGACATTTTTCCAAAGAAGACATGCAGATGGCCAACAGACACAGGAAGAAATGCTCCATATCACTGATCATCAGGGAAACACAAATCAATACCACGATGCCAGACCACCTCACATTTGTCAGAATGGCTACAATTAACAACACAGGAAACAATAGATGTTGGCAAGGATGTGGAGAAAGGGGAATCCTTTTGAACTATTGATGGGAATGCAAAGTGGTGCTGCCATGCTGGAAAACAGTATTGAGGTTCCTCTAAAAGTTAGAAATAGAACTTCCCTAAGATCCAGCAATCATATTACTAGGTATTTGCACAAAGGATACAAAAATGCTGATTTGAAGGGCCACATGCACTCTGATGTTTATAGCATCATTATCATCAATAGCCAAATTATGGAAAGAGTCAAAATATCCATCAATAGACGAATGGATTAAGAAGATGTGGTATGTATGTATGTATATATTTATTTATATAATGACTTATTACTTGGGCATCAAAAAGAATGAAATCTTGCCATTTGTAACTATGTGGGTGGAGTTAGAGTATATTATGCTAAGCAAAACAACTCAGTCAGAAAAACACAAATATCACATGATTTCATTTATATGTGGAATTTAAGGAACAAAACAGATGAACATAGGGAAAGAAGGAAAAAGATAAAAAGAAAAAGGGCAAACCATAAGAGACTCTTAACTATAGAGAACACACTGAGTGTTGCTAGAGGGGAGAGATGAGCTAAGTGAATGATGGGTATTAAGAGGGGACTTGTTGTGATGAGAACTGGGTGTTATATGTAAATGATGAATCACTGAATTCTACTCCTGAAACCAATATTACACTATATGTTAACTAACTAGAATACGTTAACTAACAAGAAAAACTTGAAACAAATTTTTTTTTTTAATTTTTTTTTTAAAATAGAAAACTCCAGGGGGATTCAATCATAGGGAGTGTCTCAACAATTTTGTGAATTTTACCTCTAGGAGCTTAACCAAGTTTCAGAGTAAATATGAGAGAAAAATTCCCTGAAGGCCTACTTATAGCAATTCTCTTATCAAGTACATCAAGAAAAGATTGCAAGGCATACCAGAAAGCAAAAGCCCCAGCAATTTAGGGAGACAAAGCAAATATAGCAGGGATGTTAAATTATCAGAACAGGAATTTAAAATAATAGTATGCCGAAAGCTATAATGGATAAAGTAGGCAACATGGAAGAAGAGATGGCCAATGTATACAGAAAGATAGAAATCCTAAGAAGGAACTAAAAAGAAATGCTAGTGATGAAAAACACTGTAATAAAAATGAAGAGTGGCTTTGATGGGCTTATTAGGACACTGAATTTGGCTGAGTCTGAAAACGTCTCAATAGAAACTCCTGAAACTGAAAAGGAAGGAAATAAAGTCTTGAGAAAAACAACAGCAAAATAACTGGGAACTGTAAGACAAGTACAAAAAGCATAGCATAGGCATGATGGTAGTTCCAGAAAAATAAAGAGGAAAGTAGAGAAGAAATATTGGACAATTAATAACAGAATTTCTCCAAAATAAAGTCTCCAAACCAAACCACAGACCCAGGAAGCCCAGAGAATATTGAGCAAGGCTAAAGTCAAGACTACACCTAGACATATCACTTTCAAACTGCAGAAAATTAAAGATAAAAACGTTACTGAAAGAAATCAAAGACAAAAACCACCTTGCTTATGGAGGAGCAAAGATAACAATCACAGTTAGCTTTTCCTCGTGGACAGTGCAAACAAGAATGACTTGGATGTTGAGATAAAAAAACCCACCAACCCAGAATTCTGTATCCAGTGTAATTATCCTTTAACCAGGAAGGGCAGGGGGGCCTGGATGGCTTAGTCAATTCAGCATTGGACTCTTGATTTTGGCTCAGGTCATGATCACAGGTCATGGAATTGAGCCCCACACAAGGCTCTGGGCCCAGCAGAGAGTCTGCTTGGGATTCTCTCTCCCTCTTCCTCTGCCCCTCTGGCTGCTCTCTTTCCCCACCCCGCTAAAATAAATAAATAAATTTTAAAATCTTAAAAAAAAATGAAGAAGAAATAAGGACTTTTCCAGACAAACAGAAATTGAGAGAACTGGTTGCCAGTAGATCTGCTTTGCAAACAGTGTTAAGTTCTTTAGAGAGAAGGAAAATAATATAGGTTGGAAACTCCTATCTACATAAATAAAGAGCATCTGAGAAAGAATGAGTGAAGTTAAAATACAAACTCTTATTTTCCTACACTTAATGGATCTAACAGACAATAGTTTGTTCAAAGTAGTAATATCAACAATATATTCAATGATATGTCTCTGTATGATATATATTATGACATATGTTTTTGTATATATGTATGTGTATATATGTATAAGTGAAAATAAATGGCACCAATGATACAAGATGGGAGAGAGGAATCAGAATTATTTTCATCAAGTAATTATGCTTAGTGTAATGTTATTTACGGTAACACTTGATATGGGGTTACTTGAAAGTGGACTTGGAATCCTTGTAAATGTGTATTATAAACTCAAAGGCAACCACTGTAGAGAACTGTAAGTGATATGCTAAGAAAGGAAAGAAAATAGAATCATACAAAATGCTCAATTAAAACCACAAAAAAAAATCAGGAAAAGAGTGGAAGACAAAAATAGAATCAAAGAACAAAGGCAACAAATAGCAAATACAGTAGCAAATATAGTGGATGTTAATCCAACCATATCAGTAATTACTTTGAATACCAATGTTCTAAATACACCAGTTAAAAGACAAGGATTATCACACTGGATTAAAAAGCAAGACCTAACTATGTGTTTACTATAAGAAATCCATTTTAAATATAAAGAGACATATGGACTAAAAGTAAGTGAATAGAGGAAAATGTGCCATGTCAACATTAGTCAAAAGAAAGCAAGAGTAGCTATATAAATTTCAGACAGAGGAGACTTCAAGGCAAGGGAAGTCATTAGGGGAAAAGGAGGGCATTACATAATGATAAAGAGCTCAATTCTACATAACAAACCTTAACATGAATGCACTTCACAATGGAGCATCAAACTACGTGAGGCAAGAACTGATAAAACTGTAAGTTGAAATAGATGAATCCACTGTCATAACTGAAGTATTCAATACCCCTCTCAGAAAGGTATAGACCCAGCAGGTAGAAAATCAGGAAGGACATAGTTGAACTCAACAAGACCATCAATTAACTGAATATAATAGATATGTATAGACTACTTCATCCAATGGCAGCAGAATACATTCTTCTAAAACTCATGTAGAACATTCACCAAGATAGACCACATTCTGGACCATAACACACAACTTATGAGATTTAAAGGAATATAAATATCTAGAGAATTCTAAAGAAGCACAAATATAAGTCAGTCACTCAGTCAAGAAGGAAACATAACCTGGAAATGAAGCCTTAGACTGAGTCTTTTTATTTTATTTTATTTTATTCTTTTTTTTTAGTAAGATTTACTTACTCCCAATGTAGGGCATCAACTCATCACCCCAAGATCAAGAGTTGTATCCTCTACTTATCTGAGTCATTTTTAAAAAGGTAAGGACTTCACAAGATAGAGAAGATGATGGAGACTTTTCATGGAGAGGAAATTGTATGTGTAAAAGTACAGAAGCATGACAGCATGGAACATTCAGGAAGCCAGTCATTACTCAAGACAGCTGTGAAGCAATGATAAGAGACAGTAAAGAAAAGAAGCAGAACCTAGATTAGGAAGTAAATCCTGTACCTGTTGGGTAGTGAAACAAGCCAGATGAAGTCGGAATGTGTGATTTTAGACTGACCTCTCTTTTGGAAGCTTTCTGCTAACAGAACAAGAAGATGACTCAGTAGGCAGTAATTGTGTGTGTGTGTGTGTGTGTGTGTGTGTGTGTGTGTGTGTGTTTTGCTTATTTATTTTAGATGGGAAAAGTTTAAATGTTTCTCTTTGTCAAAAGGGTGAGAGGGTGAATTGATGAATAATGCTTCTACCATTCAGAGAGAATGCGATTCGGGTTAGGGTAGGAATGGTGTGTATGCAGAGGTTGGAAGGTTGGTGGTAAATATTTCTCTGTAGCTAAAAAAGAATCACTCAGATATTGGATGATCAGATCTTAGATTATCTGATTTTTCAGAAAGGTATTACATTATCTTTTCTAATAGCATAATGCAATAAAAAGCAGTACATATATATCTTCATGCGACTCATAGTTTGAAGTTTTAAATTCATTTCTGTTAGATGTTTCACACTTTACCATCATTTTTTATGATTTATCAAAAACTAATAAATTCTTGACTTTATGCTGGGGATTACTTTTTTAGATTTTAACCAGCAGCAGGAGGCAGGGAACATTGTGTCTTGCCCATCACTATATCATTATATACCTGAAATGTAGAGGTCACTCTGAACACGTTGTTAATGAATGAATTCATGCGGGATCACATTACTGAGGGGGATTGCTTATTTCCCATTCCCATTTAGCACAAGACCCACGGCGTCTCTCCTCTCTTTTGCTCTTCCCTTTCTGGAGGAAGAGTGTCTTAATCTTATTAAAGAGTTTTGAGGGGCAGCCCAGGTGGCTCAGTGGTTTAGTGCCGCATTCAGCCCAGGGCCTGATCCTGAAGACCCGGGATCGAGGCCCACATTGGGCTCCCTGCATGGAGCCTGCTCCTCCCTCTGCCTGTTTCTGCCTCTCTCTCTCTCTCTCACTCATGAATAAATAAATAAAATCTTTTTTAAAAAATAAATAAATAGTTTGAAGGACAAACCTAGCATGTGATGTCCAACCCCTTCTTATTCCTTTCCCATAGCAACTAGCTTCAGTAACTCGTCAGGTATTTTTAGCCCTGCAGCTAAACAAATAAATCCCTATTCACGAATTTCAGCTTTATCAGAGGTAAAACAAATATTTTTATCTACATTTGCCAATTCTTTATCCTATTTCTCATTTGCTTCAGAACTTGAATGAGGAAGCTGGTGTTATTTACCAACATCTTTCACAGTCTGTCACATACATAGTTCAGCAAAGTAATTATAGAGCAGCTTAGTTTTAGTGGGTTCGTAGAGAAATATTTATTTCTTAATGAGGATCTGAAATAAAGTCTTTGATAGGCAGGTCTGTCCCTCACTTACTACCTGACCTTAAAAAATCAGTTATACTTTGTATAATTTAGTTTCCTCATTTCTAATATGAAAATAATCCTTCCCCTATGCACTTCACTTTAGTGATGGACACATTAATGTGAGGTTTGACATATGCCCCCTCCCAATCATTATACTATCTCCTTCTTCCCAAAGGTCATCATTAACCAGACTACCAACGCTGGAACTTAGTTTGACATATAAATGGACTTTATATAAATGGAATAACAGAGAAAGAGAGAGAGAGAGAGGGAGAGAGAGAGAGAGAGATTTGATTAGAACCAGGTTGGGTTTTTTTTGTTTTGTTAGGATTTTTAAATTTCTTTTTAAGTAATCTCTATACCCAACATGGGGTCAAACTCACAATACCAAGATCAAGAGTAACATTCTCTATTGGCTAAGCCAGCTACGCACCCATGAGAGACAGAGATGTGAATTTTTAAAAATTTAAGAAGGGGGGACTTGCAAAAAAAAATTAACTAAAATATTTATAAGTAAGTTTTGAATATGATGATCACATTACAAGTATAAGGCATTTTTATTGTAATAACTGGTGCATGTGCTCCATCCCAGCTGGCACTGTGTCTGGTAGGGCCAGTACCTTGATTATGTTTGCCTTGATCATAACAACGGCCTCCACACAAGTCTTTTTGTCCCTCTAGAACTATTTCTGTCCCTTAGTAGTCCTCAAACTCAATGAGAAGGAGACAGGATCATTAAGGGAGAAAGGTTTATCCTCGGAAGGGAAGCCTGAGACAAAATTTGTGTTTAAATTGTTTATTTGGGAGGAAATCCCTAGAGGGCAGGAGTGAAGAAAGGAGAAAAAAACTAATGCAGAGTCATTATTAAGCAGGTCACTGGCCACAGGGAGCTGGATCTGTCTGGAACTACCGCAGACGCTACACAATGTTCAGAATCGACCTCCTCAGCTTCGGTGGAAAGACAAGTGAATCCCTTCACTCTTCTTCTTGAGAACTGCCCTCAGGAATGTTAGCTCCTCCACACAACAGAAAACAGAGGCATGGGAGCCTTGAGCTGAGACACTGTCAGCATGAAGTGACTGAAATCCTTCATGAAACTGCTCGTTGTGACCCAGGCTGAACACAGGGGTGAAGCCAAGAGGGTGTGAGACAAACCAGCAGTTGAACTGGGCAGGGGGACTTTGAATGCTATTTTTATTCTGTGGATATCGTGAAACATTTAGAGACTTATTTCAGCACAGAAACGGGAATTTTTCATCACAGAAAATACAATATTTTATATCATAAAGTATAAAAACACATCCACAGGGAGTATGCTTGCAAAACTAAAGTTAAAAAGAAGCATAGATGGCTGTTTCAGTTATTATAGTTATTCATTTTTGTCAAATCAGTAACACTTACTATATTTGTTTTTGTTATTAGTGGTACTTGTAGACAAATAAAAGATTTTTTAATGAAAATACGGGCAAAACTCTTACAGTTGAGGAATCTACCAGTTTTCCCGCTAATTAAAACCACTGCTACTTGATGTGAGCAGCTCTGACTATGCCAATATTCTTCAGGCATATAGATGGAGACTCATTAATCCAGTCTACTTTGCTGCCACACATTGATCTTTCTAAAACTCTAATCTGAACAAGTGACTTTTCTCCTTAAAATCCTGAGGCCTCAGGTCTTAGAACTTGGAGTTCCCTAAATGGCCTGCACTTGCACTCATCCCTGCCACCTTGCTTCAGTACACATCCCTTTCCTGCAATGCCCACCACCCCTCTGACTGGAGTCTATGCTCCTCTTATAAGCCTAGTACAAGCCTCCCCTGTAATGCCCTGTCCCGGGCCCTGGAGGCAGGTTTTCCCTCCTGGGGTTTTTGCGCATCCTTTGCAAATGGACGCATCCATTTTTCAAAATTGTGGCTGGGTAACCACTCTGAATATTAACTGAACTCTAACTCCATCTCCAAATATGCATGCATCCTCTGGCCAGAAGTTATTCCCATTCTCATAGCAGTAGCTCTCTGCTCTGTCAATCTCCCTGTGTTCACCAAGCTAGGGAAAACATAGGAAATACCATGTTTTCCTCTTGTGCCCTAAAATACAATCTTCCTTTAATCCTCTTTGAACTAAAAATTATCAGTGATGCAGTACCAGCTCCTTAAAATATGTCATTCACTGTAGTAAAAGCATGATTTTGAATTGAGAACATTGTTGTGGCCATTGATTCTTAAGAGAAACTACAAGAGTGAAATCTCAAATTAGCAAACTGGGACTCTAATTGTGGCAGATGGTATGGGGCGAATGGAGTGTAGGCTCATATGCTGTTTGTAATAGGAGGTGGCCTGAAAGTATTTCGGTTTATAAACTTCTTGTTCCCTTTCTTTATTCACCTATTGCAAGCTTGTTCTTAATGTTCTCTCCATAAAGCAGTACCATTAAATATTCATTGAGATAGCTGAGGAGACAGATTTGCAAGGAGGAAGGAAGGAAGGAAGGAAGGAAGGAAGGAAGGAAGGAAGGAAGGAAGGAAGGAAGGAAAGATAGAAAAATGGAAGAACAATAATAGTTTATAGGCTTTCTGAGGCATAGGAGAAAACTTGAATATAAAGTCAACAGGAGTGGCACGTGAAAAAAGAGAAATGTTATCTTACCTCCATGACCAAGTCATGGCGACCAATACAAAAGCAAACAATTGTAGATAAGAGGCAAAACAGTAAGTTAAAATGACTTGAAATTCAAATACAGGTATTTATATTTGATCTGTTCAATACTAGATGTCCAATAGCCAAGTGCTGTGATACCTTGAATCACTACACTGGCTGTACACCCTAGGCTGTAGTAAGATTAGAGTATCAAAGATGTAAACCCTGTAAGTAAGGAATGCATCTAAAACTGTAATAATCCAATCATGAGCTAACAGGAATTCACATTTAATTTTATAAAAGAGAAGAACATGAGAAAAGCATGCTGGAAAAGTTACAGAGTGTGTTGTTGGAAAATGAAGACTGCTGTACAGTAGGCAAAAATGGATTGGGGAAATCCTAACAAGGATGGTGTTATAATTGCATGAATGAGCAAAAAAAGAGGACGTAGATGGAGACCTCGAGATATCCACCTATTTTATTGATGCTGCTCTTCAGAATTTTCATTTTGAGATGACGTGGACACTGAGAAAGATTATGATCCAAACCAAGGATGAGACACACAAAGGATGAATGGGAAGCAAACAATGAATTTAATTCATAGCTTTGCTGCTTATTGGAATGTTGCAATCATTTATTTTCCAAGGATAATCATTATTTTCACTTGGGGAAAAATATGTTCTTAAAATGTATATTCTAAGATATCATCCAAATACAGTTAGTCAAACTCAGGAAAGATTTACAATGGGAATATTTACGATGAGAAACAATAAGTAGTGATTTTTCCCTCTTAACTATTATAGAAAATTCTATCACTACTGACGTGTGGATGCAGTGTGAGTCAGGCAGGGTCAATGAGGATGCTTGATTTAACAGAAAATTAGTTCTCTTTTTTCCTGTTTGTGACATCCAGGACTGTTTGAAGAAAGGGGGCTCCAACGGTGTCAGATGCTCTCCATTCTAGCTCGTATTTGTGGGATGTTAGCATATGGTATAGCATTTGGATACCAGTCTCTGCAACGGGGGGTAGTAGACAGGCTGAAACCTGCAGGGTTTTTAAATGTCAGGTTGGAAGGATTCTTTTCCCAAAAACCCTAAGGGAGTTATTGCCTTGACAGGTAATATGTGACTATCAGGCTCCGTTCTTCAGACAACTTTGCTTGTCAACCCCAATCTATGAAATATTGAGTTGGGAATGTGGGAGGTGTGTTAAAATGGAAAACTAAGAAGTATACCTTCCCCAGGCTTCATCCTACTTCTTAAAAGCTCAGAGAGTCACTGCAAGCCTCACTAGAAGGTTGACCCCAGTGGTTGGACTGTCAATTTGTTGGGTTTATTTCTGAGTAGTCTAAGATAGCAAGACTAGGAAAAACAAATAACTCAAAACTTTGAACAACATCCATACATCTGATTGTCTGACCCTGGGTTCAATATAGAACCACCACAGACCTGACGGATTTTCTTCTGCCTGCATTCCCCCACTTCTTCTTGCATATGATCTCAGGCAAACCTAGTCCAGGGTCACCCAGAATACTACACACTCAACAAAACACAGACTGCTTCTTCTCAGCAGTCTTGAATGTTTGCTGCAGGAATAACCCTGGCTTGCAAATATTTCTCATGCTGTGCAGCTGACAAGCTAAAGGATCTTGTAAATACCTGGTCTAGATCCCCTGCCTCTAGTACACGAGGAACTTTGCCCAGTGCCTCTGCAGGCACCTGAATACGAAGCTCTTCCCTCTAAAAGCATTTATGGATTAGTCACCATAGAAAACTGAACTTAATTATTTTCTTCCAAAATAACTCTACCAATTTGTCCTTCACAGAACATCACCTTAGGCATTTACAGATGCCCCTTCAGATGCCAAATCAATATCAGGCTTTTGTGTGGAGCCATCAGCAAGCAAAACCCAGGCAGACCACTCTCCTCAGGCCTGTCTCAGACCTCCTTATTAAAGCAGCCTGGCCGTAGAGCCATGAAGGTCTTGGCAGGGCTTCGTCACAACGCCACTGCATGGGGAGGAAAGGTTGAAAAAGGTAATTCCCCTTCTCTCTTTTCTCAGCTGATATTTGCAGATGCCCACACATGGCAAAATAAACTTTGTTTTATGAATTTGGTTTTCAAATGTCTCCGGAGAGTGCTTGCTTTAAAAACGAAGCAATGATCTATCAGCATGAATCCCTCCACAGTACTCCTGAGGTTTAGTCATTTGTGAAGAAATCCACATTTATCACATAAGGAACCGGATTTGAACTTCTTGAAAAAGGTAACATTGTGGAAAATCTTTATGCTCGCTTTACTTGTATCACATAAATTAGATGTGCCTTGTATGGTCCAATAACCTTGCCATCCTGTTTAAACAAAGCAGTAGACTTCCAGTTTTTAGTTTTTTGCCTTTTCCTATAAGCAATGATGATTGATTTGTGCTGATACAAAAATGCTCTCTCATTCAAACTCCAGATTCATGAAGAACTCCCATTTTATCCAGGTACAGTTGGCTCTTGTTGTATGTTCTGTATAAGCTTGGGCAGCTTGTCTGCTACATAAGGTCACTCAGGCCAGGGCGTAGAGGTGACTGAGATCCAGTTTCTGTTCTTCATGAGTCAGAAAGAGTCACCTTTTCAAAACCAAATGGTTGCTAATGAATTAGCAGCTGCCCTAAATCTGAAGCAAGGTTTGCAACCCATAATGGGTATGGGCCCAGGCAGGTAAACAGAAACAGAAACAAAATGCTTGGAGGAAGGGGGATGGGTGGCACACAGAGGCATCCCAAGGAAGCAGCAGCTCCCCAGCTCCAGCCAGTTGGTCTCATGTGGGGCCTACGCATCTAAGCTCAGATAGAGTTTCTGCTTTATTTTTTTTTAAAGTAGTTTCTATACCCAACATGGAACTCGAACTCACTACCCCAAGATCAAGATTTGGATCTATGGATGGAGCGAGCCAGGCACCACAGAACTTCTGTTCTTTTAAGACAATTTAGACATCGAGATTTTTCTGTTGTGTATTAGCATTAGTTAACACTTAGAAATGAGGTTCTAAGGAGTCACATCAGAAATCCCAACCTTACCTGAGGGCCACGAATTAGCAAACGGAGTTATACAGTTAGGGATACCGTTGGGCACACGGTCTCTAAGAGTGCAGCTTTAAAACTCATACAGGGGTGGAACTCACAGCCTTGTTTGCCTCCAAAGTCACAGGCTCTATACAACTCTCAACTCTACATATTTTACAGCATTCAAATCAATCTTCAAAATAGGAAAAACATTTATGGCTCTTTGGCTTGTCTTTTCTGAGTGTTGGAGATAAAAACAAATTAAAGGTGTCTTCTTCCATCGACCACACTTTACAAATTTGCAGGGAAGCTGTAGTCATTTTGACAAAATGCAGGAACTAACTCCCTCCAATATAATTTGTAACTGGCTCAGTAGACCAACAATGCTCAGAGAGAAGACGTCTTTACCTTGGAGCTATAGAATTCCCAAGCCTGATGTTTGAAAGGGAGAAGCTGATATAATTTTTTGATGTAAGGTGTCTTTATTTAATTCTGAACCGTGTCGTTTTTCAACAAACCTTGAAGTTTATTAACAGAATGAAAAACGGGCAGAAGCCCATAATTTTACAGGGTTCACTAACTCAAAATGGTTTCCTATCAAATTGTTTGCAGAGAATTATTTATTAAAGAAGTTATGTTTTTCTCTAGCACTAAAGAAGAAGAGCTCCTGAATAAGCAAACAAAAATATACAGGAGAAAAATAAGAATGCTCCTATTCTCTACTTTTGCACTCTTAATTTTCTAAAAAATGATTACTCTAATAATAAAATTAGAGAGCTGTTGAGTTGCTATAGAATGGAGAATAATAGATGAATTCAGAAAGATAACTGGGTGGGACGTGATATAATAAATGTCTCTCCAGTATCAGACATATAATAAAATTAAACATGGTGGACCCCTATCTTTATTTTAACATACCTATTTTTACATTTAAATTATTATGAAATGCTAAATTTCTACACACTGTTACTGTAAGGTTGACTAAGGATTTACAAAGCCAATAATGAGCATAAACTCAAACTAGAAGCAATTCTTGACTATTTGACTTTTTACATGATTCCCATATTTAGAAGGTGATCTTTTTAACACTGTAGGTTAAATGAGTACACACGATATTAGCAAACTGACTGTCTATAATCCACAGTGAATCAATGCTTGAGGCAGGGGACTTTGGAGTGAGAACTAGTCTGGCAAGTTTCTTTCCCTCCCTTCCTTCCTCCCTCCTTTCTTCAGTGAGATTTGTTCTCCAACGTTGGATTCCACTTTACCGGAGCTCTACAAAGGAAAGCCTGCTGATCTCTGCACAGTGAATAAGGTGCCTGGCCCCTCACACACAGAATGGTTTACACACTGGTATCCACAATGGCACAATGGTATGAACTGTAATCAAGAGTGAATAATCAAATAAAAATGCAGCTGTATTTTAATTAGTGTATGAAAATGTAGCAAGCTGCATTTCCCGCTCCAGACCTAGTGCCTCACTTCCATTGTTATGGTACTTCTGAATTGTTAACATTAGTACACACTCTAATTTCAATCCCTCTCTAGCACTCAGTAGTTTCAGTTACTAAATATTTTAGATGCATTTGGTAAATTCGAGGTCATTTTTGTCCACTTCAAAATGGCCATAAAAACCCATGGGAGGGAAGAGTAAATATAATACAATCTTAAACCCTTTATGTTCACAGAAATTTCTAAATAAATATTTGTATATTTCTTAATTTGATAGTAACGACAGTAGTGGTGGGGGAGAGTGATTATGAAAATGTCATTTCACTGTAGTAAACTATGAATAAAAACCTATTACAGTTTCTCATTTTGGAATATGAAGCCTAATGTGCAACTAGAGTGAAATTGGAATGTTTTGCTAATGTACAATAAAAAATAAAAATGTCCCTTATCATAGTAATGAGAAAGACAACTGCATCTCCCTAAACAATAATGTATTGCTGACTATTTCCTGTGTATACAACTCCTCAAACACATTTCTAATGGATATAATATATCCGTCATCCTATCGCTAAAAAGCCCTACCTTAAAAACTTATTGAGAGTATTCCTTCAAATTGCAGAGAAGGGTAGAATAGGAGAAAAAAAGAGAAAAATGAAAATGGGAAGTGAGAATTTAAAAACAGAAAGAAAGAAGTTGTGTCATATTTTGGTCAACACCTAGGCATGGGCCAGTTAAATACTGGAGAGGCTCTAAAGGGTTCAAAAACAAGGAATTTGATTCCAGCCAATAAAAAAAAAAAAAAAATAGTGATGAGTAGATCTAAGGGCAAACCACAGGCAATCGAAATTTCACATATAAAAGTAGAAGCATCTCCTTATGTTGGGCATGGTGAAGATGACTCCGGGCACACTAAGAAGAGGACCGGAAAGCAAGCCATTTCCTAGAGGCTCACAAGTACTGGGTAGATTACCAAAACAGGTATTGACTCACCCTGCTGATACCTTCGGAAGGGAATAGATTTGGGAGAGTTCCATTATTGAGATAATGTTAATTATAAAATATTAAAGTATTTATATTGACTTGTCCCGAAAACATTATTAATTGATAATAAGGGAATAGGACAACTTAATCTATAAGGACAAAATAATGGGAGGAGAAACAACAGTAGCTGGTAGAAATCAGCAGATTTTAGAAAGATTCAAAATGTATAAGTCCAAACATCTATCTAGCATCTATTAGGTGTGTCAGGCACGTTTATAAGTGCTTGCATCGTTGTCCTAGCTCTCTGGGACAGGTACTATTAGTATTCACAATTTGCAGGTGAGGAAGGCCCTGAAAGGTTGAAGAATTTACTCAGATCATACACTTAATAAGTAGCAGCGTAAGAGTTTGAAGCAAGGCAGTTTATCTCCAGAGTCTGGACACCTAAATGCTATTTGCTCTGTTGCTGTGGGTAGTAAATGACATAGAAGAATATAGAAAGTTTTGCCCTATGTGCTTGCCTAAGAAGAAAACTGGAAGAATTAATCTGCTTTGAGTTACAGAATCTCAGAGAGACTTAGAAATTGAAAACATGTACTTTTGAAAGGGGTGGGGAGTGTAGGAGTCCATAGGAGGTGGGGGTGAGCTGAAAGTGAGAGGATTGGTTAAGACCACTGCCCCTCTCTACAGGAAGCAATTAATCCTGCAGGCCTCTAAGCACAGCTCAAGGAGAGCCGAGCGGATGTACTGTCCCAACACTAGGAATTAAGAGATGTCTACAAACTGAATGATGAGATTCTTAGCCCTCTTCAAACACTAGCTTACAGAGGCAACATCCAGGCAGAAGACTAGATAAAGAAAATGGAGAGATCAAGAAAATAAGACACATGTTCACAGTTAGTTGGCAGCAGATTGCCCTCTAGTACGCCTTAATGGTTAAGCCCCATTTGTGCACCCAGAACTTCCATTTACTCTTTAATATGAATGTACAACCAGGCAAGAACTGAGAAATCTTCATAACACTAAAGATAGAAACAAAATTGGGGAAAAAAAATTTAAGAGAAAAAGAAAGCGGAACGATCTCAAAGGAAAGGGACACAATGTGGGGTAGGGAACAGATGAAATTTGCAGAAAACCTACAATTAATTTTCTCAGAAACATTAGAGGAAAATATTGTTTTCATGACACCAGACCCTAAGAATAGACTAAGATTTAAAGCAGGAAATAGCTCAGCTGGGAAGAGAAGCAGGCTGTGGAGAAAGGAAACGGGCAGAGCGGGCAGAGCGCTAGGATAAATGTCTGAGTAAAGGGTGAAGGGCCACTAATGACTGTCAGAAAAAGCATGATAGACCATTAAGAGAATCTCTACTCCAAAGTGTAGCATATTTTGTGAGAATATTGATCTTCTTCTACTTGTTGACCCCAAAAGGATGTAAAATCTATAGGTTTTTCTTTCTTTCTTTCTTTCTTTCTTTCTTTCTTTCTTTCTTTCTTTCTTTCTTTCTTTTTCTTTCTTTTTTTTTTTTTTTAAGGTAGAGCGGTAGAGGAAGAGAGTGCACAAGCAGGGAGAGTGGCAGAGGGAGAGGGAGAAGCGGGCTCCCCACCGAGCAGGGAGCCTCATGCAGGGGCCCAGGGCCCTGGGATCATGACCTGAGCCACAAGGCAGATGATTAATGGACTGAGCCATCCAGGCATTCTTATAGGTATTTCTCTAATGCTATTTTTGCAAGGAAAAGAAAAGGGTAGTGCTGATTCTCATTTGAGAAACAGAAATGTTATATATAGGGATAAAGATAGAAATCATAATTCTAGCAGCATGTATTATTAGAAGGAACACAGATTACTGACAGGGAGATAACAGGGTTCACATCCCAGCTCTACTTTGGGAATGTTGCTTTTACTGCCTAAATTTCAGTATCCTTATTGGTAAAACGGGAAGGATACCATGGACTACATAAAGTAGATTATATGGAACAATCAGAAAATTCAAAATGTGTCACATGTTTTGGATGTATAAAAAAGATGATGTCTCCTCCATAAATACCCCATATAGCAACCAGACAAAAACATGACGGCCATTTCCTCGCTTATTCATAAATTCACTCGTTGATCCAGCATATATACTTAGTGCCAGAATTTTTCTAGATATTGAGGACACAGCAATGAATGAATCAGTCAGACTCTGCCTTTGTGCATTTACCTTCCACTGGAGGAGGAGAGAACCAGTCAATAAGCAAGATCCATAGTATTGCAAATCCTGCTAAGTTCTTTGGAGTGAAAAACAATAGGGAGCAGGGATAGGGAGTGCAGGGTGAAGAGGCTGCATTTAAATAAGGTGGTGAGGGTAACATTTAAGTAAAAGCTTGGAGCATAGAGAATGTAAATATCTTGGGAAAGTAATTTTAAGGCAGAAAGAAAAGTAAATGCAAATGCCCTGGGGCATGGTCTTGTCTAGCTCATTAAGGGACAGCAGAGAGAACAAGAATGAACAAGGGTGAATAGTAAGAGATAAAGTCAGAAGTGAGAGAGGAATAGCTCTTGTGGGCCTTAGAGAGGAAGGTAAAAACATTGGCTTTCATTCTCCATGAGAAGGGACAACAAAAGAGGGTTTTGAGCAAAGGAGTTGATAATCGGAGCTTTTTGTTATGAGGATCACTCTGGGAAATCTATTAGAAGAGACTATACACAAATACAGAGGTGAAGCAGGAAAATTTTAGTTAGCAGTCAACTGCAATAATTCAGATGAGAAATGAAGTGACCATGGAGGTCATGGGGAGTAGTTGGATCCTGCATACATTTAAAAAGGTAGAATCAGGGCAGCCTGGGTGGCTCAGCGGTTTAGCGCCACCTTCAGCCCAGGGCATGATCCTGGAGACCCAGGATCAAGTCCCACGTCGGGCTCCCTGCATGGAGCCTGCTTCTCCCTCTGCCTGTGTCCCTGCCTCTCTCTCTCTCTCTCTGTCAAGAACAAATAAAAAGAAAATCTTTAAAAAAATGTAGAGCCAAAAGGACTTGCTGACTTCATATGGGGAATGAAACTAAGAAAGTAGTTAAAGATAGCACCAAGGTTTTTGGACTGAGCGACTGGACAAATGGAGTTCCTATCAACTAAGGTGAGATAGACTGCTATGAGGACAAGTTTGGAAAGCGAGGTGAAATGAGGAATAGTACCTTGGACATGTTAAGTTTGAGTTGCCAATTAGAAATCCCAAGTTGAGATATAAAGTGGGCAGCTGAATATATGAGTCTGGAGTTCAAAGACATAAATCTGAAGTTGTCGGAATATATACAGGATTTATAGCTGTGAGACCAGATGAGATCACTAAGGGAATAAGTATAGACAAAGCAAAGAAGAGATGTGGGACTGTGCTTGGAAAATTCAGTGTGACTATCACTAAATCAATGGAGATAGAATCAAGGTAAGACAAAATTATGAAGATTTAATCCCATGAATAAGCAGAGAAAACCTAGAATAGTGAGTGCATGAGTTATTTGCCTACATTGAATCAGCAATTAAAATTATTGAATAAGCAAATAAAACCAGTCTGCAGAGAGTAAAATAGAGATGAACAAAATCAGGTTAAGATAGAGAGATGCAATTTGCTTGGCAATTTTTCAATTCTTACTTAACTCAGCTGTATTTTATGCCCTACGCTTTTATGGTTCCTTTATATCCTTTCAGCTAAATCTCTTATTATCTGAGTTAGTTTGAGTGGTCTTCTCCTCCTTATCAACAAATTACCCCTGACAACAAATTGCTTGCTATATCCCCAAACCCTTCTAGTTTAACTCATCCTGTCTACAGCTTCTAAAAAGGGATAAGCCTGCCTACAACTTCCAGAAAGGTATAAGCTTCTAAAAAGGTATAACCCTAATTTTGCACCCAGGCCACCCCTGGACATCTGGCTCAAGAGAAATCATGGAAGTTAGGCCAAATACTCTATCTCTAGAAATTTTAAATTAAGATTGAGAAATACAAATTAGAGGCCACAATTTATGTGACCTATAAACTCCTGTGGACCTAATGTGGGAATAAATCAGAACTAGCTAGAGACATGTGCGATTATAAGTTATGGGGAGCAGAGAAGTCCTTTATGAGCGCAGAAACTGAGTGAGCATAGAGAAGTTAGGCAGGTGGCATAGACACACAGGAGCATCGATAAGCCTTCCTGATTTCAGCCTATGAAGCTGTAAAGGAATATACTTAGACTCTGCCTCCAGCCTCAGCCTCAGAGGACTGATTGTTCTTTGTGTTTCGTCCTTAGACAGTCATGATCCTGTTTGTTTGGTTGCTGTTGCTTTCAGTTATAGCCTTGACTAGGCTGAGGAACACTGCAGAAGCTTCAGAAGCCTGGATTTGAAGGCTAATTTTTTTTCTTTCTTTCTTTCTTTCTTTCTTTCTTTCTTTCTTTCTTTCTTTCTTTCAGGATGATGTTTTTGCATTTAGAAAGAGGAGAGGACTAACAATAATAAAGTTATCATCTACTGACTACTTGCAATTTGTGTCAAGTATTTATAAAAATTTTCTCATTTAATTCTTACCTCATCCCCATGGAAGAGGTATAATCATCTTATCCCAATGGAATAGGTCTTCATCTTACAGATGAGAAGTAGAGAAGTTTAATGAATCCCTAGGTCATACAGCTAATAACTGGGGTGGTCCAGGAGTCACTTCTGGTCTGTCATACTCAAAAGTTCTCTTAAACATTCTACTATAATGTTTCCAATTGGGGAGAATAACAACAATTAAAAGAAATAGGAAACAGAACTTCACAATGCTTATGGGATATCCAGCTCAATCATAAGAGTGGTTATCTGTGAGCTGGGAAGCAATGGAAAATAAAGACGAGCAAGAATATGCCAAGCTCAGTCATACTATAGGGTGCCATGAAAGCTCAGCAGGTGAGTTTTCACTTTATATTGTGTGCAATTTTGCAGAGCGATTTTAAGTTATTAAGTAAAGAGATAATTGGCACTATTAACGGAAATTTTTAAAAGTCTAAAATGGCTGCAATAAACATAATGTCTTTTCAGAAAAAGGCTAAAGAGCCTATGAAACTATGTGTATCTCCACCTTTGATTTTGCCTCTAAGCTTTAGAATTAATTAAACTTAGCATCACCATTTAAATGTCTAATGGCTATCTTAAATATTAAAACGTTACAACTATCCATCTAGGTCCTCAAACCTAGAAATTACACTTGATTCTTCTTTTTCTCTCCATCCCCCATATTCATGCCAAAAGAACTCTCCCTTTAAATAATTAAGTCTGAGGATTTCTTTCTATATTGCCACCACGCTAGTCCAAACCAAAGTGGTCTCTCACTTGGATCACTGAACTAGCCTCTATGGTGAATGTCACTTTATTATCCGCCAGGCATATGAATCCTTTCTTACATTTGGGGTCATGCAAAAGTTGCTTCCTGCTGATAAATTGAAATCACAAGGCATGTATTTCCCCAGATTTTGTTCTTGCAGAACTTCAGTAAACCACAGACAACTTCCCAGGACCTTGAGTCTGAAGCCCGTGACCCACAGAAGTGGAGCAATTAGAACATTAACAGGAGTCAATATGTAGAGTCTGAATACTACAGAGCTTCCAGGTGTTCAGTGAAGCTGTAACTGCAGCCCTATCAACCAGATATGAGATGGGATTCTGGTTGTGTTTCTGTCTATATCTTCAACCTTCTGGATGATTCTCTATGTTAACAATATGCTGACCAGGAAAAAAAAAAAAATCACTTTCTGTTTAAACCAGCCAAAGCTGTTTGTTTTGTTTTGTTTTGTTTTGCTTGCAACCAGGAATTCTTTGAATAAAGCTCTGTAAGTTGTATCCATTCTTCATAGAGAATCCAAATGCCTGTATTAAATCTGATCTTGTCATTCCCTGACTTCAATCAACCAATGGAATTCCATCTCACTTAGAAACAATGATAGCTTCTCAAATGAAACATAGAGTGTCTATAAGATCAAATGGGATTTTACCTATAACCTACTTCTTGCCACTCAGCCTTTTGTTTCTTATATACCATCCAGAATGGTCTTCTTTGTATGCCTCAGACATAAAGGATATATTCCTTCTATAAGGTTCCAGCATTCACCTTCCTTCTAGATAACTGTCTACCCACAAATTTTCACACACTCAGTTTTTTTCAAATCAGTCGGGTCTTAGCTCAGATAACTCTTCAAACAAGTCTTCCTGGATTATCCAATTCAAATAGCCTTCCTCCAACCTACTCACATTCAGAAAAAGTGCCCAATTTCCTTCTTAACACTTACCACTATTGGAAACTATCTTGTTTTATTTGTTTCCTTTTCCTGCATGCATGCATACATAAGCTTTAAGAGAGCAAGTTCAAAAGTTCAGGGCCTAGAACAATATCTAGAACATTGGTAGGTGCTTTATTAATAAAATGTAAATCTGAAACAAGTTTTTAAGTCAAAAGAAAAAAAACAACAAATTTAACATCCATTTCCAAGAAAAGAACTTCAGTATTTATTACTTGCAAGAGAGTAAGAAGTAAGTAGAATAAAAGATGTTTCGTGTGGCATAACTCAGAAGAACTGGGATAATAGTGCCATCATTTTTGTAGATGGCTATTTTGAAGCCCCAAAACTCTCAAGCATGAGCACAATAGTCTAGAATTTTATTCAAGTGTATCACTTGTTAGAACTCACTGTATCTGTAAAGGTAATCATAGGAAAACTGTGATGAGGAAAAACAATTAGAAATATTCAAAACATGAAGAATTTCAGACTGTCAATGAGGAGAATCAGAGTCAAATGTATTTTTGCAAAGGAGAGATCTAAATGAAGAACCCAAATCCCTGGAGAAGCTCACAATGTGTGACATAGAGGAAAGTCATACAATTCCAGGTAAACTTTTCTTGCTATTTATACCTACATACAATTACTGAATTAAATAGGCATCCTTGTACATGTCTTATTAGGTACCCAGTAAAGATGGTCAAAGACACTTTCTGCGCTGCCTAGAAGAGGGTGAGGAAAGAAGATAGGGTAAGGAAAACTTGAGGAGAGAGTGAGAGAAGGAGGAGGACAGGGAGAGACAGAGAGAGAAAAGGGGAGAACACTGTTGCTGCTCTGCTAGTAGGCATATTTTTAGTGAACCCAGGGTTGCAACACTGAATCTGTTCCTCATTTTTTTTATCTCTCCACTGGAATATTTCTTTCCTTCTGTAGTATTGTAATTAGAACCATGATTTCACTATAAGTATTTCCATCTGAGCTCAAAACTAAAGAAAATTTTTTTTTTGCTTTGCTGACTGGTTCTTGTTTCACATACAACAGAACATACTGTGCATCTTATACTATAAAAGAATAAATATTTAACTCAACCTGATGGAACAGAGATAAAACATTATCTTTCTTATGTATGCAATTTACTCGATATATTTGAAATATTGCATGAGTGGCAGATGTTCAATCAGTACTGCAGAGATACCATATGTCTGCTTCCATTCTGAGTTCTTAAGGTAATCAAATATGGAGTAAAAGAAGTAAAATTAGCAGCTAATAAATTAAACATAATTAATACCTCATGTCTTAAGACAGACCAATGATATATATACTAACAGCTTAGCATTAATAGTGAAAGTGAAGGAAAAAAGTAATTTTCAGGATTTATCACAACAGAATTGTGCAAGCCAGTACCCAGATTTATGAGATTATTTCTTCTGTCCTTTATTTATGAACCAAATTCAAAATGAATGAAAGAATTGCTTGGTAGAGGTGGGGTGGAGGTGGATTTCAGCTTCTTCTCTAGTACTATCTGCCCTCAAGCAAGTGCAATGAAATAAGCTTTATACAATAGTGGGATAAACAGATCCATCCAGCGTATGTAACTTACTGACAACAAATCAATATGCTTTTTGGATTCAAGTCTGACAAAACCTAATAGCAAACAAGATGATAGTTCTCTGAAACAATTCTATACAGCAGTGCAAAAGATCTCTATCAAGCTTTTCTTTCTAAATACAATTCATATCCTACCTATTTCAAAACTGCTGACACTCTGCAGATGACTTCTGATATAATCTCTATAAGCTCCAAGTGGCTTAAATTTACTTATGTATTATAAAAAAAAAAAAAAGAGGTGCAATACAGGCTTCAGAAAGCTCTATATAGAATTGTAGCAGCTAACATAGATTTTTAAGAGTTCCTGTGTCAGTTTCCATTTATATAATTCTTTTTTGAAAGAATAGCATTCAAAAATCCATATGCATAATTACATTAAATGCTGGATTTTTCTAGATCCTGTTATATTCAAAAAAAGAGATTTTATGCCAAATATACGCATTTGTAGTTAAATTGCACATAGACTTAGGGTGTCTGGCAATACACGATCATAGCTAACATTCTGTTTTATTTGCTGCCAGTGAATGTGAGGAGAAATTTGGAAAACTCGCCTTGCTAAGTATGAAGGAAATGGATCCTGGTGCCATTTGTTAAGCTTTAGAGTCTTGTATTGTACAGTGCAAAATATCATAAAATATGCTATTAATATCAAACTGTCTAGAAGTTCTCAGAAGAACCATATTTATTTTCAAATGTCCCAGAAGAAAAATAACCTTAAACTTTACTGTAAATTTTTATACCACCTACATTATGGAGAAGGTCTATCAGTCCCCCAGTCTCATAAATAAATAAAACACATCTTCAGGGAGGGAAAGGAAAAAAAAACCTAAATAGTAACTCTTAAAATTTAATTGAAAGTTTCTTTGAAACTAAACATACATTGTCATGGCACTCTATTATACCCTATTTACCTTATAAATGTGGTAAAGAAAAATTTTTAGTATTAAAAAGGAAATATTCTTTGGTCAAAAACATTATAGCTAGATATTGAAATAATACAGTTGTAACTAAGTACCACTGATAACTGGGGTCATGCTTTGAAAAGCACTATAACATCAATTAAAATGAAGTGAAATATGCATAAAAACTCAAAATATATACCTTGGGGCAAAGGGAAGGTAGGATTGTCATAAGATAAAGAACAAGTAAAATCAACTTGTCTTTAAGCAAAGAATCTCCAAGGGTAAAGGCGTAGGGGAGAGAGAATATATCTATAGATAAACCAGCATGAAAGAAATATCTAGCTTTACCTAACAGATACAAGAGAATAAAGTAAAATTTTAGCTCATATAATACGATCTTAAAATCATGTCAGTGAACTGTTTCTTCTGTGTTAGAAATACAGTTCTTTTAGGCTTTTAGAACCCATTTAATGCCCCAAATTCATATACATTCTAGCTAAGCAAAGTCCAAAAATCTTACAGCTAGAATAAGAGATTCTTATTACAGATATAAAGATTAGAAAAATGAAAATGATAATGTGTATGATTGAATTAATATTCTAATGTGAGCCAAATTCTATTTGGGTTAGATAGTTCCATATACTCACCACATTAATGCCCACAAAATCTAATGGGTATTACTAGGCATATTTGAAGGTGAGAAAACTGAGAGTAGAGATCAAAAATACTTTTAAATTCCTGAGGGTAGCAGCACTGGAACCCAAATATGTCTGCTTATAAAGGTTATATTATACCTTGGGTCATGAAATCAAGAAATGCGAGGACAATGTTAGTCATGGTTGTGGAAATGACCCAAAGGAAGCTAGGTTATACACTGATAAGGGCACTGTTAAGAAATTTTTTTAAAAAATTTCTTGCTTGGAAATTTGAATTGAGAAATATGGAGTACATAAGCAGCAGTATCCATGCATCCAACACCCTATTTGATCTGGCCTCTTGCAACAAATAGGTATTTCAGAAGTAATGTGTCAAAAATGAAACTCTTCATCTCCTCAAACTTCTTACTCCAATAATCTCTGTTAGCTCAGCAAATGGAACCATCAACAAAATCATTGCCATTAAATATGCATACCTAGTTTTTATTTTGGAATTATCCTTTCAAAAAATTAAGTTCTAAGAGGCTTGATATGTTTTCTGTCTTATTAATAATCATTTTACCTCAGCTCCTAATATGCTTGGCACAAAGTAGATGGTAGATAAATAACTCAAATTAATAAGAGGCCATGACTGATCTTATGAGTAGAATGGGTCAAACTTATCAGTAATAAGAAGCTAGACAATAGAAAGTAGACTAGACAAAGTGCTCATGAGGATTTCTAGTTTCTCATTCATCACTATTGGAAGAAGTCACTCTTCTGTCCTAACAATTAAAAAGTTAAACAAACTGAAAGGTCAACAACTCTTCTTAGATCTATCAGAGAAGTGAGGTCACAGGCAATTTGCTGCCTGTAAAATTGCAGATATCAACAAGAGAATAGAGAGTATTGCAACTTAGTAGAGTAGAAACCGTTGAGCAAAAATCTCCATGGGAACCAGTGCTTAAAGTAGGGAAACCTGAAATATAACTGATAAAATACTGGAAGGATCAACATGGACAAGTCTAAGAGATAAAAACTCCAGGGATACCTATTCATGGTAGGAGGAAAGGTCTCCATACTTCAGTGAATTTTACCTTCAGGAGCTGAACCAGATCCTCACAGTATATATTAGAGAAAAACCTTCTTGGGCTTCCTGCAGGGGGAAGAGAAAAAGAACCATTTTGAAGTATGCCAGAGTACTTGTTCCTCCTAAAATCAGCCCTCAGGAGAAACTAACCAGATCCTAACCTGCTAGGGTTTTATCAGAACATAACTGACCTGATGGGGAGGGGAGGATCCAAGCTCAATGTGGCTCTAGCTATCCAGCCTGATCTAAGTGAGACCAAGGAATACTAATGTGTGAGGTTTACAGCCCAGAGGTGCAGACCCAGTAAAAGACAGACCCAATCATAGGACTAGAGAGCATTTTTTCTCCCCTATATCTTACCACCACATTACTAAAGGACTATTTATACCAGTTCCTTTTTCCAGTATTTCAAGTCTGGAAATCAAAGACAAAGTAAAAGGGAAAAAAAAAAAACACAATTTGAAAAGACAAAGCAACTATCAGAACCAGACCTGGATAAGGCAGAGATGTTGGCAATATTAGACCAGGAATTAAAGCAACTATTTTTAGGATGCAAAGAGCAGACAACATGCAAAAAAGCAAACAAACAAAATCACAAAACAAAACAAAACAACAGATGGACAATGTAAGAAGAGGGATGAAATTCCTAAGAAAGAACAAAAAACAAATGCGAGAGACCAAAACCACGGTAATAGGAAAGAAGAATGCCTTTAATGAGTTCATTTGGACACTGGACACAACTGTGAAAAGAAACTCTGATTTGATGATCTCTTAGTAAAAGCTGATAAAACTAATAAAGACAAAAAAAGACTGAAAAAAAAAAAAGAAAAACCCTTGAATATCCAAGAATGGTGGGACAACTACAAAAGATGTAATATATACATAATGGCAATTCCAGAAGAAGAAAGAGAAAGGTAGAGAATAAATATTTGAAACAATAATAACTGAGAATTTCCCCATAATGAAATCAGACACCAAACCACAGATCTAGAAAACTCAGAGAATAACAAGCAGGAAAATAGCACCACCACTCTCCCAAAAATATGTATCATTTTAAACTACAAAAAAACAAACATAGAGAAAAATAGAAGATGTCTGGGAGGGAGGAAATACTTTACTTGTAGAGAAGCAAAGATACCAATTACATTCAACTTTTTATCAGGAACCATCAAGCAAGGAGAGGGTGGAGTGAAATATTTAAAGTATTGGGAGAAAAAGCCCAGCAACACAGAATTTGGAATCCAATGTAATTATCCTTTAAAAGGGAAGGAGAAATAAAGACTTTCTCAGACAAACAAAAATTGAAAAGATTTGTTGCCAGTAAACTCACCTTATAAGTCATGTTAAAAGGTCTTTAAGGACACCTGAGTAGCTGAGCATCTGCCTTTGGCTCAGGTCATGATCCAGAGGTCCTGGGATGGAGTCCTGTAGCCTATGTCTCTGCCTCTCTTTCTGTGTCTCTCATGAATAAATACATAAAATCTTTAAAAAAAAAAAAAAAAAGAAGGTCTTTAGAGAGAAAGAAAATGATATGGATAAGAAACTCACATCTACAAAAAGTAGGACAAGCATCCAAGAAGGAATAGGTGAAGGTAAAATAAAAACTTTTATCTTTTTTATTATTAATTGATCTAATAGATAACAATGTGTTCAAAATGATTAAAGAACAATATAGTATATATTTAATTATATATTCAATTATATATACTTATGTATATATGTATACTTATATGAAATGAATGACAGCAATGGTATAAGGGATAGGAGGGAAGAATTAACATTATTTTGTTATTTTAAGATACTCACATATAACTCATGAAATAGCATAATGTTATTTGAAAGTGGATTTGTATTAGTTGTAAATGTATATTGCAAATTCTAGGGTAGCTACTAAAATAGTTAAAAAAAACCTGTAAGTGATACCCTAAGGAAGGGGAGAAAATAAAATCATATAAAATATTCAATTAAAACTTCCAATAAAAGCAGAAGAATGGAAGGCAAGAACAGAATCAAAGCACAAGGACAACAAATAGAAAAGAGTAGCAAATCTGACTGGTATTAATCCAATATATCAATAATCATTAGGAGCTCAATAGTCTAAATACACCCATTAAAAGAGATTGTCAGAGTGGATCAAAAAGCAAGACCCATTTGATTGTCTGCAAGAAACTTATCTTAAATATAAAGACATATAAATATTAAAAGTCAATGGGTGGAGAATGATAAACCATATTAACGTCAATCATAAGAAAGAAGGAGTAGCTATATTAATTTCAGACATAGCCGAATTCACACCAAAGAAAGTTATTGGGGATAAAGAGTGGCATCTCATGATGATAAAGGGGTCAATTCTGTGAGAAGACACAATAATATTTGACATGTATTCACTTAACAAAGGATAAAAAGATGAGACAAAACTGATAGAAATGCAAGTTGAAATCAATAAATCCATTATTATAGTTGGAGACTTCAACACCTCTATCAGAAGTGGATACAGCCAACAAGCAGAAAATCAGTAAGGATATAGTTGAACCCAATAACACAATCAATCAACTGGATATAATGGGCAAGTATAGACTACCTATCCGACAATAGCAGAATACACATTTTTCCCTAGCTCACATGGAACATTTATCAAACTAGACCACTTTCTGGGGCATAAACTAACCTAAAAAGATAGAAATTATGCAATGTCTACTGTCAGTCCTCAGTAGAATTAAAATAGAAATCAATAACAGAGCAATAGCTGAAAAATCCCAAAATAGCTGGAAATTAAGCAGTATGTTTCTAAATAACACATGAGTGAAAGAAGCACTCAGAAATTTTTAAATACTTGTGCTAAATGGAAAGGAAAACACAACTTATCAAAATTTGTGTGATGCAATGAAAGCAATGCTCGTGCTCCTAGCTAATAAAAGGATATATACAAAGGCACATACATTGAAGAGGAAGAAATAAAACTGTCTGCAAATGGCATAATCATCTATGTAGAAAACTGAAAAAAATAGACAAAAGATCTTCTGGAACTAAAAAGTGGTTATAGCAGGATGACAGGATCCAATGTTGATACACAAAAGTCAATTATTTTCCTATATACTGGAAATACACATATGGATATTGAAATTAAAAAAAATGGTATTATTTATATCAGTACCCTCCAAAATGAGATATTTAGGTGTAAATCTAACAAAATATCTATAAGATCTATATAAGGAAAACTATATGTATAAGATCTATATAAGGAAAACAAGCTCTGATGAACAAAAACAAAACCCAAAATACATGGAGAGAAATTCCAAGTTCTTGGGTAGGAAGACTCAATACTGTTAAGATACCAGTTCTTCCCAAATTGATCTATAGATTCAGTGCAATCCCAATCAAAGTTATAGTAAGCTATTTTGTAGATATTGACAAACTGATCCTAAAATTGGAAAGTTCCAGAAGAGACAATAATATTGAAAGAGAAGAGCAAAGTTGGAAGACTGAAGACAACTGGACTTGGTGACTTACTATAAAGCCACAGTAACCAATATAGTACGGTACTGGTGAAAGAATAGATCAATAAATGAATAGAACGGAAGAGAGCCCAGAAATACACCTATATAGTTAACCTACTTTGACAAAAGAGCAATGGCAAGACAATGGAGCAAAGACAGTCTTTTTAACAAATGGTGCTGGAACAATTGAATAGACATATTTAAAAAAAAAAAGCGAAAGAGAGAGAGAAAGAGGAAGGAAGGAAAGAAGGAAGGAAGGAACCTGGACTCAGACTGTACACCATTCACAAAAGTTAACGCAAATAGATTGCAGATATAAATGTAAAATGCAAAACTATAAAACTGGAAAGTTACAGAGAAAACAGCCTAGATGACCTTAGGTTTGGGATAACTTTTGAGACATAATAGCAAAAGCACAATTCATGAAAGAAAGAATTGATAAGCTAGACTTGATTAAAAATTTTTTTTATTGGTGTTCAATTTACCAACATACAGAATAACCCCCAGTGCCCGTCACCCATTCACTCCCACCCCCCGCCCTCCTCCCCTTCCACCACCCCTAGTTCGTTTCCCAGAGTTAGCAGTCTTTACGTTCTGTCTCCCTTTCTGATATTTCCCACACATTTCTTCTCCCTTCCCTTATATTCCCTTTCACTATTATTTATATTCCCCACGTGAATGAGAACATATAATGTTTGTCCTTCTCCGACTGACTTACTTCACTCAGCATAATACCCTCCAGTTCCATCCACGTTGAAGCAAATGGTGGGTATTTGTCGTTTCTAATGGCTGAGGAATATTCCATTGTATACATAGACCACATCTTCTTTATCCACTCATCTTTCGATGGACACCGAGGCTCCTTCCACAGTTTGGCTATTGTGGACATTGCTGCTATAAACATCGGGGTGCAGGTGTCCCGGCGTTTCATTGCATCTGTATCTTTGGGGTAAATCCCCAACAGTGCAATTGCTTGGTCGTAGGGCAGGTCTATTTTTAACTCTTTGAGGAACCTCCACACAGTTTTCCAGAGTGGCTGCACCAGTTCACATTCCCACCAACAGTGTAATTTTCTCGGCAATCTCTCCAACTTTTGTGGTTTCCTGCCTTGTTAATTTGCCCCATTCTCACTGGTGTGAGGTGGTATCTCATTGTGGTTTTGATTTGTATTTCCCTGATGGCAAGTGATGCAGAGCATTTTCTCATGTGCATGTTGGCCATGTCTATGTCTTCCTCTGAGAGATTTCTGTTCATGTCTTTTGCCCATTTCATGATTGGATTGTTTGTTTCTTTGGTGTTGAGTTTAATAAGTTCTTTATAGATCTTGGAAACTAGCCCTTTATCTGATATGTCATTTGCAAATATCTTCTCCCATTCTGTAGGTTGTCTTTTAGTTTTGTTGACTGTATCCTTTGCTGTGCAAAAGCTTCTTATCTTGATGAAGTCCCAATAGTTCATTTTTGCTTTTGTTTCTTTTGCCTTCGTGGATGTATCTTGCAAGAAGTTAGAACTCATACAGCAATTCGGTAGCGTGGCAGGATACAAAATCAATGCCCAGAAATCAGTGGCATTTCTATACACTAACAATGAGACTGAAGAAAGAGAAATTAAGGAGTCAATCCCATTTACAATTGCACCCAAAAGCATAAGATACCTAGGAATAAACCTAACCAAAGATGTAAAGGACCTATACCCTCGAAACTATAGAACACTTTTGAAAGAAATTGAGGAAGACACAAAGAGATGGAAAAATATTCCATGCTCATGGATTGGCAGAATTAATATTGTGAAAATGTCAATATTACCCAGGGCAATATAGACGTTTAATGCAATCCCTATCAAAATACCATGGACTTTCTTCAGAGAGTTAGAACAAATTATATTAAGATTTGTGTGGAATCAGAAAAGACCCCGAATAGCCAGGGGAATTTTAAAAAAGAAAACCATATCTGGGGGCATCACAATGCCAGATTTCAGGTTGTACTACAAAGCTGTGGTCATTAAGACAGTGTGGTACTGGCACAAAAACAGACACATAGATCAACGGAACAGAATAGAGAACCCGGAAGTGGACCCTGAACTTTATGGTCAACTAATATTCGATAAAGGAGGAAAGACTATCCATTGGAAGAAAGACAGTCTCTTCAATAAATGGTGCTGGGAAAATTGGACATCCACATGCAGAAGAATGAAACTAGACCACTCTCTTGCACCATACACAAAGATAAACTCAAAATGGATGAAAGATCTAAATGTGAGACAAGATTCCATCAAAATCCTAGAGAAGAACACAGGCAACACCCTTTTTGAACTCGGCCACAGTAACTTCTTGCTAGACTTCATTAAAATTAAAATTTTCTTTTCTACAAAAAGCACAATATGATGTTATACTGGTGGATATATGTCATTATACATTTGTCCAAATCCATAGAATGTAGAACACCAGTTGCAAACCTCAATGTCTGGGTAAAAATAATAATGTATGTAAGTTCATTAGTTGTGACAAATGTAACACCATGGTGGGGGCTGTTGACAGTGGGAAGACTATGCATATGTGGAGGCAGAAGGTCTATGGGAAATCTGTATGTTCAGCTCAATGTTGCTAAGATCTAAAAACTGCTTTAAAAAATAAAGTCTATTAAAAAAAAAACTGGTCATGAGAGAAGTTAGAAGATATACCAAAAGAATTAGAGACGGGGAGTATCTGCTTTGTAAATGGTGAAATTTTAAAATAAAGATTCACATATCTACTTCTGAGGTTCTAGATCATTTAGTTTCAGTGTCCATTAGACCTGGAGTTCCTACATTTGCTGCTCTAGAGTTTTTATGATTTCCTATCTCTCTTATTGCCTCCTACATACTTAAAGTATACTCTGCCCATAGTGTTTGAATTACTGTGAGTGAGTCTCTGTTCCTGGGAACAATAAAAATATTAAGAAAGATAAACTAATAAATAAGGAGTGGGGAAAGAGGAAAAGAAACATATAAGTGTCATCAAATATGAAAAAAAGTAAAGTGTATATGTGTCGGGGGTGAATATGTATATATGTGCATATGTATACATAGCTATGGTGCTGGTAGTGAGGGCAGAAATAGTGAAGGAGGGGGCAGAGTAGGAGTTGATGACAGATTGCAATAAGTTTAAATGCAATTTTTAACCCTTACAACAGATAGAATACAAATGAATTAAATATTTTAAAATTTTACCATACCTTTAGGAATATAAAACTTTATTTATAAGGCCACTGCTTTCAAGAGCAGGAGCCATAAATGACTTTCCTAACACATGGAAACAGATATACAGAGCTGGACAAAATGAGGCGATAGAGGAAAATGCCCCATATGAAAGAACAAGACAAAATCGCATCAAGAGAACTGAATAAATGGAGATAAGTTGTGTCTGATGGAGAATTTTAAGCACTGACCATAAAGATACTCATTGGATTTAGGAAAAGGGTGGAGGACCTCAGTTTAATCCTTAACAAAGAGATAGAAACAATAATAATAATAAGTAATCAGAGATGAAGAGCTTAATAACTGAAATTAAAAATATGGATGGAATAAATAATAGACGTGAAGAAGCAGAAAAATGGATCAGCATCCTGAAGAACAGAGTAATGGAAAACAACCAAATTGAATAGAAGAGAAAAAATAATAAATGAAAATAAATTTAGGGAACTCAGTGACACCATCAATTGAAGTAATATTTTCATTATAGGGATCCCAGAAGGAGAAATGAGAGAAAAAATTAAAAAATAAAATTACCATATGATCCAGGAACCCCACCACTGGGTATTTACCCTCAAAACACAAAAACAGTAATTCAAAAAGATATATGCACCGCTATGCTTATTGCAGCATTGTTTACAATATTCAAATTATGGAAGCAGCCCAAGTATCCATTGATAGATGAATGGATAAAGAGGACGTGATACACACACACACACACACACAATAGAATTTCACTCAGTCATAAAAAAGAATGAAATATTGCCATTTGCAGCAACATGGATGGATCTAGAGTATAGTGTTCAGCAAAATAAGTTGTCAGAAAAAGATTAATACCATTTGATTTCAGTCATATGTGGAATTTAAGAAACAAAAAAATGAACAAATAAAAAGAAAAATAAATCACGAAACAGACTTTTTTTTTAAAAGATTTTATTTATTTACTCATGAGAGACAGAGACAGAGACAGAGAGAAGCAGAGACACAGACAGAGGGAGAAGCAGACTCCGTGCAGGAAACCTGTTGTGGGACTGGATCTCGGGTCTTCAGGATCACACCCTGGGCCGAAGGTGGATGCTCAACCACTGAGCCGTCCAGGGATCCCAAAAAACAGACTCCTAACTATAGAGAACAAAGGATGGCTACCAGAGGGGAGGGAGGTGGGGTGATGAGCGAACTGGACGGAAGGGATTAAGAGTACCTGTGTCGTGATGAGCACTGAGTAATGTCAAAACTGTTGAATCACTATATTATATACCTAAAACAATATGACACTGTACATCAACTATACTCGAGTGAATTTTTTTAAATGAATATAAAACTTTAAATGAGAGGTCAACCATCCCCTCCGAGATCTGTTTGCACTTTACCTGAACATCACTAGCAAAATCATTTCTGCAGATCTCTATAAGCTTACTTACTCATTGTATAGTTTTCTACTATTTCTGTGATAATTTAACACAGAGATTTGGTGGCTTAGATCTAC
The DNA here is from genome assembly GCF_011100685.1 of Canis lupus familiaris. NCBI lineage: Eukaryota > Metazoa > Chordata > Mammalia > Carnivora > Canidae > Canis > Canis lupus. The sequence continues at coordinate 55,538,971 of NC_049236.1, forward strand.
AAAAAATGTCTTATCTTCTAGTTCTGCCAGTCAAAAGCCTACCACAAGTCTCACTGGGCTAACATTCAGATGTCGGCAGAGCTGTGTTCCCTTTTGGGGTCTCTAAGGGAAAATCCATCTGCTTGCTTTTCCAGCTTCTAGAAGCTACCCCATTCCTTGAATCCTCTCGCCTTCGTAGATCTGCAAAACAAGTAAAAGTCCGTTGAGTCTCTAAGCACATTAGTCTGACTCTCCTCCTTCTTCCGCTTTAAAGATCCTTCTGATTACATTGGGCCCACCAGTTAATCTAGAATAATCTCTATATTTTAAAATAAACTAATTAGCAACCATAACTCCGAATGCAACCTTAATTCCCCTTTGCTGTATAACAAAACACATCTCAGGTCCTGGGTATTAGGGTGTGGACATCTTTAGGAGCCCATGACTCTGCCTACCCTACTCTTGTACCTCTCTCCACCTTCTAGGGAGTTGCATCAAGTCCCTCAATTTTAATCCATTTAATGGAATATTTAACATTCATTGAGTGCTACCTATATACCAATCAATGTGCCAAACATGTTATGTAACTATGTAAACAAATATATGTGGGTCGGGAATAGGGAAGGGGACAGTCACTTTAGCTTTGTATACCTGAAAACCCCCCACTCCTGCTTCATCTCAAGTATGCAGTTCACTTAGTTTCCTTCCCAGCCCTATGGACTTTTAGCCAAAAGAAAATCGTTCTCTTCTGGAAAAAAAGAACACATAGGAACATAATTTTCTTTCCCCAGCCCATCCATACCCCCATTGTGTGTATATGCTTCATTGTCACCGTTGCTGTGCTTGCTGATACCTAAATCCAATCTTATTTTTAATTTTATTTTTCTAAAGATTTTATTTATTTGCTTGAGAGAGAGAGAAAGAGAGAGAGAGAGCAGAGCACAGCAAGAGAAGGAGAAGCAGACTCCTCACTGAGCATAGAGCTGAGCATGGGGCTGTATCCCAGGACCCTGAGAACATGACCTGAGCCAAAGGTAAATCCTTAACTGACTGAGTCACCTTCTATGATTCAATCTTTAAAGAATAATTATTTTGCTCTATAATCAGAAAAAGTCTTAACATGCTGCAATTTCATATGAATACTTTCTTAGGAATGAACTGCGTTAAAGCAGGATGATAATTTTTTAAGGATGTTTCCTATTTTTGTTTCTAGATAAAACTTTATTGCTATTGCTACTGTCTTGGAAGAAGTGGGAAGAGGCAAGATGTAGATATTAAACATGCTTTTCACTGCTCCCTCCCAGAACTTCTACTTCTTTGGTTTTCTTTCTACCTCATCCTCTTTTTCTTCCTCCCCTTCTTTCCTTCTTCCCATTATCAAACCCCTCATGTATTCAGAGCTTTTTTTTTTTTTTACACTAGCTTTCTTTTCTAGGAATACTGTGAAAATAACAAGTAAGTTTTGTTATAAAAAGCTCTCAAGAAAATAGTCACTTGGCAAAATAAAGTGGCCTACAAATATTTTCCTATACCTTCATACTGTGGTCAAGACGGTGTTTCAAATATAAACGCACACGAACAAATAGTGTCCCAGTCCAAAAGACATAAGAAATAAATATTTTATGCAGGAAAAGATTAAATTTTAAAAATGCATATTTATGGCCTATCACTTGAAATTTGGATTTAATGAAAGAATTGAAAACAAGAACTAAATCAAGATAAAAACTGTTACCATTCTTCCTGGCAATGGAATGTCCTTGTCATAAAGTAACCATAGTTTGAATTCTTTTCTATTTTCTGAGTTCAAACATTCTATTTAAAGTAGACTTCTTTCTCCTAAGAATGTTAATTATTACTAAGGATGTAGAAGTTCTCTACAAATCATAGATGCACACTGGCCCCAAAGATAACATTTCAATCAATTATTTAGGGACCAAGCAAGCAACAGGTATTTAATGTTTATTTATTTTTCAGAACAGAAATGGAATTGGCATTATAGGACAAAAACTCAGTCTTTTATAACAGCCAATACAGGACAAAACACTTAAAAGACTCATTTTATTAGACATACCCTGGTGCTCTTTCATTCTGTGGTACAGTTACTTGATATATCTATTTCCGGAGTTACTCTGTACTTACCATCCCATCATAATGCAGGAACTCTCAGGGTTTAGCTAAGCACTCAGGACTGCAGAAGCTGACTTTCACTGATGATTTTGTGCTGCTTCTTCAAACACCCCATTTTCTCTGACTTATCTCCAACCAATCATCTTTCCACAGACATTATTACCCACCTGTTCTACATCAGAAGTTAGGTTCTGAGAATTCAAATGTAGAAAGGTTTTATAAAATGATCTGGTCCCTTCCTCACAGAGTCCAGTCAAATGAGGCAAAGATATGTAAGCAAGGTGATGAGTAGTCTAAGACAATGTCTTTCAAGCTTTTTAAAACATCATCCATAATAAAAGAAATAAACACTCTGTTTCAATCTAGTAGATACATATGTTGAGGTGGGAGGGATGATTCACAAAGCAATATTATTGTTGTGCATGATACATTCTGATAGTTTTTATTTTGTTTGTTCTATTTCTTATTTTTCATGCTGATCAAGACCTATTAATTTTTTTAGTGATCCACCATGTTACAATTCAAAGTTTTAAAAAATGTGGTTCTAGTAATATATATAGATTTTTAAAAATCCAAAAGCTGGGGACTTAGTACTTTGCATTCACTATGGCATCCCCAAATGATGAGCGAATTCTCAGGCATACGTTAGCTAACATAACCCAGCATAAGCCTGTTGGGTGGATGGATAGATGGATTAATGCATGGATGGGTGGGTGGGGGGAGGGATGAATGGATGGACGGATGGATAAAATAAATGTTTTCATCAGTCCCTAATTCTTCATAAGTAATCAGGAAAAATTTTACTGGAAAGGGAAATCCTAAGGTAAGATATGTAACATTAGATATATTTTTCAGAGAAAATTATTACCTACTTGCCTGCAAAGATCCAAAGGTATGAGAGATCATGGGATGTTTGAGATATAGCAAATAAATAAGAATGACAAGTGCATTTTCTTTCCAGGTGACAAACTCATTTGGCCTCTTAGCTTTGCATTTTATCCATACACTAATGATACCAAATCTGTATCTTCAGTCTCAACCTTCATCTGAGCACCATAGACTTATTTACAACTCTCTCCTTAAAGTCTTCACTTGGATATCCAATAGCCATGCCACACGTAGCATTTCCAAAGCAAAAATCCTCTAGTTCCTATTCTTTCCAATTTACTTCCCACTCCTCCCGTGTTAATTGGCTCACCATCTACACATTCAATGAGCCAAAATTAAGAGTCTTCCCTGAGAGTCTTATTTCAGAATCTCTACTTCTCATCGATCAGCAAATCTTTTACTTCCACCTGCAAGATACATTGGAATTTGATGAATTCTCATGAGCTCTCTTGCTACCACTTAGTACAAAACATGGTCCTCTGTTGGCTGAATGACTGACTGTATTTGTTCTTTAGCTGATATTTTCTGCTTCCATTTTTGCAAATACCCCCTCCTAAACAAACACCGATGTGGCCAGAGGAAGCTTTTTAAAGGGTAACTCTTATCTTCCTCGCTTAATATTTTTCATTAGCTTCTCATTGCACTTAGAAGTTAAAGTACAACTTAACAATTTAATTTAATGTTAAACTGCAATTAAAATACTTATTTGCTCTGACAAATGCCAACATATGCTATAGAATGGTGATTAGATTTTAAAGCTTGACTGCTTATGTAACAGATTCCACCACTCACTAGCTATGACTTTTTCTAAGTTATCTGGGGCAAGCCATTTGTTTACTTTTTGCTCAGTTTCCTTATTAGCAAAGTAGAGATTAATAACAGTGCCTTTCCAATGAGATATTGTTTGGATTAAAATCTCATTAGATGATGAGTTAATGTTTCTCTGAGATAATATTTGGCATATTATGTGCGTTACATGGGATTATTATCATTACTCCTCTTCTTGTTAATCGAATAATTATTAGACTCCATTTGGACCTGCTGACTTTTTCAATGTAACTTTAAACCTATCTTCTCCAGCCCCTCTCAACTATATGCCATCTACTTTGGCCTTTGCAGTTTTGCAGGGGCTCTTTATAGTTGTTCTTTCCTGATGTTTCCTACTCCAGCTATTTGTATAAATGGATTATTTCAAGTCTTAACTCAGGCATCACTTCCACTGGTGGCTCTCTCCTCACCATCCTACCTGGAGTAGCCCTCATTCCCTCTCCCCGGTTTAGTCACTGTATCTCATGCCCTCTTTTTTTCTCAGAACATATCACTATCTTTACTTATTTTATGGTTTGCTTTTTAGGGGAGGGTTTGTTTATTACTCATCTCTGCCTATGGAAATATAAGCTCCTTTAACAAAAAATGCAAATAATGGGTACTCAAAGTATTTGAAAAATGATGACTGTATGTATCTATGTAAGTATGTGTATATACTGTATACACCCACTTGTATATGTTATACATACACGTTCAATTTATGAGAAAAAATGCAGAAATCACAGCTAGACATGTTTTTATGGCTTTTGGAAAGGAACCTCATTTTATTTTATAAGTCTGGGACCACCATTGAAGTAATCATTAAAGCACTAGAGCAGCATGATCAGATTTTTAAGTTGTAAAGATTACTCTGGTAGCAGAGTAGAGAATGTCTTGGAATGGATAAGACTGAAGGACGTTCTATCAGTTACAAGTCTTGAAAAGAATCCATTTGAGATAAGTGTCTAAACTACAGCAATGCCAGTAGAGATAAAAAAAAAATAGCCAGTATTCAAGAGTTACTTAAATATGATTGCTGTATCCTAGTAAGTACCAATATGTGGGATTCTTTTGGCTTACCCGCAGTAGTGTTCCCAAATTGACTGTACTCAAATCCAAAGATTTATGAGAAGCGCATATGGTGATTAAATATGTAAATTAAGTGTAACTGTTAATTTTAGAGCCTTAGGTAGAAGCTACTTTTTTTTTTTTTTTTTTTTTTTTTTTTTTTTTTTTTTTTTTTTTTTTTTTTTTTTTTTTTTTTTTTTTTTTTTTTATTTATTTTTTTATTGGTGTTCAATTTACTAACATACAGAATAACACCCAGTGCCCGTCACCCATTCACTCCCACCCCCCGCCCTCCTCCCCTTCTACCACCCCTAGTTCGTTTCCCAGAGTTAGCAGTCTTTACGTTCTGTCTCCCTTTCTGATATTTCCCACACATTTCTTCTCCCTTCCCTTATTTTCCCTTTCACTATTATTTATATTCCCCAAATGAATGAGAACATATAATGTTTGTCCTTCTCTGACTGACTTACTTCACTCAGCATAATACCCTCCAGTTCCATCCACGTTGAAGCAAATGGTGGGTATTTGTCATTTCTAATAGCTGAGTAATATTCCATTGTATACATAAACCACATCTTCTTTATCCATTCATCTTTCGTTGGACACCGAGGCTCCTTCCACAGTTTGGCTATCGTGGCCATTGCTGCTAGAAACATCGGGGTGCAGGTGTCCCGGCGTTTCATTGCATTTGTATCTTTGGGGTAAATCCCCAACAGTGCAATTGCTGGGTCGTAGGGCAGGCATATTTTTAACTCTTTGAGGAACCTCCACACAGTTTTCCAGAGTGGCTGCACCAGTTCACATTCCCACCAACAGTGTAAGAGGGTTCCCTTTTCTCCGCATCCTCTCCAACATTTGTTGTTTCCTGCCTTGTTAATTTTCCCCATTCTCACTGGTGTGAGGTGGTATCTCATTGTAGTTTTCATTTGTATTTCCCTGATGGCAAGTGATGCAGAGCATTTTCTCATATGCATGTTGGCCATGTCTATGTCTTCCTCTGTGAGATTTCTGTTCATGTCTTTTGCCCATTTCATGATTGGATTGTTTGTTTCTTTGGTGTTGAGTTTAATAAGTTCTTTATAGATCTTGGAAACTAGCCCTTTATCTGATGCGTCCTTTGCAAATATCTTCTCCCATTCTGTAGGTTGTCTTTTAGTTTTGTTGACTGTATCCTTTGCTGTGCAAAAGCTTCTTATCTTGATGAAGTCCCAATAGTTCATTTTTGCTTTTGTTTCTTTTGCCTTCGTGGATGTATCTTGCAAGAAGTTACTATGGCCGAGTTCAAAAAGGGTGTTGCCTGTGTTCTTCTCTAGGATTTTGATGGAATCTTGTCTCACATTTAGATCTTTCATCCATTTTGAGTTAATCTTTGTGTATGGTGAAAGAGAGTGGTCTAGTTTCATTCTTCTGCATGTGGATGTCCAATTTTCCCAGCACCATTTATTGAAGAGACTGTCTTTCTTCCAATGGATAGTCTTTCCTCCTTTATCGAATATTAGTTGCCCATAAAGTTCAGGGTCCACTTCTGGATTCTCTATTCTGTTCCACTGATCTATGTGTCTGTTTTTGTGCCAGTACCACACTGTCTTGATGACCACAGCTTTGTAGTACAACCTGAAATCTGGCATTGTGATGCCCCCAGATATGGTTTTCTTTTTTAAAATTCCCCTGGCTATTCGGGGTCTTTTCTGATTCCACACAAATCTTAAAATAATTTGTTCTAACTCTCTGAAGAAAGTCCATGGTATTTTGATAGGGATTGCATTAAACGTGTATATTGCCCTGGGTAACATTGACATTTTCACAATATTAATTCTGCCAATCCATGAGCATGGAATATTTTTCCATCTCTTTGTGTCTTCCTCAATTTCTTTCAGAAGTGTTCTATAGTTTTGAGGGTATAGATCCTTTACATCTTTGGTGAGGTTTATTCCTAGGTATCTTATGCTTTTGGGTGCAATTGTAAATGGGATTGACTCCTTAATTTCTCTTTCTTCAGTCTCATTGTTAGTGTATAGAAATGCCACTGACTTCTGGGCATTGATTTTGTATCCTGCCACGCTACCGAATTGCTGTATGAGTTCTAGCAATCTTGGGGTGGAGACTTTTGGGTTTTCTATGTACAGTATCATGTCATCGGCGAAGAGGGAGAGTTTGACTTCTTCTTTGCCAATTTGAATGCCTTTAATGTCTTTTTGTTGTCTGATTGCTGAGGCTAGGACTTCCAGTACTATGTTGAATAGCAGTGGTGAGAGTGGACATCCCTGTCTTGTTCCTGATCTTAGGGGAAAGGCTCCCAGTGCTTCCCCATTGAGAATGATATTTGCTGTGGGCTTTTCGTAGATGGCTTTTAAGATGTCGAGGAATGTTCCCTCTATCCCTACACTCTGAAGAGTTTTGATCAGGAATGGATGCTGTATTTTGTCAAATGCTTTCTCTGCATCCAATGAGAGGATCATATGGTTCTTGGTTTTTCTCTTGCTGATATGATGAATCACATTGATTGTTTTACGGGTGTTGAACCAGCCTTGTGTCCCAGGGATAAATCCTACTTGGTCATGGTGAATAATTTTCTTAATGTACTGTTGGATCCTATTGGCCAGTATCTTGTTGAGAATTTTTGCATCCATGTTCATCAGGGATATTGGTCTGTAATTCTCCTTTTTGGCGGGGTCTTTGTCTGGCTTTGGAATTAAGGTGATGCTGGCTTCATAGAACGAATTTGGAAGTACTCCATCTCTTTCTATCTTTCCAAACAGCTTTAGGAGAATAGGTATGATTTCTTCTTTAAACGTTTGATAAAATTCTCCTGGGAAGCCATCTGGCCCTGGACTCTTGTGTCTTGGGAGGTTTTTGATGACTGCTTCAATTTCCTCCCTGGTTATTGGCCTGTTCAGGTTTTCTATTTCTTCCTGTTCCAGTTTTGGTAGTTTGTGGCTTTCCAGGAATGCGTCCATTTCTTCTAGATTGCTTAATTTATTGGCGTATAGCTGTTCATAATATGTTTTTAAAATCATTTGTATTTCCTTGGTGTTGGTAGTGATCTCTCCTTTCTCATTCATGATTTTATTAATTTGAGTCTTCTCTCTCTTCTTTTTAATAAGGCTGGCTAATGGTTTATCTATCTTATTAATTCTTTCAAAGAACCAACTCCTGGTTCTGTTGATCTGTTCCACAGTTCTTCTGGTCTCGATTTCGTTGAGTTCTGCTCGAATCTTTATTAACTCCCTTCTTCTCTTGGGTGTAGGATCTATTTGCTGTTTTTTCTCTAGCTCCTTTATGTGTAAGGTTAGCTTTTGTATTTGAGTTCTTTCCAGTTTTTGAATGGATGCTTGTATTGCGATGTATTTCCCCCTTAGGACTGCTTTTGCTGCATCCCAAAGATTTTGAACGGTTGTATCTTCATTCTCATTAGTTTCCATGAATCTTTTTAATTCTTCCTTAATTTCCTGGTTGACCCTTTTATCTTTTAGCAGGATGGTCCTTAACCTCCACGTGTTTGAGGTCCTTCCAAACTTCTTGTTGTGATTTAGTTCTAATTTCAAGGCATTATGGTCCGAGAATATGCAGGGGACAATCCCAATCTTTTGGTATCGGTTCAGACCCGATTTGTGACCCAATATGTGGTCTATTCTGGAGAAAGTTCCATGTGCGCTTGAGAAGAATGTGTATTCGGTTGAGTTTGGATGTAAAGTTCTGTAGATATCTGTGAAATCCATCTGGTCCAGTGTATCATTTAAAGCTCTCGTTTCTTTGGAGATGTTTTGCTTAGAAGACCTATCGAGTATAGAAAGAGCTAGATTGAAGTCACCAAGTATAAGTGTATTATTATCTAAGTATTTCTTCACTTTGGTTAATAATTGATTTATATATTTGGCAGCTCCCACATTCGGAGCATATATATTGAGGATTGTTGAGTCCTCTTGTTGAATAGATCCTTTAAGTATGATATAGTGTCCCTCTTCATCTCTCACTACAGTCTTTGGGGTAAATTTTAGTTTATCTGATATAAGGATGGCTACCCCTGCTTTCTTTTGAGGACCATTCGAATGGTAAATGGTTCTCCAACCTTTTATTTTCAGGCTGTAGGTGTCCTTCTGTCTAAAATGAGTCTCTTGTAGACAGCAAATAGATGGGTCCTGCTTTTTTATCCAGTCTGAAACCCTGCGCCTTTTGATGGGGTCATTAAGCCCGTTCACATTCAGAGTTACTATTGAGAGATATGAGTTTAGTGTCATCATGATATCTATTCAGTCTTTGTTTTTGTGGACTGTTCCACTGAACTTCTTCTTAAAGGGGAATTTTAAGAGTCCCCCTTAAAATTTCTTGCAGAGCTGGTTTGGAGGTCACATATTCTTTTAGTTGCTGCCTGTCTTGGAAGCTCTTTATCTCTCCTTCCATTTTGAATGAGAGCCTTGCTGGATAAAGTATTCTTGGTTGCATGTTCTTCTCCTTTAGGACCCTGAATATATCCTGCCAGCCCTTTCTGGCCTGCCAGGTCTCTGTGGAGAGGTCTGCTGTTACCCTAATACTCCTCCCCATAAAAGTCAGGGATTTCTTGTCTCTTGCTGCTTTAAGGATCTTCTCCTTATCTTTGGAATTTGCAAGCTTCACAATTAAATGTCGAGGTGTTGAACGGTTTTTATTGATTTTAGGGGGGGATCTCTCTATTTCCTGGATCTGAATGCCTGTTTCCCTTCCCAGATTAGGAAAGTTTTCAGCTAGAATTTGTTCAAATACATATTCTGGCCCTCTGTCCCTTTCGGCGCCCTCGGGAACCCCAATTAAACGTAGGTTTTTCTTCCTCAGGCTGTCGTTTATTTCCCTTAATCTATCTTCATGGTCTTTTAATTGTTTGTCTCTTTTTTCCTCAGTTTCCCTCTTAGCTATCAACTTGTCTTCTATGTCACTCACTCGTTCTTCCACCTCGTTAACCCTCGTCGTTAGGACTTCTAGTTTGGATTGCATCTCATTCAATTGATTTTTAATTTCTGCCTGATTAGCTCTAAATTCTGCAGTCATGAAGTCTCTTGAGTCCTTTATACTTTTTTCTAGAGCCACCAGTAGCTGTATAATAGTGCTTCTGAATTGGCTTTCTGACATTGAATTGTAATCCAGATTTTGTAACTCTGTGGGAGAGAGGACTGTTTCTGATTCTTTCTTTTGAGGTGAGGTTTTCCTTCTAGTCATTTTGCTCAGTGCAGAGTGGCCAAAAGCAAATTGTATTGGGAAAAAGAGAAAAAGAGAGGAGAGAAAGAAGGAAAGAAAAGAGAAAGAGAAAAAAAAAGGGAAGAAAAGAAAAAAAAAACGAGAAAAAAAAAAGAAGAAAAAGAGAAAGAAAAAGAAAGGAGAAAAAAAGGGGGTGGGGGAAGGAAACAAATCAAAAAGCAAAACAAAACAAAAACAAAAACAAAAACAAAACAAAAAAAAAAAAAAAAAAAAAGAACCACAGGGGAGTATCTTCTGATTCTGTGTACTTTAAGTCCCTTGGCTTCTCCTGGAAGTTGTCAGTCTAGCTGATCTTCTGGGGGAGGGGCCTGTTGTGCTGGTTTTCAGGTGTTAGCAGTTGGGGGAGCCGCTGTGCCCCTGCCTGGTGCAGGGCTCGGTGGGGGTTGTTTACCCCGTGAGGCCGCAGGAGGAACAGCCCCAGTGGCGGGGCAGCTCTGGAGCCCTGGATTCAGCTCCGGCAGGAACTCCGTCTGCAGGGCCTGGAGGCTCCGGGGCGGGGCCGCTGCTCTGCTCAGCTGGGGCAGGAGCGTCCTCGCTGTCCTGGGCCCTCCCGGCCTCTGCCTGTCCCGGGGGAGGCGGGATCCTGGGCTGTGTCCCGGCGCCCTGTGCTCCGGAGCCTGCGCTGGTGGATTCGCGCTCCCGGGCCGCGCAACCCCCTCCGCGGAGCCGCCGCCCGAGCCCCTCCGAGCTGCTCCTGGAACCGCGCAGCCCCCTCCGCACGGAGCCTCTTCCTCTGCCCGAGCCCCTCCGAGCTGCTCCCGGGGCCGCGCAGCCCCCTCCGCGGAGCCGCCGCCCGAGCCCCTTCAGCTGCTCCGGGTCCCGCCGGGTCCCGCCGTGCGCGCTGCAGCCCTTAGGGAGCTCGGCGCACTCTCCTGGGCGCGCAGTTGCTCTGTTAGTGTCCCCGGGAGCCCGAGGGCATCCCCGCCCTCCTGGGTCCTGCTCCAACTCCCCGCGAGCCCCTTTCCCCCGGGAAGGTCGGTGCAGCTCCTGCTCCTCCGGGACGGGGCTCTCCTGTCCTGGGGACACTCGCCCCGGCCTCAGCCCGGCTCCTCGCGGGCCCCTCCCCCTTGGAGGCCTTTTGCTTCTTTATTTCTTTTTCCCCGTCTTCCTACCTTGATAGATGCGCGAACTCTTCTCACTGTAGCATTCCAGCTGGTCTCTCTTTAAATCTCAGGCCGAATTCATAGATTTTCAGGATAATTTGAAGGTTTTCTAGGTAGTTTGGTGGAGACAGGTGATTTGGAGACCCTACTCTTCCGCCATCTTGCTCCTCCCTCAATGTTCAGAAGCTACTTTTCCTGTTGAGATTTAAAGAGAACAGCATCTCATTTAAACCAAAGCTTCTGCCTTTTGTTGTCACTTCCTTCAGCATTATTAAACATGTTATTAAACCCAGTTTACATCCTGGCTCCTATAAGAAGTAAGAAGGTTGAGTGACCAGGAAGTATATTAAGCATATTTCACATTATACCTGAGACTACCTTTCCTGGCAATATTCTGGTTGAGCCTCTTCCTACAGCAGACATTACCAAGATTTTAGCTTATTCATGATTGTTTGTTTTTTAAGAGATCTTGTTTCTCCCTTCAATCCAGCTTCCATTAGAACCCAATTTATCAAACAGGTCCAAAATCCAAAGCATACCATGTTCAAATTATTTTCATTAGGCTCTGAGTCCCAAATACATTAATGAATGGACTGAGTTTATGTTTTACTTTTCATGTCATGTAAGTTCATAAGCTACAAAATAATAAAAGACGGATTGGTCCAGAATAGCTTGAGAACCTCTAAAAAAGGCAATGTTGCCTAACTTCACATGCTGGCCTATCAGATTATGTGACCCTGTTAAAATATTATTAACGTGGATTTAAAAAATGGGTGGGGAATTGAGTAGGATTTTCATATTTTTAACATGGATGACTAGATGGATGATAGACTCATTCACCAAAGAGGCAATAAAGGCATATATTTGACAAGATTTTTAAAAATATTTGCTTTGAGGAACCATTGGCAGTTCCCTGATATAAATTATATGTACCTCCTATCTCTTCAAGATAGATCTAAAGACAGGGGACTTGTCGCTAACAAACCCTTATGATACAGGTTTCAAAGCTGTATCATCCTTACTTACTCTGGGGGGTAGAAGTCAACCCAAACCAAAAGCCAATGAGCTAGTTAGTGTACATTTAAAATTAGAAACCAGATGTTTTCCCTTCTACCATGGGTTTTTGCTTCTATTAACTTGCAAACTAATTTATTTCACACATTTTTCTCATTTGCTTCCTCCATAATAGAACTTCTAATTGTCCTCACTCATGGCTTTTTTATTCAGAAGACAAAAGGTGTGAAAGATTAAGAGAAGAAATGGATAAAATGCAGGAAGAACACAGATTAAAGATATTCAACCCCAGAGATGCCTGAACTCTTTAAGTCCTGCCTTTTGGTCATAGGAAAGGCTGTGAAATATCCATGATTTTGAATCCTATACAAGAAATTCTACTTTTTTTGTCTCTATAACTCACAATTTCTTGCTAATTTTCTTGTAATATTAAAGGATGCAATTAGTTAAGAGTTCCATATTTATTTTTAGATTTATTGATCTTCTGACAAAATCCTAATTATGGGTCATCTGAGAGAATAAAAGAGGTTCACGAACTTCATTTTACTAGACATATATTTAGAAATGCAGACTTATTCTATGCAATTTCCTAATATAGAATTGGAAGGAATAACTGTCAGGCCACCATCTGTCTCTCACCTTCCTCTGGCAGTTGCTGTTCCAGGCATGATCTCACTCTTGGAGAGCAGTTCCTGGAAACCATCACATGCAAAAACTGGCAAAGAAGAGACAGTGTGCTCACACCTGATAGAACAGAGGAACCGGTTTAGAAGAGTCTATGAATACTATTTTATCTCAATGTCTAGACTAATAAAATTAGGTTATGGTTAGCAAAAAAAATGTGGTTATTTGAAAGTTATTGCCAAGACATCTGGAAACTTAATAGACGTTCCAGAGGTCTTTGACCAAATGTTACCTTTTTTAACTATAAAAAGGCTATCCTGACCCTTTCTAAATGATATATTAGCTGACCTTTGGCAATAAAATGTTAGGACTGCTGTGAAGGAACCTCGCTCATTTCTATAGAGAGGCACATATCTGGCTGCTACTTCCTCCCTCAAGTTTCAGATAATGAAAAGCACATTGCGTACCACTTGAATAAATTTAAAACAAAACAAAGCAATAGGAATAGTTTCACATTTGCCTCTGATTGCATTTTATATTTTGTCAGCTATGGCTTTATGTTCACTTTTTTTCCTTTAGCACCTCTGAACATGATATTTATATCTTTTAAAAAAAATGATTAGCAATTCTTAACTTGTATTACATAATAAAAGAGAAAAGAAATACTCAGGTATAATGTTAAACATTCTCTTTCTGCTAAATCCATTGTAAATCACTGCAGCATATAAATGTTAGAGTTCAAAAGTTGAACGAATCGACTGACCTTAAAGTCCATGTTTCTGATTCTCAAGACATATATTTGACTTTTATAAATCTCAAATTCCACCAGTTTGTATAGTAAAATTGGTTTTGGAGGATGCTGCTAAGTATAGAGATACCAAATTTGTTTTTCTTCTCATAGAATGCATTCTTGACTCGGTTGTTAGAATGGCTTTTGGGCCAGGAAAATAGGAGAAGAAATAATTTTAAAAACTATATTTTCGGGCAGCCCAGGGGGCTTAGTGGTTTAGTGCCACCTTTGGCCCAGGGCCTGATCCTGGAGACCCAGGATGGAGTCCCACGTCAGGGTCCCTGCATGGAGCCTGCTTGTTTCTCTGCCTGCATCTCTGCTCCTCTCTCTCTCTCTCTCTCTCTCTGTCTCTCTCTCATGAATACATAAATAAAATATTTTTTAAAAATTATATTTTCACAAGATTTATAATTTAAATTACTTAGATAATTCATATTAATTAATTCTATGTGCTGGGAAAGAAAGCTCTTATTACTCTCATTCTATCGACAAGGAACCTGTGGTTTAGCCAAGATATTTCCCGAAGTTATTCTCTTTGTAATTTTGCAACACAAAAAATTATCACAGAAGCCTTCTGACTCCTCACCTTTCTTTCTTTTTATTACAAAATTTATTTATGTACACAGTAGTCTTCCTTTATTCACAGGGAATATGTTCCAAAATGCCCAGTGGATGCCTGAAACTGCGGATAGTACCAACCCCTATATATACTGTGTTTTTTCCTGTACATACATACATATGATGAAATTTGACTTATAACATTAGGCACAGTAAAAGATACAATAATTAATAATAAAATAGAACACCTATAATAGTATACTGTAATAAAAGTTGTGTAAATGTGGCCTCTCTCCTTCAAAATGTCTTATTGTACTATTGTACTGTTGTGCTCACCCTTCTTCTTGTGATGATGTAAGATGATAAAATGCCCACATGATTAGATGAAGTGAGAATGACATAGACATTGTGACATAGAGTGAGGCTACCATTGACCTTCTGACCATACATCACAAGGAGGATTATTCCTTTTGGATGGGCCCATGGTTGACCTTGGATAACTTGAAACCACATGGAGTGAAATCATGGAGAGAGGGCAACTACTGTTAGTTAGACATATGAAAGGAATCTACTTTTAGGGTGTGGTATGATAAATTTTGACAAATGGTTATATGGTTTAGTCACCATAGCCTATGGAGATTATAGAATATTTTATTACCTCAGATTGTTGTTGTTGTTCCTTTCTAGTCTACGCTCTCCACTCCGGGCTCTAGGCAGCCACTGAACTATTTTCTGGTTTAAAAGATTAATTTTTTTTCTAGAGCTTTATGTAAGTGGAATGATTCACTATGTGCTGTTTTGTGACTGGCTTCTTTCACTCAGGATAATGGCTTTACATCATTCATCAGTAGTTTATTCCATTTCAAGGCTGGGCAGTATTCCACAGGATATGCCATAGTTTGTTTACCCAACATGCAACTGTTTGTTAATGGATGTTTGATTATGTATATGACTCTGTATGGATATTTTTCTTTCATTCCTCTTGAGAAAAGACTAAAAATTTCCCAAGCTGTATCACTTTATATCCTCACAAACAATGTGTGAGAATTCCAGTTGAGTGTGGACATGATCTGTCACTTGCTTCTTGGTCACAGGTTTGTATTAACTCCCCATTGCCATGTAACAATACGTCTACAAATTTAGCATCTTTAACACAGCACACCTTTATTTTCTTTCTTTCTGGGAGTTAGGAGTCCAAGCATGGTTTAGACTGGTCTTTGGGCTCTACAATTTTGTATAATATAATCATGTAACTCTGTAAAGATAATCCTATACATGCTATCATCTTTGATGTATTCTCAAGTAGCATTCTTAAAGTTAGCCATTCGAGTGGGTGTGAAATGGCATAACAATGTGGTTTTAACTTACATTTTATGTTATTTTGTGTTATAGATTTTACTTTATGTCCATTATAACTTGAAAATTCATGGGTACTATTTTTGCTTTTGGCATTCAATTATCTTTATAAGCATATAAAAATAATAAAAATGTATTTGATATTCATCTGTAATTTAACTATTTTTGGAGCTCTGCGTTTCTCTATACAGATCAAAATTTCTGTCTGGTATAATATTCTTTATGACAGAAGTACTTGCCTTAGCATTTCTTGTAGTGAGGATGTGCTAATAAAGAATACTTTTAGCTTTTATTTCTCTGACAAATTTCTCTGAAAAAACCTTTATTCCTTTATAATTTTCTGGAAGATGTTTTTGCTCTAAATTGATGGGGGTATATGAGGACTTTAAAAATCCACCTCTCTTGTTTTCTGGGTTGCATTGTTTCTAGTGGGTTCCTATTTTACTCTTTTACAGTAGAATAACATTTTTTCTCAGGCCACTTTTAAGTTTTTTTTTTGTCATTTGTATTTAGCAAGTTGATTTTTTTATTCTTTGGTATTGTTTTATTTGTATTTATCCTGCTTATAATTCAATAAGCTTTTGTATCAGTAAGTTTATAATTTTCATAACCTTTGGGTATCATTTGTTATCAATTTATTCAAGTAATTTTTCCTACCCCTTTTCCTTCTGGGATTCACATTATATTTATATTACCTTTTTTATATTTTCCCAGAAAGTTCTAAGACTCTATCAATTTACTATCAGTCTGTATTTATTTCTGATCTCTTCACTTTGGATAGTTTCCACTGCTATGCCTTCAAGTTCAAGAATCATCTCTTCTGCAGTATTCAATTAGCTGTTAATTTAATCCAAATTTTTATTTCAGATACTGATTTTAACTCAAAAATTCTACTTGTTTCTTTTTGATTTTTTCATTTTTCTTCCCACTGTTCATTTTTTTCTTTGAGCATATTAAGTATACTGAAAACACCAGTTATGATGTTATTATTTATAAATACATCATCTCTGTCAATTCTGTGTCTGTTTCTCCAAACTGGATATTTTCTTATAATTATGGGTCACATTTCTTTCTTCTTTACATGTCCAGTAATTTTCAGATTGCATGTTTGACCTCATAAATTTATATTACTGAGTGCTAGATCTGGCTTATTCTTTTAAAGCATTTTGGATTTGCTCTAGCAGGTGATAAAGTAGCTTACAGATTTGTTTTTATTTTTTTGGAGGTTTGCTTTTTTTTGTCAGATTTCTTTTGTTCTTTTATTGGAGTATTTATTCAGATTTAATGTAAGATCTTCTGTCATTGAGTTTATATTCAATATGTTACTTTTCATTTTCTCTTTGAATCAATTTTTTAAGGTTTTCAAAGGGCAGATCTTCAGTATTCTTTTTGGTTTGTTAAGCCCCACTACTGCAGGTTCTTTTTGAGGTCTATGCTGAAAGGCTTTTGTCACCAGCAATGTCTTTTACTCTGGCTGGTGAAAACAGGAATGATTCTTGTTCCTGTGAGAGCTCTGGATAATTTTCTCTTCAGTGGTCTGTGGTAATTGTTCTTTACCTGGAACAACTTTTTGAAGCTGTACTGTATATACATGTAGAATGATATTCAAAGACTCAACAGAAATTTCTATGGAGATTTTTGGAACACTTTTGTTGAAAGATTACTTTTCTTGGTACTCTGTTTCCACAAATTCTAGCTGTTTCAACCTCCTAGAACTCTGATCTATGTCTCATACAATTCATGATAAAGGTGGGCTCCATCTGGGTTCCTTTCTCTGTGTCACAATAAAAAAAAATTTTCTTCCAGCTGGTAAGCTAAGGCAATTATAAGATTTACTAACTCAATTGTTGCCCTGCTTTGGTCTGCTTCTGCCTCTCCCTTTTGCCCCCCAACCCACCCCCCGGCTTGTTCCCTCTTTCTCTGTCTCAAATAAATAAATAAAATCTTTTTTTAAAAAATAGCTCAATCATTTCCCTTCTCCTAAGGGTCACAGGTGTACAACACCTATTGTCCCATGTCTGAAAACCATTATTCCACATTTCTCCAGTTTTCTGTTTGTTGACAACACAAGGATCAGTCCAGTCTTTACTACTTCCTGACTGGAGTTCATCCTGAATCATTTCAGTTAGAGGTAGTGGGGTATACTGGTAAAACACATAGATTCTGGAAGAAAATGGCACATAGTTCAATAACAGATCTATATGGTATTAATTATGTGAGCATGACCAATTTATTAAATTTTCTGTACCTCAATTTGTTCATCTGTAAAATAAGGATGGTAATAATGGTGTCTCCCTCATGATTCATTGCTATGATTAAATGAGTCCATATGTGCCAAGCTTTTAGAAGAGCAGATGCATGTAGTAAGCACTTATGTAATCACTTTTATTACACAAGCTACTCCATACATCCTTTGACCTAGATTCCCAAAATGATTGTCTCTCATATTAAAGAGAATTGAATCTGCAAGAATTGACAATAAACTTCATACTGCAGTTATGCCTGGGGGACAACTAGAAGAAATTGTGGTAATGATCACAGAGAACTTCAACATTTATCTGTAATGCTTTGATTATTCACAAGAAGGCTAAATTTTTTTGTTAAATGTACAACTAGAAATGCTTTTTAAAAAAGCAACAATATTTCCTTAGGTAGATATTGCTAACTGACTGCCAAACTCTATAGTTTTCTCTTCTTTTCTGTTCAAATACTTAGATATTTCCCAGCTATTTCCCAGCTTCTTCTGTTATTAGAATAGTTGTATGATGAAGTTCTAGCCAATGAACTTTTACTGAAAGTTTTACATATTAATCCTGGTCATGGCCAGTAAAAATGTCCCACACATGCTCTTTTATAAACATGATTTTCTTAATTTCTGGCTGACAGGAAGAATGATAACCCTCAGAGTGGTATTAGATATGCCATGCAGGAAAAATATGATTAGTTTTCCTCCGTCTGGATTCCTTGAAGGAAAACCATTTGGATAATTTGTTTCCACAAATATTCATTTTAATTTTCTGCAAGTAGTTTGTAAGTTAGAAAGGGAGTCCATGGCCATCTGACCCAAAAGTTTTGTTCTTTAAATTACTCATTTAATTGATTTACCTAAAAACAAGAGGGAAAATTTATTTAAAAAAAAAAAAAAAAAAAAGCAGAACTGTCTCTGGGTAAATAAATTGTTTTCTAAAACGAGACCAAGAAGGACTACTGAATATGGTCAACATTTCTGGAAGTTTCTAGAAGGACTAGAATAATCAAGGAAGTAATAGACAGTAGTGTTATACTAAATAAAATATATTGGATGAAGATTAATCTCTAAGATTCTATAATTATGTATTCAAATCACACACATTTGATGCACTAATATCCAATTGAAGCACTAATATAACTTGAGAACAGGTGATCTGAATTTTTACAAGGTATCAATTTAAAAAAATGTTTATTTGGCATGATAGGTGGAAAAGAGAGTATTGATCAGTTCCTATAGTCCCTGAATTTATCTTCCAGGTAGTGAAACATGTAGCCTCACCTCAAAGAGGCAGATTAGGATTTGGGCTTTAGGTAGACTCATCTAAAGATCTATCACCGACTAGCAATTTACAAAAACCTCCCTAATTCTTTCATTTGTAAAACATAGACTAATGAAGGCTTTCTCTTTTAGAGGATAAGTATAAAAAACAAAACAAAACAAAACAAAAAAACTGTTCATCTATACCTTCAACACACTTCTTAAACTAATACTACACAGGATTCTAAGAGGCCAAGTATCCTCACATGAAGAAAAATCTGGGCTGAAACTGTATGCATATTTCAAGTGATCAGAAATATTGCAAAAGCCTGATACCTCACAGAGCACACAGTGAAACTGATGTTTCATATACTTTGTCAATATATTCCCTTTACTGTACTACACCCCCCAAAATGCTACTTTAAAGTACCATTAATTCAAGGGCATATATATTTTTTGTAGGTCCTAAGAGATCCAAGGTAGTATTTGTGACTTCAGATTGAAGGGAACTTCTCACAAAAATCATGGCCTTATCTGGTAGATTTCTGTTAATGAAGAGTTTACTTGGGAAAAAAAAAAAATTGTCTGTAGTCTCAACTTCCGAGTCACTCTGTTTCTTCAATTATATTGTTAAACTCCCAAAACAAGAACAGCATTTGTTCTAATGTTCTTGATCCTCTTGGTATTTGGCAAAATATCAAGGGCCTCAAAAGCATTCATATAACCTTCATGTTGTTGTTTTATATTTCCTCATGTACGGATTTCACTGAGAACAACATATTTTGAGGATTATTCTGTTGTCATCCTTCTTTACGTTTAAATTT
This sequence comes from Canis lupus familiaris, assembly GCF_011100685.1. NCBI lineage: Eukaryota > Metazoa > Chordata > Mammalia > Carnivora > Canidae > Canis > Canis lupus. Next base: position 55,558,846 of record NC_049236.1, read on the forward strand.
AAGGTCCTTAAATTCAGCAGTGCTCAAAGGATAGCCTGCTACAAATCCCCAACTGTTTTAAAATCTCAATTGCATATATTTTTCAGTTTACTGTTTGACACAAGTTCAATAATCACAACATAAGCATGTCCTTTACTAGAACAACAAAACATCTCTGCTGGACAAAAATTCCTCTGTTATTAGAGATGGACAGGAAGATTAGCATATTAAGGGAGATTTAAAACTCTGTTAAAAATCAACATTGCTCTTCATTTCTTATATATAAAATAATGCATTTCCCTATCGAATTCTTGCAATTAATTGATTGACACAATAGAAGATAAGAAGTTGAGTATCTAAAGACAATATTATCATAAAATTTATAAGAACACAAAGTAGAATTTAATAATAGATTTAAAGCATTTAAAGAAAAAGGATCATAGAGTGAAAAAAGAAATGTGTTCTTATCTGTGTTTTAGAGTTTTAAATGGATGCACTTGTTCCAAATACAATGTTTCAATTTCCACAGCATTTTACAATTCCATCAAGGCTAGAAGAATTGACATCTTAAAAAGACATATCTTTTGTGATCCTGAAAAGAGCTATTCATTAAATAAGAATTATGTAGACTAACAAAATCAAAATTTTATTTACATAAAAATTGCCAAGAATTAACGCATGGTGCTTTACATGCAATATTGAGAAATTTGTTAAAATCATAATAACTGCCCATGAAAATTACCATCAATAGAAACCAACAAACATTGAATATTTCCACCTCTAGGGTCTCCTTGACCCCTACGTAAAAAGCTCACTTTTAGAAAATGAATCTGAGGTTTGATTCTGTTTTTAGATCCATATACTCAGCCACCCACGGAATAAAACCAAAGTTGCTTATATATAAAATTAGTTAGGAAATGGCATGATTTCTATCATTTATTTACCAGTTTGACAGTGAACCTTTGTGTTTTTGTTGCATAAAATTTGAGGAAAACATCATGTATTGAGAAATGAAAAAATCATTCTGGAGATCAGTCATGTGTTACGAACTTAGAGTAGAAACTTATGTCATATACATGGAAGCCTTTCTCATTGTTGGCACTTATTTTTACCTGAAAATTGGATAACCATAATTTAAAGGACCACTACAAGGGAAATTTTGGTCTAAGATTATTAATCATGGGACGCCTGGGTGGCTCAGTGGTTGAGCGTCTGTCTTTAGCTCAGGGCGTAATCCCGGAGTCCAGGATCAGTCCCTCATCTGGCTCCCCATGTGGCCTGCTTCTCCCTCTGCCTATGTCTCCACCTCTCTCTCTTTCTGTCTCTCATGAGTAAACAAATAAAATCTTTTAAAAAATAAAAATAAAAATAAAATTGTTGACAACAATTAATTTTGGCTGTATTATAATCTTCTAGCTGTCTACTACCACTTACTCCTCCCTTCTGTGGTACAGAAGTTTTGTTGGGAAGGGAGCCTGGGTGGCTCTGTCACCTAAGCATTTGACTCTTGATTTCGGCTCAGGTCGACCTGAGACTCCATATTTGTGGGTTTGAGACTGGCATCTGGCTCTGTGCTCAATGGAGACTCTGCTTGAGATTGTCTATCCCTGCCCTGCTGCCTTTCCTCCTGCTTGCATTCACTTGCTCTCTCTCTCTCTCTCAATAAATAAATGAATCTTTAAAGAAACAAAAAGAAGTTTTGCTTGAAAATTAGCTATCAAACTAGGAACTACACTTCTCAGCACCCCTACTTCTATGTGTTCTCACATGTGACTTATTGTTTGCAATGCAATATGAATGGAAATGATATTATCACTTCCTTTCCCAAGCTTGAAACAAGTGTTCTTTCTTCATACTCTTTTTCTTCTTTCTTCTTTCTTTTGCTTTCTTTTCTTTTTCTTTCTTTCTTTCTTTCTTTCTTTTTCTTTCTTTCTTTCTTCTTCTTCTTCTTTCTTTCTTTCTTTGTTTTGTTTTTTGTTTTGTTTTGTTTTTGTTTTTGTTTTTGTTTTTGTTTGGCTCTGGAGACAAATGACATCAAGTGACATCAAGGGTGTATGGAAAAGTCAAGCCATGAGATGAAAGAAGTATATGTATAAATCACTAAATGGAGGCAAATCCCCTTAACCAGGAATCTCTGTTTGAGACAACTGGATAAGCAATAAATAAATTTCTTTATTGTTAAGATCAGGAAGCACTATTCTTATTATAGTCTCAAGCTATTTGTTACAGCAACTAGACTTACCCCAAATAATAACAGTCCTAATCATTTTCATAGTTGAAGACATTGAAGCGCGATGTCAATTTGCTGTCTTTTAGGCAAAAGAGATAGTCTGCAGGAAGATTTTCAATGGAATGAGAGATCAACCTGGCTCTAACACTTGTCACCAGCTCATTTCCAGAATTCAACCAATTTCCAGAGATTAACCTGGTTCTAACATTTGTCACCAGAATTGATTTGACTGTTCTGTCTTCAGATGTGGAAATCTCTCTCTGCGTGCTGACTACTCCAAACTTCCCTCTATACACTTATTTTGTTGAAAATGTTTCCCTATAAGCGAAAACAGTTGGTGAAGAATATAGAAAGAATTAAGATCCCCCGTTAGAACTTCCAAGGCTATAAAGCACGTGAAATAATGGTATGGAATGGGAGAAAGCAATCCTTCTACCTGGAACTTCATTTGGCTATGTTAATAGTCTAAAAATCGTACCATAAACAAAGACAATTATTGTGATCTCATGTATAAAGACATTCAGAGCTATATGTCAAAATAGTATAGTTTTTCAAGGAAGTCACCATAGGCCAAAGAACTTCTCTCCATCTGCTTTGCCAGCTTTGTCTTGAGATTGTCGTATGATTGTCCCACAGACAGATACCAGGGCATTCCGAAGAAAAAGAAGAACAAAGGTGAGAGCCAAAAGATATATCCCCGCTGACTTTATGGCTTTATTATGATGACAACAATAACTCTCCTGGAAATTTACCTGGTAAACTTCTGCTTAAATCATATTAGGTAGGACTGAGTCACCAACCTACTTCTAGCTGCAAAAGAGACTACAGAAACAATGACAGTGATGTTCTAGAGAATATTAGCTTTGTTAGCATTTTCACGTGTATCACTTACATCCCAAAGTTCTTAAAAAGAAGGACTTTAATACACAAGCTCTATTGAATATATGCATCTCTCCAAATATTCTTTAAACTAAAGTATATATTTTTTAAAATTTATATACCAAAAATGTATAGGTGATAATGTGTAAATATGGAAGTAATTTTGAATTAGAATCTAAACACAATTTGGGAATTATGGAGATCATGTGCAGACATTATAATAAACACTCTGAAAATTAATAAATGGAACCCATAATTTAAAAGATGTAACTCATATATTGTTGATCCTAAAGATCCCATGTTAATGCATTTTTTAAAAAGCTGTTTCTTAGCAGCACTTTTAAATAGGATGTGATGTTCCAATATTTTTACATCCTAACATAGTAGTTTGTGATGTGCACTGACATAGTCATATATACATACATATATATATATAGGCATTTTCTTGTGTCTTTTTTTAAAAAAAGATTTTATTTATTTATTCATGAGAGACACACACAGAGAGAGAGAGAGAGCGGGAAAGGCAGAGACCCAGGCAGAGGGAGAAGCAGGCTCCATGCAGGGAACCCGACGTGGGACTTGATCCTGGGTCTCCAGGATCACACCTGGGCTGAAGGCAGGCTAAACCGCTGAGCCACCAGGGCTGCCCCCTGTGTCTTGATTACAGTTAAGATACTGGTTGGGTTTTAAAATGTAGTACATTTTACACAGAATGTTTTGTTTTAGTGACAGATTACTGATATTTAGTGAAAGTGACTTCCTTACCTTTTTAAATTCTGTATATTACTACACAGAGTAAATCTGGTTTCTGTTAAAAAGTAGGGGCAAAGGAGATTGAGTATGTGACTGGTAGTGTAGACTATATAAGCCAAATGAAGTCTTAATGTTTCCAAAAGAAATTTCATATGGGACATTTAAAATTGCATAAGAAAGATTATTTCAATCAATAACCTAGAAATTGTTGATTTTCTCAGTTTTGTAATCACATGGAGATACAATGTTGTAGATTATTTAATCATAAATAAGGCTTTAAAATTGTGGAGCCCAATCAGTGTAGTGGCATAAATGTCTAAACTACTCATAAGCAACAGTGTGTCATTTATATTGACCCAGATGACTAGTCACAAGTGCTTTGTACTTGAAATGATTTCAAGCTGATGTGCCTCTGAGTTACTCTAATGAGAACTGAAGACAAGGAACAATAAAGCTTCAAATATTCATAGCACTTTAGATGCCAGGCAAGTATTAATTCATTCTATCATTGGCAGTACTTAACATGTGAGTTGATATAAGTAATAATAGACCATATTAACGCCAAATATTGTATATTTTCTTTGATTTTCACAGCAATTGTACAATCCACTTATTCTTATCCGTGTCCTACACTTCAAAAGGTTACATTCCTTGCCCTAGTTGACAGGGCAGAGGGCACAACTCTAACATCATAAAGACAGATATCAAAAACCTGTCCTTCTGTATGACTCTAAAAAATTATAAAAAATGATGGAACCTGCCTCCACTAAATTTGCAGTCTGAAAGAGGCGATAAGATGTAGTGAGGCCAAAGAAAGTTATGGATGTCAGAAAACTGAATTCTATTTAAATTTTGCTTTGAAGGCGCTTAGAAATGTAGTTTTGGAAATCTTGAGTCTTTGGTTAGTTTTTTTATGTCAAAGTTACAAAAGGAGTCTGATATAGAGTTTGATTTACTGGAAATATTGAATATTTTTTTAAGTTTCCAAAATATATGTGAATAAAAATAAAATAAATAGGCATTAGTTGATATAGAGTCTTTGTTAGATAACTCTCATGGATAATAAAAACCTGTTTCTGAAAATAAGTTTTTAAAAGCAGATTGTTTCTGAAAATAAGTAACTTAAAAAAAAAAAAGAAAAGAAAAGAAGTAACTTATTGAAGTGGTTTTTCTCAGTGATCAAATCTGCATGACCTATCTTTTAAGAAGTAGAAGGAAAAATATAGGTCTACAAAAGAGAAAATAAATTTAAAAAGGCCTGCCAATGAAAGCTAAAAATGGAAACAAAGCAACGTATGTTTAAATGATGACTTGATTTTTACTCAAGATGCATAAATACATCTGGGCATTGAATCTGACCCTGTAATCCCTTAAGATGTCTTCAAGCTCCATGTTCCATTTGCAAGTTCATTGGTCTCACAACTGATTCCATTTTCATTTACAATAAAGATGGGTCAAAAATTATTAAAGTTATTAATCATATACATTTTTCCTTGTGGCATTATTAATCATTGCCTTTGAAACACAGATAAGTGAGGACCCAGGAACACCCATTAAAAACCGGTAAAAGAGGTGAGGGTTCTCAGATACAGGCAACCTGAAGATAGTTCCTTTCTCCTGATCCCCCAACTCCAAGCTGTCTATCACTCCTGATTAAAGCTGCAACTGGGATGTATGAGCAGCTGAGGGCAAGAAAAGGTGTGGCCTCTGGTGGATTTCAGGTGTTAGGGCTGGAGTAGTAGGTGGGTTAACTTTCAACAGGACCAGTTTGAAACCTCAGAAAAATATGAAAAATAATTCTCCAAGAAAGGCAAAATCATGAATCGCATATCAATTTAAAATAAGGATGTGTTGGGGCTCCCGGGAGACTCAGTTGTTAAGTGTCTGACTCTTAATTTCAGCTCAGGTCATAATCTCAGGGCTATGAAATCGAGCCCTACTTCAGCTCTGAGCTGGGCGTGGAGCCTGCCTAAGATTCTCTCCCTTCTTCTCCCTCAACCTTTCTCTCCCTCCTTCTCCTCTCTGTCTCTGTCTCTCTCTCTCTGTCTCATAAATAATAAATAAATAAATAAATAAATAAATAAATAAATAAATAATAGATAAATAAAGCATGTGTTGAAAGTTTTATTTAATTAATCATTGTTACTTTTTAGCTAATAAGAAAAACAGAAAAATATCATGTGGTTAAAAATAGAACTCAAAGTGGCACACATTTATGGTCAGATAAGAAATGCTGAAATGAATTTAACAAAGAAGTGAAAAACTGGCAAAACTAGTCAATATTCTCAGGGCGATAATTAATTGCATTCCATCAGACGCAATTTGCATTTCTATGAATAGAATTTTTTTTGCATTACTTCCAGTTTTCTATAAATTAACATCTATCTCTGTGGAGTTACAGAACAGCCCACTCAAAGACAAAGCCAAAGATGACCCAGATGGAAAATGCTTATCAGGATACCTTCTACATTTCAAAGTCTTTCACAATTTTTACTTATAGGAAGAAAATACAAACAATTAAATCTGAAAGGGATAAAAATAGACTCTTTTGGAATGGACAAAACAAATTAAACAAAATCCTTAAAACAGATGAAATATAATAGAGTGGAGGTTCTAATAATATTCTAAAACTGACAGTATGGAACCATTATGAAGGACTGGGGTGTATGGGGGCAGATTGGTAATTCTCCAAAGTTCTCCTTGGGAGAAAGGGCAGGGAGGGTAGCAGATGAACATATTCTAAAGTGAAGTGAACATATTCTAAAAATATTATCCTACAGAATTGGGAGCAAGTAAGGAAGAATGGGACATCTTGAGAAAATACAAATATCTCAATGGAGTAGTTACTATTTTCTGTCCAAGTCATAGTAGAAACATACATTTTGAATACTGAGAATAGGGACAAGGAAGAAAATTCAAAGCAGCACACATTGATGGTCATTCTAATCTTTCTCCATTACGTCACTCGGACCCCCATGTAGCTATATATTGTCATTGGTAGCCTTAGCTCTAACTTATTGATGAAGAGTCTTTAGACTAAAGAAGGAATGTAGAGCTTGATTTCTTTTATGAAAAACATCTGTTCTGAAGTGCCTTATCGTGAGGCCAGGGGTTTGGGGTTTTGGAGTTTCTGTTTGGATTGTTTGGGTCTTGGCCGAGATTTTACAAATTGTTCTGACATGAAGAAAATGAATAAAGTATGGTTGTCATATCCTGTCTTGATGTTGTTTACCTTCTGCTTACAACTCACACTTATTGGTCTCCAGGTAATTTTAGGAGCTAGGTCTCAAGAAGTGGAACTAATCAGGGAATCAGAGTGACAATCTCACAAAAAAAGACAAAGTGAGTTTGCTGGATATACATGTGAGATTCAGGAAAAAAAGCTAAGAAAAACTCAAGGAATATAAATGATGGCTTTAAGTTTGCAGCTAATGCAAACTGCTATAATTTGAATATAGCTTCTGCTGGTTAAAAGATGCCAATATTGAGTACTATGGCATTTAACATCAGGGAAATGAGACTCAGGCACAGATGGGTTTTCAGGCTTCAAGGGAACAAATCCTTAAATTTAAATAACTGTGAGAATAATTACATAGTTTTGCTGCAAGTTACAAGGAACACATCACATTCTTTCAAATAGAGCTCTTTGTCTGCTATAATTACACCTTCTAGAAGAGTGTTGCAAAAAATACTGAAGCATATCTTCCTCAATCAACATTACCATCATCAACATTGAAGTTTATTTATTAATGTTCTCATGCAGGCTTCTGTGAAAGAAACTATCCCAAGCAACCCAAATAAGAGTTCTGTTTAAAAATTATCATGTAATTATAAAACTTTATATGTCTAAACAATAAGAATGACCACAATTCATATAAATTAGTTAATGTACTTACATAATGCATGTTATATATTATTTATATGACAATAGTATCAATCAACACACATTGACCCTGATATTTTTCTGTCTTTATTTCATAGGGACAGAGTCAGGCTAGGTGTTTACTTTCTCTAGGAAAACGTTGAGCATTCAGGAGCATCTGGAACCCAGATGTGCGGTCAAGCACTGAAGGTCATTCTGTTCCTAAGCAAAGGGAGGAGAAATATCCCCTGAAACTGAAAAATTGGAATAGGCTTCTCCACTACAGTTTCATATAAAGAGATTTTCTTCCCCGTCAACTGGAAGTCAAGTAAAATACCTCCCTAAGTGTTTTGTTCTGTTTTGTTTTGTTTTGAACAATTCTATTTTAAAGAAAACATCTGATCTTTAATTTTCTCAAAGGACAAAGAAGAAAGAGTAAGGATTAGGCAGACAGATCCAGCAAAGGGACCCCCATAATGTATGGAAATGTGCTCAGGGCTGTTTGGGTAGGAAATCCCAAGATCCCAGAACCTGAAGTGGATGCCTAGGGGATAGAGAAAGGTGATATCTGTGTGTGTATTCCCCATGGCCATGCAGATTCCTCAGCTTCTGGAGTAATTTGTAGCCAGTGAATTGACAAAATGTGGGGTACAAGGAAGGGACCCTTTTACAGAGACTATGGTTGGTAGTGTTTAACTACAGTTCCTATTGGATTCAATAGGCTCGATGCAAATATATATATATTTATATATATAATATATATATTATATATAATATATGTAAAAATAGATTTTTAATGAAATTTAACTAAACCAGAAAATTTTAAAATTAAAACAACTGTCATTTAATAATTACTTACCTACTTTACAAATTAAGAAATACATTCACTCAAATACATTATTTGAGTGAAAAAAAAAATACAATAGAAACACATTCGGCCATGTATCTGGGCTTTCATCAGAACATTGGATTGGTCTAATATCAATAACATCAAGCTAATCAGATTGTATGAGCTAGAAGTACCCAAACACTAATAATGTTCTTTGATAAGCACATATGCACATGTGCCTTTGAGAAGGCACATATGCACTCTATGGGTCGGGAGATAAAATGGATGAGGATGCAAGGACTCATCAGACCAGTGAAGTTTTAGTGGTCTGGGACATATCTATTCATTGGAAAGCTAAAAAATATATATTGCCTATCCCCTTTATACTTTGAGAGGAAAAAAAGCACAATGCCTGATGGTTTCCTTTAGGTTCTGGCCCATTTACTGTTATATGGAAGACAGTTATCTTTTAGTGAACTCAGAACAGGAAAGGACCCTTTGGTAGGACCAGGCTGTGGTCCAAGCTGCACTGCTATTCCGCCAGAGGAAAATATGGATGTGATGTAAAAAGATGTCACATGGAAGTCATGGCAAACCCCAATAGGAGAATCACAACGTAGATGCCTAAGATTTTGTAGCTAGGCCAAGTAGTCCACAGCAGAGATTACGGCATTCTAAAAATCAACTCTTGACTTGCCTCTGGGTCTTAGTAGAAATACAGCTCCTGATCCTGATACATGAAGAGATGATATAGCCAGGACTGTCCCTAGAAACTGGTTTTTGCCAAACCTATAAAGTTCTAAGGTCATGCAGACCCAGTAGCAGTTCATCCCAAGATAGGGGCTGTACACTGTGGGATCAGGAACAAGACACAAAGCACAGGAAAGCTGCATGAGCAAACAGCCCAAGCACTTTCTAACTACCATTCACTCACTGCACCAGTAGAAAGGCGGTGCCTCCTCTCAGCTCACATTTATGGCCATATGGCTGTCCTTAAAAAAACAAAGAATTAGGGCCTAGCAGTCTGAGCTGGATTATGGAATTAATTGGCTTGGCCTGTGATTACCAATCAAAAATTGACTTGTGGCTGCCCTTTGGCCTCCTTCCTCTAGGGTGACCCTGAAAGGCAATAATGAAGACCAATATTCCCAGTGAGAGGGGCTTTTATCATTCCACCTGGTAGAGAGTAAAGTAGCCTCAAGGAAAAATATATTTTGACTCAAAGGTAGTGCTTAATGACCTGGCTAGTTGGGCAGGGGCCTGTCAGAAGATTCGAATATTGAGGCAAGGAAATGGTGGGAGACACAATGGAGGATGGAAGTAGGTATGTGGACATGGAATGCAAAGATCTTGTATCACTGACCAGAAGGCATCCACAACCAAAGAGGTGCAAACCACCACATAAATGGAATGACCAGGCCAGTTGACATCACCTGCATATACCATGGAGCTCCGGTGTTGGCACAAGGGGTGTATCATGGAGTAGCCATGGTGGCGAGAATGGAGGCTATGCACCCAGTCCAACTCTAACTCTCCTCCGTCTTGCTCCTCTCACCCCTCACCACTGCTGCTGGCAGCATTCCTGGTGAACTCCCTGCAACCAAATCTCCATCACAGAGGCTGTTTCTCAGGGAACCTGGACCAACAACAATGCTCTTCTGTTCTCTTGTCCTCTCTCTCTCCACCTCTCCCTCTCTGGCTTCTTTCCTTTCTTCCTTTTGCGTGTGGGCCAGCATCTTTAGACTCTGAGGAGCGGGAGCCTACTGGGAAATGTTTAGTCTGCATTTAGCAAATAATGACATCAATCACTTGGTGACCTCACACTGTGGAGAAAAATGTTATTCTGTTGAGAGCAGGACTGGGCAAACTTTTTCCTGTAAAGACCCAGGTTGTAATATTTTAGACTTTGCAGACCGCTTATTCTCTATTACAACTACTCAGTTCTGTCATTTTAGTGCACAAGTAGCCATGGAGGCTATGCAAACAAATAAACCAGGCTGTGTTACAGTAAAGGTTTGCCTCTAAAAAGAGGTAGAAGCTGGATTAGGCCTATCAAATCACAGTCTCATTTTAAAACACTGGAGATAGAGTGGGAGTGTAACTGCCTAGTGGGGGCTGGTTGTGGGAGTGTATCCAACTAAGATCCAAGTTCTAGAAGCTTCTGTACCTATCATTACACAAAATTTCCTTGGTTCCCTCCTTTCTCTCTAGAACTCAAGTCATCAAACAAAGACTGTTTCATCACTCTCTAGACTTTATCTTTATTGCCCTTCCTCGAGGCTGCTGCCCCTGAACATCTCTTCTGTTGTAGGGAATAATAGCTTTTCTAATATGAGTGAGGCTGACTTAGAACAGCCCAATTCCTCCATTGATCAACACGCGGAAACCAAGAACCCAGTGTCGTCACCATAATGAACTTGCCAACAGAAAGAACAGCAGTGTGAAGAAAGAAAAGGTCACATCTTGTCAGACAGTCTGGCTTTGCTTTAACTCTTTTAAATATTTGGAATGGCTGGTACATTTATATAGTTCCAAATCCAGAAAATATAATCAGGTACCTCTACTTGATTTTTCCCTTTCTGTCTGGTTATCTTCCCATCCCCCACTAGGCAACCACTGTGTCCTTTGAGTGTTTCTTTGTTTTGCTTAGGTTTTAATTAGCTTGCTATTGTATGTTGTAGTCACTATTTCTAAGGTAATGAGCTTTTCATTCTTCTCATTGCTGAGACTTCATTTTAAATTTACAATTTGGAAGTTTCTGTTTCACTTACTGGAACAAAGGATCCTAATGTGAAATGAGAACTAAATAAACACTTGTATAATGCACTTGTAAAATGCACATGTGAGAAGCAAAGTCTTAAGTTTTTTTATATTCATAAGTCATATTTACATGAAGATGGAAAGATCATTCGATTTCCTATGACTTGGGTAAAAAAATGACTTAGCTCTGATATGCAGAGAGCCTAGCTGAGAAAATCCTATGTGAATGAATAATTACAGCACATATGGCTGTCGAGTTGTGGGTTCTAGAAGCAAGTCTATACACTCGGGTGAAATGGATCTAGACAATATGAAAGAAGAAAGGCAGTCAGGAAGGTGACTGTCCAGAACATATGAGGTGTGACTCTCCCTGAGCACTGAACTCAAGTCTAGGCAGGAAAGTTGCCATGCACAATGTCTTTAGTTAAATAAATCTTGGAAAGGGAAGAAAATCATGCTAGTTACTATCATTGCAGTATAAGACCAGCCCTAGATCCACAGACTTGAGGACAACTATGTCACTGAGTATAGAATGTTTTTTGCTTATACTACATTTTCTAAAGTCAGTTAATTTATTTACTGAATGGAAAACAATCCAAGTTAATGATGGTTGATAAATATTATTTATATCTCTCTTGGATTTTAAAGTCATCTGATCCAAATTTCTATTTTAAATACCCCGAAATTATGCTCTAGTTCTGAGAAAATAAAATAAAAATAAATTTAATAAACTAAAAAGAAAATGATAGTTTTCAAGAAAGCCTATAAGAGAGCAAGGCTTACCTTTTCCAGGACCCAACTCTTAGACCTTATCATCAATCCGGATTTGCCCTGATGAAGTGGTGATAGAGGTAATTAGCTTGATCAGGAAATTCAGGCAAGTATTAGCCCGGGCCAGAAAAAAAATGTGTGCACCATATTATATTCAAGAAAATATGATACAATCTGATGATGAAATGAACTAAATTAAGGTGGTCAGAATTTTTTTGTTTAGTTTTTTTTAAACACAAATGAGTTAGTTACAGGGATATTTAAAACATGTCCTCTCTCCATGCAGGTCTGGCTGGGAGTAAGTTAGAGGAATGGCTTACTAGCCAATTAATAAGAAAAGAACATATCTATGATGAATTGCTAAGTGAGGAAATTGTATTATATATTATAATAATATATAATAATATAATAATATTATATATTATTATAAATATGTATAGGCTCGAATATGAGATTTTTTAAAATATCTAATTTCTTTTTCATGCTGTATACATTTCCTATATTAAAAATAGAAAAAAATGATGAATTATTTCAAAAAGGTCAAAGCATACCAACTGAATTGGCTTTCATTAATGTTCCCAGAATCAAGTTAATTCATTGTAGTACCCTCAGAAAGATTGGCACCGGCAGAGGGTAAAGAATTCTGAAAATAATCTTAAGAGTTTTCATTTTGTTAATATTTGACAATTCAGGAAAAAAAAATTACCCAGCATCTCTAGACCATTCATGTAATTGCACAGACCTGATAACACAAAAATTTCACACTAAGTCCTATTATCAAAAAAGATGAGCTTGCCTTCTGAAACTGATTAATAGATTTTTCTTTTCATCTGGAAGATACTGTGTGTTTGGAGATTAGATAATAAATCAAACCTTCTTTAATTTCTGGTCTTGATGACACCCAATTGGATTTGGAGGGAATTTCCAAAGATTTTAAATATGTTGGGTGAAAAGGAAATCCTGACTCAACTTTTTCTTTATCACATCATCTCATGTTCTTATACGCTTTTCCTGAAGATAAACTGTTTTGGGGCCAGAATGAATTACTATAAACATCTCCCCAACACACAATTTTAATGAAACATATTCCCTTCCCAGCTAGCACTGAGGCAGTCCGGGACCTTTTGTTTCCCTGCCAGCTGTTTGCTCATCTTCTCTTACTTCCTAGGCAGCTTTCTCTTTCCTTCCCTCCCTCTAATCAGATTGCCATGGGTGCCATAAATCCTTAGCTTTGCTAGTAAAACTGTCTCCATATTAAGTTGTGCAATAAACTTGTCAATTGATTTCCTTTAAGTATAATTGATATAAATGTCCATTCAAACAACAAACACTAGGGTACATGATCCACCTAATATATAATATTTTTCTCTAAATATTTCTATAAATTTGTACACTAATTAAATTATGTAGTCAAAGTCATATATGCCATATTAATAGCATGTCCTTTCTTAATGGAGAAATGTATAGTCTAATGCACCTTCAAAAAAGGCTATGAGCTGAGTTCAAAATATGAGAAAATGAGGTAATTTAATGTATTATGACACCTTCAGTTTTTTTCATGAGGTGAGTAGGACTAAGAACAAAATAAGTAAAATAAGTAAATAACTATATTAAAATATTTCAAGAAAACTCTTTAATACTAGGATATTTGCTTAAGTCTAGTAAATGTTCTCTAATCATACAAATTTGAATATATTTATTAACTCTATTTTCAGCTTGCTATACTAAATTAACATTGGTTTGATGTTTTTGAACTGCTTCTGGCAAAATTCATGATTTGGATGAAGAAACTTCAGATGTCTCAAGGCAAGTGGAAAACAGCACTTTGCATCAGTATCTTTTGTAACATTGTTTAAAATTTTCTACACATTACTTAATATTTCATAATAAAAATTGATCCATACATTTCAAAAGAACTCTAAATAACAGGAAACTGTCTATTATCTCAAATAAAAGTTACTTTTTAATATGCTGATAGGTGAAAACTATAATAAAATTAATCTTCTATAGTGTATATTGAGCCAGCCATCTTTTCTAATCACACACACACCCATCCTAATGGAACCCTACTCTCCAACTTAATCTTTTTTTTTTTTTTTTAGATTTAATTTATTTATTTGACAGGAAGAAAGAGAGCACCTGAGCAGAAAGAGGAGCAGAAGGAGAGAGAGAGAGGGAGAGAATCTCAAGCAGACTCCTTGCTGAATGTGGAGCCCTTCTCTGGGCTCGACTTGGGGCTTGACCCTAACATAATGACTAGAGCCACGATCAAGATTCCTGTACTTAACCAGCTGAGCCACCCATGTGCCCCTCCAACTTAAGCTTAACTGCCATTCCTCAACTGTAAATAAGGCCTCAGGTTGCCTACCCACATCTCTTCCCACTCTGCTCCTGTGGATTAGGTCCCCCAGCCATATTACCCTCCTGCTTAGGCGGAACAGGCACAGTTTCCCCTTATACTTGATTAGCAGTGTTCAGTTCCCTTCCAGCCCACACAATTATACAGTCCATCACATTCTTCTACTGGAACCGGGGAGCACCCACACTCTACAAATTACAAAGACCGCTTTCCACATTCTCTGATTGTTTACCCCATTCCCAAGTTCAGAACAGTGTGGCCTCGTGTGCATGCAATAGTCTCTTGCCCAGGACTGTGACTATATGTGACCAACAAATTACTGTCAATCTTGTCTATCCAGTGTCAGGTACCATGTGTTTGGTCCTCCCCATATGCACAGGGCAAGAATCCGCCTCTCACCAATGGTTGAACAGAGGTACTTATAATGATCACAGAAAAACAAGTGTGCAATAGAAACCTCCTAAGCAAACTGGGACATACGATCAACCTACTCAGAACATTTGCCATTGGAAATTACACTGAGAGGCCAAATAAGGACTAGCTGAAGAACAAGTTCCCAATCTGTAGCACCAGACAGAAAGATTGAGTTATTTAGACTACAACTGCAAAAAATCACATTTTTGCCTGACTGTTCATTCATGTATTTATTCACTCATTTAATAATTTCTCTATTCCCTAAACTATATTTTTGAACATACAGCATATATTAGATACTTTACTAGAAATTGAAAGTGCAGAAATGAACACATAGATCCTGTCTTTGAGGACTGTTTGAACAAAGGAAGGAAAAGAAAAGTTCTTGCCATGGGAATCTGAAATTCTTGACACATGTTCCCATAGCACTTTTTATTTATGGCATTTAGGAGTCTAGAACGCTTTTGTCCAATAGAAATCTACATAAGCCACAGAAGTAATTTTACATTTTTTGATAGCCGCATTTTATAAAGGGGAAAAAGGAGTGCCTGGGTGGCTCAGTCAGTTAAAAAGAGGGAAAAAGGAGAAATTACTTTTAGTAGTACAGTTTATTTAACCTAATATATCTAGAATATCATTTCAACATTTAACCAATATAAAAATTATTAATGAGATATTTTACATCCCACAAATCATACAAGATCTTCAAAGTGTAATACACATTTTATATTTCATGTTGTACATACATACATTACATGCATATCACAATTCAGGTGCTAAATTTTTACCGAAACTACTTAATCTTCACTTAGATTTTCTTTTTATGTTAGTTTATTTTTTATTTTTGAGAGAGAGAGAGAGAGAGAGACGGGCAGCAGGGCTGAGGGCAAGAGAGAATCTTAAGTAGGCTCCACTCCCAGCTCAGAGACCAACATGTGGCTTGATCTCACAACCTAGAGATCATGACCTGAGCAGAAATAGAGTCAGACGCTTAACCAACTAAGCCACCCAGGGGCCCCTGCATTTAGATTTTCTAACATTCACTGTTGGAAAATAGGTTCAGATACTCAGCACATTCCAAACATATGTAAAGTAACATAATATTTTAATAGTTTCTCTAATAGTTTTGATATTTCTAATAGTTTTAATACTTTTTCTAATGCTGAATTGAATACAACTCATTTTCCTTTAATATTGTCCTCCATATTGACAAAACTGATTTGTCTTTATTTAGAATTGATTAACCAAAGTGAAAGCACTTCAGATTCAGAATAAGCCTGTCCAAGTATATTAAGAAATTCTTGTGTCAACTCAGCATTATTAACACAGAACCCAAATGGGAATTGCAAAAATTGAAAAGTAACTTTAAATTTATTAATACCAATTAATTGTCTTCAGATGTTTCTTGTAGTGTTTAGAAATTTGTATAACATTAACTACAATGAATTTTTTTTGTATTCATGTTAGAAAAATGTGTAATATAATTATTACTGATTTGTATTATGGAAAGTTTCATACCTGTCAAGCAAAGTCACAAATAAGCTTTTCTTTTCCCTTGAGATTTCAAACTGATCTCATTCAAATGCAGTATATATTAGAGAAAAAATGAAAATCATACTCTTAGTTTGTCTTTGATTGCTAAACATTTGGCAAACATTCCTTTTGTTTAGGAAAATCCTGAACTGGAGTGATGATACAGTGTATCTTTGTGAAACTCTTTCATAATCAGACCAACAAACATTAGCAACAATACAAGATCATTATACCCATTGTCTTCTATTTCTTTCAAAATTTTGTATGTACTGAATGATTCTAACGACTCTATCCATGACAGTGTTTACAGAATCTGCTTCAGGAAACTGAGGACAATTTTTCACAAATATTTTCAATTTGTATCATACCATTGAACCAAACAATAGAGGGAAAATCCATTGTTTACTTTAAAATATGATTTTTTACCTGACAAGCTAGACCCTGTTCTACTATGATTGAAACCAAGTCTTTCATACTTGCAAAAAAAATTTTCTGTGATGAATATATAGGATTTTGAAATATCTGTGCCACAGTTGAGTGTTTTAGGCCACAAACTAAGAGCATTCCTTCACAAATTTGAAAGTCTTTTAAAATAAACTGTGTCCAAAGTATTAATCTCACAATGTCTCATGTCATACAAATCATCTAACAGTAAAGAAAAATACTTTAAAATTATCTAACTATTGAAAGAATCGATATTTGATATTAGTAGAAAATTTTTGTATTCTAAAGGCAAGTGCTTGGTGGCTAAAAGATCTTTAATTTTTTTGTAAAACTCCACATAGTTTTCCTCATAATTTTCTACCAGACTTTCTATAATTGAAAAAATAATTTACTTACCATCTTTATATCTAAGAGTAGGTTTCTTTTTTTGGTGCAATTAATCAAATCATTTTATAGTCTAACAAAGTATAGCTTGTGTCTTATTGAAAACTATTTTTAAATGTTTTCTAGCCATTTAATTCTGATTTCAAGTAACTTATTTTGTTGATTCTTCTTAACTGTTGTCTAATCCATTATATAGTTGTTGAAATCTATTGTACATGTTATTCTATTAATTTTTTTACACAACAAACACCTTTTTAATTTTGCTCTGCCATGACAAATTGCAGGTGTTATTCACCGTAAAATTTGCAACATAACTTTTTCTAGTTTCTTTTTTTCTATACTGTCTGGCAGTAGTACTAGCTTCTGTATTCCTACTCAGTTCTGCACCAATAAGGTACTTATATTTTTAATTTAAAACTTTGCCCATGCTTATTATTTTTAACCAGCAGCATAATTTAATTATGTTATAATCAAAATCATAATTAATTACGTTAATAACAGGCGAAAAATCATTCTAACTAATTTAATCCATTTACTACAACCAGACTGGAGATGTGTTTATGTGTAATAATAGAAATAATACACACACCTAACACATGTATGCTACAATAAAATATCTCAGATAATGCAAAGGTAAAGGTGAAATGTATTCCACCAAAAAAAAGTTTCATGTAATGGAAAAATATTTTATAGCCCTAAAGTTTTATATTTAAATTTTAATTTCCGTTAATTAAAATTAAAAATTTAGGGGGATCCCTGAGTGGCTCAGCGGTTTAGCGCCTGCCTTTGGCCCAGGGCGCAGTCCTGGAGTCCTGGGATCAGGTCCCACATCAGGCTCCCGGCATGGAGCCTGCTTCTCCCTCCTCCTGTGTCTCTGCCTCTCTCTCTCTCTATGATAAATAAATAAATAAATCTTAAAAAAAATAAATAAAATTAAATTAAAAATTTAATTCCTCAGTTGCAATAGTTACATTTCATTGGACAATACAGACTAAAGACATTTCCATCATTGTAGAAAGTTATTTTGGACAGCACTGGTCTAGAGTATGAATAATAAATAAATTATAGGTTATATAGGCTTTTATGGAAGTCCTGGAAATGGAACACCAGGAATAATGTTATTTCAATGGAAAATGTACTCCAGCTCCCACACATCTTGTCCATGACTTGAGGATCGCCTGGATAATCCATATTTAATAATTTGTATTGATAGGATTACTGAATATAAGAGTAATATATTTTAGGTCTAGAAAACCTGAATATAAAAATAACTGGATATGCTTTTGCATCATGTTTCATTTAACAGTAAAATATCATTTTCTCCTGATATCAAACATTAGCAATAATTTTTAAATCACTATCTTGTCAGTTAACTTGGGCTTGGAATATCTAAAATAATCCATTAAAATAACTTCCCAATATTTTCACTCTGAGAAAACCAAGACAGATTTTGATCACTTCTTTCCTTCCAAGCCAACTTTTTCTTTTCTTAACTTTTTTTTTTTTAAGATTTATTTATTTATTTTAAAAAGAGAGAGAGGTAGAACATGAGTGGGAGGGACAGAGAGAAGGAGACAGTCTCAAGCACACTGGGAGCTGGGTGCAGAGCCCAACTGGGCTGGATCTACAACCCTTAGATCAAGACCTGAACCTAAACCAAGAGACTGACACTTAACCAACTGTACCACCTAGGTACCTCCATACCACCTTTTTGTAAAAAACAAACAATAATTAGTTTTTTATTTGTTTGTTTTACTCAGACTCACATTTCTTTCCTTCTTGGGAGGGTCTCGTTTCAATTTGGTTGTGTGTTGACATTTTATAAAACAGATCAACGCATTAAGAAGGGTTAGACTTCACAGTTTAGAGTTCTCTCACAAGACAGATTCATTTCTTTCTCCTAAATTATCATATGCCTTTCAGACCACCAGGCTTCTTGCAATTTCTTAGCAGGATGCTAGACAAACCATGCATTATTTTTCACCATGACAGTCTCTGCAGGCAAGATTGTGCCATTATCTACATGGTTATCCTTTGTCATATTTGAGTGATTTTGCAAAAGAAAGGGCTTATGGGAAGGGATTAGTTACCTCCTACTGACCCTGGAGCAGGCAGGATGGATGGGAAGAAAGAGGCAGTAGGATGGAGATGCAGAGTGGTAACTTCAGCTGCAAAGTGAAATGTGGTGATCTTAAGCCCTTTTCTCAAGGTTCCGACAAATGGTTGGTGTTTTTGCTGGACAGAGGAGAACCCAGTTGAGGAGACTTTGTTCTGGGCTACTTCGACTGCTTACAGCACAAGCCATCATGCACCTTAATATTTCTGTCTTTTCACCTGGCCTTCACTCTTTCAATTTCCTCAATTCCATCTTGAAATCAATATTTCCATGTCCAGATAAACAAACTCCCTTTACCTTCTAGTGTGGCAGATCCTATCTTTTCATTTTTAAAGTTGTTTGTTGTTGGAAGGATAAAACCTTCTGCGCTTCATTATCAATTAGGAAAAAAATTAACTTTCCGTTGTTGACAAAACAGTTTAATTCCTTAACTGGTATGTAGGTGTGTCCTTTATCGTTGTCTAAGTGGAATGAGAAAAACTTATTTTCCAGGTCACCATACTTGTATTTTGACCCTGAGCAGTAGGTATTTGTCAAAATTAATGATGACCTGAGCCTAGAAGTATAAATGAAAGAAGGCAGGAGGGCTAACATCATTTTTTAAAATGTAAGGCGTTCAAAAGGTCTGAAAAGCATTGTGGGCTTGTACATTCTCTTGGAATAAAAGGAAATTCATACCTATTTACGTACTTTGTTTCTCAACCTTGTCATAGTTAGAAATAAATTCAGGGTTTTTTTTTTTTAATGGAAAGAAAGTATATTTAAAGTTCTGACAGCTGATAAAACCATGACACAATGAAAGAGGTTTCAATGTATAACTGTTTAGTTGTCTCATTTTACCCTGTATCTTTTTTTTTAAGACTTTTATTTATTTATTCATGAGAGACACAGTAAGAGAGAAAAAGCAAAGACATAGGCAGAGGGGGAAGCAGGCTCCATGTAAGGATCCTGATGTGGGGACTCGATCCCGGGACTCCAGGATCACGCCCTGGGCCAAAGGCAGGCGCTAAACCGCTGAGCCACCCAGGTGTCCTTATACCCTGTAACTAGATGAGTAAATGGTGCTGGATAGAGGGACTCATTCTGAGTTTGTCAATTGTATCAACCTAAATCACAGATAGACATGAATGGGAATAAATAAGAACTCTCAGAGTCCTGCAATTCCTTTCCCTGGATCATGTTGAAATTTGTAATTAAAGCTGTTTCTTACCTGTCAAATCTGAAAGACATGATGTAGTAGTCTGCTCAGGCTGCCATAACAAGACATCATAGATGAGGTGGCTTAACTACAGAAATTTATGTTCTTCACAGTTCTAGAGGTTGGGAAGTCCAAGACCAGAGGACCAGCATAGTCCTCCGGTGAGAGGCTTCTTCCTGGCTTGCAGATGATCACCTTCTCTGTGTCCTCGCATGGCAGAGAGAGAGAGGCAGCAATCTTTCTGGCATCTCTCTTTATAAAGACACTAATCTTACCATGAAGGGTTTGCCCTCATGACATTGTCTAAAATCTAATTACCTCCCAAAGGCTGCATTTCCAAATACCACAACACTGGGAATTAAAGCCATTACACATAAATGTGAAAGAAACAATTCAGTCCAATTCAAACCTGATATGGTTTCATTCATTTGTTCTATGAACATAAGCTTTCGTGCCTGTGAGTGTGTGTCTAAGTCTAAGGGGTTTTAACGATAGAGGATAATCTGGATCAACAATTTGTTCACTAATTGAAAGAATACATTGCTTCCCAGTTTTAGCCACCTATACAAGCATTTTATCTGTTTGAGTCATTTAGCACTAAGAAGATTCCATCAAAATCCTAGAGAAGAACACAGGCAACACCCTTTTTGAACTCGGCCATAGTAACTTCTTGCAAGATACATCCACAAAGGCAAAAGAAACAAAAGCAAAAATGAACTATTGGGACTTCATCAAGATAAGAAGCTTTTGCACAGCAAAGGATACAGTCAACAAAACTCAAAGACAACCTACAGAATGGGAGAAGATATTTGCAAATGACCTATCAGATAAAGGGCTAGTGTCCAAGATCTATAAAGACATTCTAATTTTTAGAGTTATACTAAAATAATCTAAAATAATGTGTAGCATAAATTGTTTACAATTTACAGTTTCAAGCAGGAATAGTGCCTGAATAGATTTCTCACCAGGTGAAAATCTAAAATCTATAGAAACTGCTGGAAGCTCCACGTTTGTAACCTTTTCAGGATTACATTCCTTCTGAATTATATTCATCTTGCGTGGAGGTCTCTCCTCCCACGCTGAGTTATGTGGCTTAAAAAAGGAGAAATACAGCAGCCCCCCTCATACTGTTTCCCTTCCTGCAATCTCAGTTACCTGCCCTCACTGGGGTCTGGAAGCACATGCTCCTCCTTCTGACTTATCATCAGAAGGTCAACACTAGCCTAACACCACAGCTCAGGGACTACATCTTTCCCCTCATGTCATCATTTTATCATGTTGAATCATTACAAGAAGGGTGAGTATAGTATAATAAGATATTTTAAAAAGAAAGTCAGAGACAACATGCACATAACTTTTATTATATATATTGTTACCATTGTTCTCTTTTATTATTAATGTTTTTTAATTTTTTTATGGTTATTGTTGTTAATCTCTTACCGTGCCTCATTTACAAATTAAGTTTTATCACAGGTATGCATAGGAAAAAACATAGTGTATAGTATAAAGTTTAGTATTAATTATGGTTTCAGAAATCCACCAGAGGTCTTGGAACATATCCTCCATGAATAAGGAAAAACTACTGTAAGCAAAGCAAAAACTAGTATTTTACCCGCAGAAACTTCTATTTGGGATATTAAATTTCCCAATAATACTGGTGAGCTATTTTGTGCAGTAACATTTGGAAGTCTTAATTTTTGTTTCCAATGGATGGGTTTACTTTCTCTTTTATTTTAATCATATATTGTGATACGAATTTCATCATTAGAAATTCTTGGTCTCCGAGCATGTGGGTGGGGCTCTGTGGTTGAGTGTTTGTCTGCCTTTGCCTCAGGCTATGATCCCAAGGTCCAGGATCTAGTCCCACATCAGGTTCCCCACAGGGAGCCTGCTTTTCCCTCTGCCTATGTCTCTGTCTTTCTTTCTGTGTTTCTCATGAGTAAATAAATAAAATCTTAAAAAGAGAGAAAGAAAGAACCTCTTGGTCTCACTTCTTATTTAAAAATTTGTAAAATGTAGAAAATTAATTTTCAACTAATTTAATTGCAATTTATGCTGATTTCTTTTTTTTTAAGATTTTATTTATTTATTCATGAGAAACATGAGAGAGAGAGAGAGAGAGAGAGGCAGAGACACAGGCAGAGGGACAAGCAGGCTCCATGCAGGGAGCCCGACGACATGGGACTTGATCCCAGGTCTCCAAGATCACGCCCTGGGCTGAAGGCGGCACTAAACTGCTGAGCCACCTGGGCTGCCCTATGTGGATTTCTTTACCAGGGTAAATTAACTTCCTTTTCTTCTTAAATTGCTGTGTAATGATGATCTTTTAGTGTCTATTCCTTGATTTGTGTGTCTCCTTACGCTCTTCAAAAATAAAACTTCCATACATCACAGTGCTGCCAAATCAGGCCCTCACCTAATTTCAAAATAGTAATACAAAAAAAAAACACCATTGGAAATATGAATAGTCCTTTTCTACTGAGAAATCTGGTAAGATACTTTGTGAAACTCTCATATTACATGGCTTTTGTAGTGTATGATGTAGGCCTGTTTTTGAATGTGATATAAAATCAATCATGTGGCCTTGAAAAAAATTAAAAGAAGAATTACACATTTCTGCAGCTTATTACTGTCAGAAAAAAAAGATAAGAGTTATCATATAGTTTAAATTGAGTCAACAAACCTATGGCTCATGGGTCAAGTTCACCTACTATCTGTTTTTGTAGGGCTCATGAGCTAAAAATGGATTGTTGAATAGTTGTGACAGAGACTGCATAGTCCATGAAGTCAAAAATATTTGCTACCTAGTCCTTACAGAAATGATTTTGTTGGGACAACTGGGTGGCTCAGTGGTTTGCCACATGCCTTTGCCCCAGGTTGTGATCCTGGGGTCCCGGGATCGAGCCCCACATTGGGCTTCCTGCATGGAGCCTGCTTCTCCCTCCACGTATGTCTCTACTTCTCTCTGTGTGTGTGTCTCTCATGAATAAATAAATTAAAAAAGAAAAAAGATTTTGTTGATCCCTAAGTTAAATAAATACTATGACATATCAGTGGTTTTTTGGTAAAAATATAATTCAGTAACATATTTTAGGATGTGAAGTTTAATATACCTATGTTTAGAAACATATTTACTCCTATATTTTTAAAAAATGGTTCTTTCAATCTGAAAAAATAACCCTACTTTGCAACATTTCATGTGCATTTTTCTTTTTAATCTAGTTAACCACGTTTATTTTCCTAGTTATCTGTCAAATTTTCAATTAACATTATTGTCAAATTAACTATGACAAAATATTTTTAGAAACTTGTGCCAGGGATGATGTTATAGTATATTGAGAACAGTATTCACCAACTCAAATTGACCATTTAAGTAACCAGCAATCAACCATAACAAAACCAATGTTTAAGTTACTTATACATAAATTTGTGTCTGAGAAATGTAAAGTAAATATAATGTTAAATATTTATTGGTAATTTGTTTTATTTTTCCAAAGCATAAAAATAAACACTAGAAAATGCTCCCTTGAACCTTTCTTTGAATCTAGCTTGTTACTTTATAGTAAAGTAAGATATCAGAGCAGTCTAATTCATAATATTGGCTTGGAAAATGAGAAGATTCTATATTTATAAGAATGGATTTGGCCTACAATAAGGGGTTGTTAGGAGTATTTTTAGACAAGAAACATATTTTCAACTATGTACTACCATAAAGGTGTATAATGAGCTGTGAAAACTATAGTCATATTTGCAAAGATTCAAACCAAATGGGGATGTCACAATTAACATGAAAATGGTGGAGAGATAGGAAGAATAATCTAGGCTGTCTCAACCCACCCTCTTTTTCTCCCCCAAATTCCTTTATCTGAAAAAGAAAAGTCATCTAGGATATTTTATACAAATGTTTCCTACTTTGCTAACATAGAAATAACCACGAAGGGGCTTTGATGTAATTAATTAGATAGATTTTTATATGGATTTTTGATGTGCATTGAGTCCAGATCGAACTTCAGTCATTTGTGTGGTTCAATAGAATCATGCAGTACTTAACACTTGAAAAATGAAGTGGCTCATTCACTGGACATATAGACAAAAAGGAAAAAAAAAAAAAAAAAACAGTGAAAAAACATTCAATAAGCCAGAGTACAAAATTTCCATGTCTAAGCATTTTTTGCATTAAGACAGATGCCACTAAAAAAAGACAGTGTTTAGGCTCTCCCTGGACAATCACACTCTGACCCAAATCATCTGTCTTGTTCTATAGTGAACAGAGGAACAGTGCTGGGAATCTCCAGGCATCATCCTAACAGGGAGTATGTAACACGTCAAGACCCACCCCAATCTGACTTTAGGGCTCAGATCTTTTGATAACAAGGAGCTTCTATCCAGAGGCAAGACAACTTATTCCTTCTTGGTCCCTCTTCCTCTAAGGTAGTACTTCGTAGTTTGCCAGCTTATCTCTCCTTTGATTACAACCTCCTTAGAACCAGAGGAGGATATGAGTGGAGGATATGGGTGCGTGTGGTGTATGTTGTAGAGAGTTCTATCTAATTATTTTTGGTTCAACATTGCTTCTACTGAGGAAAACAAGCTTAGTGACCTGGCTGTGTCATGTTGATCAGTGCAAATTTATCATTCAGTTCATGATATGTCATGACTAAGAGTAAAAACAGACTAATTATTTGTACCTTATATAAACTGTATAGATATAAAAGCAAATATAAACTGGTTTTGTTTTCAAGAGCAGAAAATCATCTTCAAAAGAAAAGTCTCAATTTTCCTGTTTCTTTCTATTTATCTTTCATAACAAACTACAAGATTAGCTAATCACAGCAGTGCAAAATGTCTTCCATAATACGAAAGCCATATATTTGAAAATTATTAGAAAGTACATCCATGTGAAATCAAATAACCAGAATTTTTAAAAATAATACTAAATATAGAAATACTACTATTCATTTAAACACAATTAATCTAATATGAAAATATTTTAATGTAAAAGATGGTTAAATTGAATCTGCAAAGAATTTAAAGTTCCCTTTGTATGATATTCAGAAAATGTTAATCTAGTTTCATTTTTTTCCAGACTCATAAACACACATATCAGGCCATCCTCACATTAAGAGAGCCAGGTAGGTCCAAGAGCTGCCAAAAATTGTAAAAGTCCTACTTAGGAGCGCATGTGATAGTTTGTCAAAAACCATTTTATCAAAAGGAAAGTAGACAAGGAAACTGACATTTTAACTTGCCTGCTCTAAATATACTCTGAAATTCATGTAAAATGCAACACAATCATTTTTGGTTGGTTTGTTTAGCTGACTTAAGAGTTGTCAAAAATCACAGCAGGGTAACATGACTCTTGTATTATGCTATCTTTTAAAAATTGAATTCATGCCTAAAGCAATATAGTCAGTGAAGCATGTGCAAGTTTGAATAGTACATCTCATTAACAACATCTTGATATTGTGGCCAAAAATAAGAATACTCGTGAGACACTGACTGAATTCTCTTTGTCATCATCCACTCACATAGCATGACCCTCTGGTGGTTTGTTACCATTTGGAAAACAAGTCTGCAAAATGTCAATGTCACCAAATTGTAACAATGGTCTATAATTCTGAAAACTAAGGTTGGCATAATCAGCTTATTTTTAAATATTAACTACATATTGAGGTATAAATATATTCCAGGTAAAATGATCCAATGAATAAAACATCATAATTAAGCAATATTAGGAACATGATCCCTTATGATATCTTCCCCTTCTTTCTTGGTTGACATTTAATTGGCGTTTTTAGATCGCAGCCATAAAAGCTTATTAAAAATATAAAGCATTCTCATTGCATTTTTACAGAGTTTTTAAATAAAGGATATTTTGAAGGAGATGGGAACTACATTTTTATATTTAATTTTTAGAGGGTACTCCAAAGTTAAGGGACAAGTTGGAGGGAGGAAGGAGACCACAGTAGACATATATTGGAGAGGTTGGAGAGACTGGCTGAAAAATTACAGTCACCTTGGGTGGCTAAGGTAGACATGCCTAAGCCTATGGGAAAGAACTTAGAAGAATTTTTAGAGAAATGCATTACAGTACACAGTAATTCAGATATCATAGAAAAGTCAATGCCTGAGGTCATCTAAAACAAGAGTATTTGACAATAATGGTACTGCATATAACCCAATTATTGCCCATAAAACCCCTGACTGTGGAAAGAGAAATAGCAAGTGGTGTAGACCACAATGTGCCAACAAGTAATGGCAGACCAAAGATAAGTGTCCCACTGAAATGACTCATCACTTACATTAATGTATAATGGCTTATGTGGGATATCTGATAATAACCCACAGTCTCAGTCAGCTCAGGCTGCCATAACAAAACCCCATAAACTGGATGCCTTAAGCAATAGACATTTATTTTCTCACAGTTTTAGAGGATGGAAGTCAGACATCAGGACGCCAGCGTGCCCCAAGGTCGGCTTCTGGTGAGATGTTTCCTCTGGTTTGCTGATGTTCACTTTCTTGCTATATCCTCACATGGCCTTTCCTCTCTCTCTCTCTCTGTGTGTGTGTGTGTGTGTGTGTGTGTGTGTGTGTGTGAAAACATAGAGATCTCTCTTCCTGTTCTTATAAGGCCACCAATCTCATCACATGGACCTACTCTTAACTCTAAATATCCCTCAAAGGATCTATCTCAAAATACCATCATACTGGGGATTAGAACTTCAACATATGAATTTTAGGAGGACACAAATATTCTGTTCATATACCCGTGTTCACTGAAACTGATGCTTATCGATTAAAATTAAATTAGTGAGATCAACATACTAAAATATTTTTTCCCAGTTTGTATTTCATGCAAGCTGTTTACAACTTTTATTTGGCTACTACTAGTATAAATGTTGCTATCCATATCAGAGTTTTTTGGGTTCCAAATAAAAATCCCTATCTTCAGTAAAAATGTTTAGTTAAATTAAATAGTATTATTTAATTTCTTATTGCTAATGATTTTATTGAGACCATTGTCAGACATTGTAGGATTGCATTAAACTACTACACAGAAGCTAGATTTATGTCATATTTTAAAAATCTGCCTTTGAAAATACATGCATTTCAAGAACATTCCTTAAAGTTCCATAGTGTCTTTAGAGTAGGATTCCAAACTAATTTTAAAAAGACTATGTGTATCTATGACATCCCTAGTTTAATCACACCTGCCCAGTTGGAGCACACAAGTAAAAAACAAAACTGTCTTAAAATTTTAGAGTATTGGTTACTTTAAAACAAAACTTTTTCAACAAAACATTTTTTCAACAAAACAAAACATTTTAAATTATTAAGATTAGTTTCAGTTGTGAATAACAGAAAGTTCAAAATACAATCACTTTAACAAGTCAGAAATTTAATTTCCCTTTATGTGTAAGTCTGGATTTTCACAATTTCAGGATGGTCAAGGCCATCTACAAAGCCCTTCATAGTCGTGAAAGCCAACAAAGTTCCATGAAGACCTCAGACATTCAGACTCCTTAAAACTTTCTCTTTGCTCCTTTCTAAGTGTGGCCTTCATAGTTATAGTCCAAGATACAGCTTCAGTCATTATATCCATCTCCTGTTGGATAGAAAACTTTTCCCTTCTTCCCTTCTAGTGCTTTGGCTGATCTAATAATTAAATTGACATAATACATATTTACAGGAAAAAAGAGAAATTTACTTACATATGTATGAGAGTCCCACAAAGACATGAGACTCCCAGGCACTTAGGCAATTGAGGCTTATACGTTATTCCGAGCTGAAGAAAACTGGGGTAGGGGTCTGTGGCTTCAAAGAGGAGGAAGACAATTCACAGGAAGATAAGAACAAATGCCTGCTACATAAGTGTTTGCCATGCCATGCAGATAAGTCTTTTTGATATAAAAAGTTATCTTTGGGGGCACCTGTGTGGTTCAGTGTTTAAGCATCTGACTCTTGGTTTCAGCTCAGGTCATGATCTTAGAGTGGTGAGATGAAACCCCACCTCCGGCCCTGTGTTTAGTGTGGCATCTGCTTGAGATTCTTTCCCCCTCCTTTTCCCTCCCCCTCTGCTCCTCCCTCTCCTTAAATAATTTATATGTTGGCAAATTAAACTTAAATAAAAGAAAATATGGAAATAGATAAATAAACAAAATCTTTAAAAAAAATTATCTTTGATAATAGATCTATCTCTTCCTGGCATAGACCCCCAATCAAAATTATTTTAGGCAGTTAAGGGGGAGATAAAAAGCAATTCCTGACCCCAAATGTCTGCAGCTTAAAATAATCCACATGTGCCAAAGTGGCATATTTTGGGGCAGCTTACCCAAAAAACCTCACTTTCCAAATTACAGAATTGAAAAAAGAGAAGACAAGAAGGAAAAAGTGTCCTCCAGGTGTTTCTGAGGGGATGCTCCTAGAAGCTACCTCAGCTCACTTCCACTATAACTCCAGTGGCCAGAACCCAGTCATCGAGACTTGCCTAAGTAGTGAGACAGGTTGGAAAGTGTAGTCTTTATTCTTGAAAGCCAAATTTTCTGCTAAGTTTTTTTGAAGATTTTCTTATTTGAGAGAGAGAGAGAGAGAGAGATAGTGAGAGAGAACACGAGTGGGGAAAAGAAGGAGAAGCATGCTCCCCACTGAGCAAGGAGACCCACGTAGGGCTTGATCCCAGGACCCTGGGATCATGACCTGAGCCAAAGGCAGACACTTAACCAACTGAGCCATCCAGGCACTCCTAAAATTTTTATTTCTTTGGGAGTAAACAAAAGATATTGGAGAACAGCTAGATTAGAATGACTTTTCCCATATTTTCAAGTGAATGTTTTCTCCTTTTGGTAAGACCATCATTTCCTCAGCCTAAACTGCAGTCTTATGCAGAAATAGGAACATGAGATTGCTGAGCTGGACAAAGAAGTAGCACAACTAAAAAAAAAAAAAAAAAAAAAAAAAAAAAAGGAAGAAGGAGAAGGAGAAGAAGAAAGATAAAATTAGTCTGACATCCGTTTTAAACCAAAACAGCTCAATTGGCAATTTTTGCCTGAGGGGAAGTAGGCCAAGAGCCAATACTGAATTTCCTTTCATCTATGGAAAACTTGGCCTTCACTCAGGGCACAGATTTGGCAGCTTATAACAAGTCTTGAAACCACATTCCATTATTCTACCTGCCAGATCTTTCCCACTGGCAATCACTACCCTTCCAGAGCATCGAGGCAAGCATGAAAAGGGGAATTTCAGGTGTGGAAGCTCTGAGGGCTAGAACCTTGGAAGTCACTCAAGGATGCATTGTCAAAATTAAGGGTTAAAGAGCACACAACTTCTGCTGAGCAACTAACTTGGTTATTTTTAAATTGAGCGCCAAAGTCTATCACCTTTGGTATAATTATCAGAAATCATTCACCAGCTTCTCTCTCTTCCTGGAATGTACCATAATTTTACCACTGATTTTCAATGCAATTTTGAAGTTTTAAGGAAAACATTCTTTCTTTGATAGAGTATGTACTTTCTAACCATTCAGCTCTAAATCTGGATTAATCCTTTTCATTAGTTTACAGTAGCATTTAATTAAATCTCACCGATGACTTGAACATGATGTCCATATTCAGCAACAAATAACGTGAATATTTACTACCATCTTAGGCAGAAATAAGGTGGAACTGTGTATGCATCTTCCTTTCCCGTTTACCTTCTGCTATGGGAACAAGAGCTAGAGTGGCTGTTTTCCCCCATTACTATCTGGTCATAACATGAGCTAAGCATCAGAACCTGCCATTTGAATTTAAAAATATTAAATTCTCCTTCCTAAGTATATCCAAAGAAAGCCTGCTAGGAAAAAGAAGCTCCATGGATCCAGTAAGGGCAGTCAAACAACATGGGATCTGATGTAAAAGCAAAATGGGTTCTGACCATGATTAAGCAAATAAGTATTTTCTTGAATGACTGAAAATTATATCCATGACAATCTCAAAAATTCATTGGCAATGTGGAAGAGTTTAACCCACCCAAAAACGGAACATATATTGGGATGGAGGGGGAAATCCTCCCCCAACACAGAAAAGACACAATAGAAAAAATATTCAGCATTCCTAAATCAAGTATATAGTTTCATCTGCACTAATAAAACAATTGGGATCAGGAAGGGTGAGATTTGTTAGAAAGATGGTACGATTTGCTGTTTATTGGATATTTTTCTTCACATGAAATATTCTCCTTAAAGTCACACATGTTACCCACAATTTCGTGAATCTGTTGAATTATTTAGTGAGCATTCAAAATAGTTCACCATGACATGCCTCCGTCTTCTGTTTCCTTGTTTTCCTCCCATTGCCATCATATAGATCTTTTTTTTTTTGTAAGATTTTGTTTATTTATTTATGAGAGACACACACAGAGAGTCAGAGACACAGGCAGAGGGAGAAGCAGGTGCCCTGCAGGGAACCCGATGCGGGACTCGATCCCAGGTCCCCAGGATCACGACCTGAGCCGAAGGCAGACGCTCAACCACAGAGCCCCCCAGGCATCCCATCACACATACCTTTTTATAATAATTGCAAATATGCATCATTTCTCTCTTTATCTACAAGGTAAGGAGACTCACACTGCCTATGAAATTGAATAAAATATATCTTTCTCTTAATTTTGATTCACCAGGTTTTACATTTTAAGTTATTTGGCTATTTTCTCATAGGTCAGTAGTTTTCATCTCTGTATGACATCAATAGCAGGGTTCGATTTCTTAAAGAATACTGAGCCCATCTTGAAGTTTTATACTTTGGAACTATTTCTATGAGAAACTAACACGAGCTCCTGAATCCTGTTTTGCAGGGACCTGAGGTTTTAATAATAGTGACTGTGTGAAAATATACCAGGTTAATAATACTCTGGGCTTTTCCTGAGGCAATTTAAAATGAGAACATTTATTTTTATTCTTCCTGTTGGGTCCAGAATGGCAGTGGGTAAACAGCTGGAACATTTCATTCTCTCTTGTTCTGACAGTGGGCTGACAGTGGCTACTTATGTCCCAAGCAAACATTTCACTGGACACTAAATGAGCTAACGAAGTCTTGCTCATTAACAGCTTTCAGTCAAGGAGAATCAACCTGATGCGCCTAATGAGCCAAAAGTTGGGTGGGAAAGAAAAGTGTACCTTGGGGGAAAACTCAGCAAACAATAATTTCTAACCAGCACAACCACCCGGAAATAACCAAAGTAAGCAGATTGCCTCCCAGAAATAAAGGAGACAAAGTGAAACCTGTAACTTCCCTAGAAGAAGAAATGCATTTGCAAATAACTCATTGAACTTTTGCTTTTATGGCTTCTTTATTTCATTTTTTAAATTGATAAAGATGATCAAAGAAAATCCTCAGAGGATTCTTGGGGCAATCAAGTAAGATAAAATGGTAAAGTACGTTGCAAATATTAAATTCATGTTATCAAGTTAAGAATATGAGGATAGAAACCTTTTTGCCAACACGATGAACACAGTAAGCAGGTGGTATGTTTTAAAATGATTTGGTAGCAAAGAGCCTAATTTGGATGCTTTCCTGAAAGTCTTCCTATTCCTTACTTTTGAAAAATCAACCCCGCCCTTGTGATATTCATTATGACCAACTAGAAATATTCCCACTTGACTATCCCTGTAAGTGTATTTATGTTTCCCTCTGACTTGTATTTAGGTTCCCAGGCCATACAAAAACTTCTCAAAATTGAGAAATATTGACCCCCTTTATCATTTGACTGAACAGCAGGCACAAAATCAATTCACATTCTGTCATTAAAAGCATGCTGCTCAGCAGGCTTCTTTAATCATATATATTTATTCCAAAATCTAAGCACTGTAGCAAAAACATAACTAAGCTATAAATGATGGTCCTCTTCTTCCACCCTGATACACTATCAGCTTCACCTTGCCCAGCCTTGACTCACAGAAAAAGAGAATATGTGTTGTGTGTACAGCAGTAATATGTTTCTCCTTACAAAAAGACACTTCAGTATTAGAAGTGGCTCCTAGTGATGAGAAGACCATTTTGAAACCACGTCATATTATGCCATTCAGATAACTAAAGCTCTCACTCAATGATATTCTAGAACTTTTGGTTATAGAGAACGGGTAGAGAAATAGGACATATGGATTCTGTTCTCTTCCTAACTACCTTTCCTATTATCCATGTGATTTTAATGGCCTATGTATGATGCACAATTGTGTCTAGAGAGCTTTTCGTAGAACTGATAAGACTCTGGCCACTTCCGTCCACAGTGACTTTACCCCCACTCCATTCTCATCATCATCATACCACAGCACTTATATCATAACTCATTTGACATTTATTACTTACTAACATAGATTACATTTGTATATTAAATTAACATAGATACATAAAGTAGACTAATAGCCTGATTGTCTAACTAGAATTCTGTTTGTTGAACGAATAATAGATTCAGGGACCTATTGTAGTTATCTTCCCATAGGAGACACTCAGCGAACATTTGTTGGTAAAATTCATGATGCTGATAATATGTTCCAAACAAAAAGAAATATATGAATTCCACCAATCAATAAACTAACATAGTCCAACCATTTTTTACTTAAATTTAAAATAATATAAAAATACTATATATGCATTTCAGCCTCCTTAAAAATTCAGTTACTGGGACACCTGGGTGGCTCAGTGGTTGAGCATCTGCCTTTGGCTCAGGGCGTGATCTCTAGGTTCTGGGATCGAGTCCCACATTGAGCTCCCTGCATGGAGCCCGCTTCTCCCTCTGCCTGTGTTGTGTCTCTGCCTCTCTTTCTGTCTCTCATGAATAAATAAATAAAATCCCGCCCCCCAAAAAGAATTTAGTTACTAGTTTTATTTTCCCCTTAATAATAAAAAAGATAATGAAAAAAAAATAATAGAAAGATAATGTTACTCTATCTACAACTCTTTTAGAAGACCACATAGTTTTGATGGCTCTGCCTTTAGTAAATATTAACCAAAAGAATCTAAATCAAAGACAAAAATACTTCCTGATTATATTGAAATTTATTTCACTTTTGAAATGCAAACTCGCTATTAACTGCTATATAATCTTTCTCCTATACTGTTACTATCAATATTTTTGTGTCTAGGAAGCAAATATTGCTTTATTTCTTTTTCTGCTCCCTCTGTGTCCCCCACAGCCACAGATATAATAGATTAGAAATTAGTTCATTCTGTCAATTGTCCTCAAGCAAAAAAAAAAAAAAAAATGTATGAGGAGACAAGCCTTCATGAAAAGGCTTGAAAGGCACCTGATTACTCATCTCTTCACAAAATAACAGTCCTGGCCATGTGTTATCATCATACCTAAAATGTTATCACTATGGATTGATTTAGTGTATCCATTGCCTTGTCCAGGAATCTCCTATTAGGGAAAACAAATTAAGGTATACTTTCATTTCTCCTATTTTCTCAAAGAAGATCAACTTTGCCACCTTCATGTGATTCTTAAAACACATGATTTCACCCTTAACTGTCATGATGGAGACCTGCACACAATGCCTAAGTTAAAGAGTAAAACATCCAGTTGGCCACCACTGAAATGTCATAAAACCCAACTAACAAAAACAATATGAATTGGAGGTTTTTAAACAAGAGTTAGAATCTACATAGCCACTATTATCTTCAGGGCTCAAATCAAGCCATGAGAAACTTGCTTAACTGGACCCTATTATATTGGCCGCTCTGGAATTACTCCCCAGTAAGGTGTGTGTTTAAAGTAGGCTCTGAGTTTCACCAGGGAAAAAATACCAAAAATAGCCTATCAGGATTGGTATTTCCATTTGCTGAAAAAATTTAGATGTCTAGGTTTATTTCACATAATTCTATTAAATACCAAACCAAACAAAAACACATTATTTTAGAATAAATACTAGGAGAGACTTTGTTTCCCTTGAAAAATGATACACATTTTATTCAAGGACATGGAGAACTATTTAAACAGTCATTTTTTTCTTACTGCTTTAAAACTTCCTAAATAACCAAAGCCAAATTCTCAGGGCAGCAATAACACCTGTATGAAACCTCATGTATTGAATAAAAATGCATTTCATTTTTCTTCTATGTCATCCTGATAATCCATTCTGCTTTATATTTTCTGTAGTGTTTTTCACTGAATGTACCTTCAGTTGCCTCATATTTTCTGTAGAATGAGGTATTACACATCTTTTAAAAAAACAAAATAGAATTATTTGTTTCTTGATAGAAATTATGTGGCCAATTTTTGGTTTGTTTTTTCATATTTTCTCATAAGGATCCAGTATGTAAAGAAATCAGGAAGCAAAGAAGTGGTGGATGCAGGAAAGGCACCTGGTGAATATAACTTCCAGTATGGTCTTCAATGATACCTCTTACCTCCTGGTATTTATGTCCTCATGTGACATCCTCCACTGAGTGTCAGTGGGACCTACTACCAATTGAATATGGCAAAGATGGCAGGATATCATGCCTGTGATTAAGTTACATAAGATAGTGACTTCTGCCTTCCCAGCAGGCTGTCTCTCTCTTATTGGTTACTTATAAGTTGCCGTCTTGGAGAGGAACTGAGGGTGGTCTCCAGCTAACAGCCATCAGGAATGCAAGCCCTCAGCTTCACTATCCTCCAGAAACTGAATCTTGTCAATAACTATAAAAGTAAAGTTGGCAGCAATTCCTTCCTCAGTCAGTTCTTCAGATGAGACCTCTCTATTGGACAATGTTTTTTTGTTTTGTTTTGTTTTGTTTTCCCTCTGAATCAGAATGGAATTCTAAGCTATTATTTTACCCATTTTTATGTAATTAATAGTGAGATTATTTCTTCTTTGTTTTAAACCATGTGTTAGACTATGCAGTTTAGTAGGATTGCCATTTTAAAAACCATGTTTGTAAATAGTTATTTTCCAGATATCAGTAGGACCTTTGAACACATGGGTAAAAAGGAGATAAAGCCATTATGTAGTGACCAGAGAACTGAAGGACAAAAAGTAAATAAATATGAAATGGATTGATGGCATGCTTTTTTTTCCTCTACTTTTACAGACTTTCTGTAAAGCAAATGAGAGTTTTTTTTTTTTGAATGAAGATACTATCCTATATAAATAATTATATTTCCTTGGTGATTAATAAGGTCTTTGAGCCCTAATTCCATCATTAGAAATTATTTCTTTTTTACAATCCAACATAACTGAAGTGTGCATCATATTAAATTCCTAGGAAGTTACTTATTTTATTATTCAATATCGTTCATCATATATAACACTGCCAAAAAATGTTTCTGTGTTCTTTTTTCCCCAGGAGCAGCCAAGATTTATTAAACTCTATTCATTGCAGTCAGCTCACTGTGTATCACAGAAATCCTACTTTCTAACTAGTTCATACTATTTTACTGCTTCTCTCTGACTTCTTCACTCTCTTTACAACAGACCTCAGATTGCAATGCAGTTAAAATTAATGACTTAGTCAAACATTGAGAAGTTTGACTCTGTGTTCTTTGCTCTCCTTTTCAGCCTCTGTGGGAGATTTGATAACTTCTGTGCTCTAGAAACTTCTAATTAAGCATGAAGAAGGCTGGTAAGTCACTGTACTGTAGCAACAGTGATCCAATGTTTTTTTTCTGCCTAATGATCCTAAAACACATTCAATATATGTTCTTCATCTGAAATCTTAGCATTGGTCCAGGCATATTCATTGGTATTTGGAATGAATTTGCACAAATTCTCTTTGCTCCATTTCATAGTTTACTTCAATTCCTTTCTTTTTATATAGATCAGTGAAACCCTAGAAGATTTACTGTGAGTAAATACTCTAGATGTGGGATTTGTTGGATTTTAATGCCAGGCAACTGCTGGTCATATAATCAGAATTATCTACACTGAAGTAGAAACAAGTTTACAAATTATCTTTCTTTATATAGTTTCAAACCTCATACTCATTTATACCTATATTTCTAGTTTGATAGCAGTTTCTGCTACTTTAATTTATATCCTGCTACTTTCATAAAAATGTTTAATTTACTGGAATGCTCTTTGCAACCAAATAATAATAAAATAGAAATATACACATTGGACAGATCATGAGGTTACTAAACCCTCATAGAGTCCTGGGTTACTTATCCAGCCTCAGTCCTCCAGTTATTTGCTATCACAGCCCTTGCAAGTTCTTTCTTGTCACTTTTAAATACTGATAATTAAATTATGGGGAAATGAGAAAAGAGAAGACAATTACTTAGGTAAATGTCAGTTCCATGAAGAAGGTCCTGAGGCAGCTGATTCCATTGGAGAGGATTCATTGAATCAAGCTTTCTCAAAACGGTGGTCTCAGCACCTAGAAAAGAAACCAATTAAACAGAACACAATGTGGTATATGTGGTTTGAGAGATGTCACTACAGACCTCACAAACACAAACACCACACACTACCACTAAGGCATTAGTGATACATGTTGCCTGGGACTCAGATTTAATGGAAGTGCATTAAGTGACAATAAAAAAAACTTTCATAGGATCACATCTTGAATCTCCAAGGTTAGTAGTGGAAGGTGAGTCACAACATGGAAATTAAGATTTTATTTTTCCAAATAGACACTTTGTGACTCATCTGTTCCTACTCTTTCCACTGAAAAGATTAAAATGCTTTAGGAAATAATTAGATTTCATAACTGTGACTTGATGGTTAAAATATTTAGGAAGTAATCAGATTTATAACTGTGACTCCGTCATGGCCTAAGAAATCAAGAGGCTCTAAGAGATAAAGAAAATATACAAATTATGTTTTGCATCACCTCAAGGCTTATGTCTTCCCTAATCTTTAAGCCCCAATGAGAGAGCTTAAATTAAAGCATTAAGATAGAGCATTAAAAAAATCAGTGAGTGGGGTAAGTTTTATACTTATCATTGTTTGTACCCTGACTATATGTCCAAAGGCAGGAAAATATACCTGTCAGGAAAAAAAGGGAAAAAAAAGTGACATCAACACACATGTTAAGTTAGATACAGAAGGTCAGAATAGAGAGTAGGGGTGGAAAATAAAATGTAGTGCCATCAGTGGTTGCAATGCACGTATGTTCTCTAACCTTTCTATCAAAAAAAAAGTACCCTAGATTTTTGAGAAATAAAAATAATCAGTAAGAAAAAAGTTCCTTCCAAATAATTTTATGTAAAATATTCATGGCAAGGAAGGAGAAAAAAACCAAATCTTACCCACAGCTTTATTTATTGGCCTACAATTGCTTCCATTATTCCTATTTTTATTCCAATTAATCAACATAAAACTGAAGTAAATTGACAATTACTGCACAAATTTGACTTACCTTAAAACAATGTAGGCTAACGAATAACTATACCAAACTTTCCTCTTACATAACTCTCCCGAATAACTATACCAAACAATATTTTGTATTGCTCAAAGAAGTTTTTGAGTGATTTCATCATGTTGACCTTTGAGATCCACAAAATTCAATTAAGCAATGAAAAAGTCCACTATCATGTTATCATAAGAAAGTCAGTGACTTAAATAATCAAAAGAGGTCTAGCTTTACCTTTCTTTTTGATTAACGGTTGCACAGAAATAAAGACATTTTTCTTCAAGATTTTTCAGTCAGTACGAGCTACAAAGCTTTCCTTCATTTTTATAACTATAATAAAAAGTATGTTTGGAATCTAGTTAAAATATCAGACAGCAGGTCCTCCTCAAAATGGATAGATGTGAGAAACCTCAGAATTTTTTAATTAGATTCAATAAAAAAGAATCACAAACACAAATTATTAATTCAATTTAATACCAGTTAGAATGTGGGCAGGAGGTTGGCATGAAAGGAAGGTAATATAAATTGTTCACCCAAATACTAAAGCAATCAGAGCCATTTTGATAATGAATACGCCATTACCGTTTTGAGGCAAGACCATGGACCTGCATGCTAGTATCACCCCTTTTGGTCTTGAATAATGTTAAGAAGAGGCAGTGTGGTATTGTGATGAGGAGCATAAGGTCTGTGGCCGCAGGGTCTAGTTTTGAACTCTGGCTCAATTAGCTGTGTTATCTTGGATAATTTAATTGATCTCTTTGCTCCTCAGTTTTCTTATTTGTACAATGAGGGTAATAGCAGTACCTTATAAAGCTGTCAAAGAAGTCAACATTTATAAAGAACAACTCCTACTTTAATAATATAGTGATTATTTCCATTAACTTGCTCTTTCTTTTAGTGTGTGTGTATTGCATACATACATTGCTCCCAAAAACATGTACCCCCTCTGCACAAAGAAACATAATTAAAACTCCTTGAATTGTATAAATACAATATTTATAGCTCATCGTTGATATGATTTTTCTTTGTAGAAATGATATTAGCGTAGTGGAAAATACCTAATTGTTGTCTTATCATATGAATAAATACAGTATTACTTACTTTTGAGTTAATTTTGCAGGGAACCCTACCTCCAACACACACACACACACCCACCCACACACACACACACACACACACACACACACATTCCATCTTTGAGACCACTTATGTAAAGGGAGCAAGAAGGCTTCTGAATTATAGTTGGTTCAGCTTTATTTTTTTATTTTATTTTTTATAAATTTATTCTGTATTGGTGTTCAGTTTGCCAACATATAGAATAACACCCAGTGCTCATCCCGTCAAGCGCCCACCTCAGTGCCCGTCACCCATTCACCCCCACCCCCGCCCACCTCCCCTTCTACCACCCCTAGTTCATTTCCCAGAGTTAGGAGTCTCTCATGTTCTGTCTCCCTTTCTGATATTTCCCACTCATTTTTTCTCCTTTCCCCTTTATTTCCTTTCACTATTTTTTATATTTCCCAAATGAATGAGACCATAAAATGTTTGTCCTTCTCTGATTGACTTATTTCACTCAGCATAATACCCTCCAGTTCCATGGAACTGGTTCAGCTTTAATACTACAATGACTTCATTCAATATTTGACAGTTTTGCTCTGAATACTACATATATGAGCTACGATTCTGGAATTTTAAATTCATAAAATTTTCATTTCATTTTTCAATAAAATGTTAGATTGACATTTGAAAGTTGTAGAAGCTGTAAGTTTGAGGGAATTCTGTCTAAATATATATGTGACTGCACTATTAAATTTCTTTTGCA
The DNA here is from genome assembly GCF_011100685.1 of Canis lupus familiaris. Classification (NCBI taxonomy): domain Eukaryota; kingdom Metazoa; phylum Chordata; class Mammalia; order Carnivora; family Canidae; genus Canis; species Canis lupus. The sequence continues at coordinate 55,598,485 of NC_049236.1, forward strand.
TATTCCAATTAATTTGTCATATCAAGTGTTTACATATTCCAAATTCTTTAGAGAGACAACTTCAGCAAATTACTGGATGTCAAACACTCCTGTTTTATCCAGTAGACTTGAAATAAAATCTTCCTTATTTTTTTTTTCAAGAAAAGTTGCTATTTTAGAAGCTTAGGACAAATCACTAACAAATAATAAAGATAAAGTATCTCTGAAATGTTTATATGAGTCAATAAAAAATATGATTCCATTTAAAATAAATCAATTGACTGACATCTTTTGAAGAATACAGATACAGCTTAAAACTAGGAATACATACAGGTAAATTCCTTTCTATTCTGATTTCTTCCTGAATTTGAAACAGACTGAAAAATCTATTAACACTTTTTTTTAAGAGTGCCCAGCAGCATCTTAATTTTTAAGTAATGGTTGCCTAAAAAGTGCAAACATATAAACAGTTTAAATGCTAAAGACGGGAACTGCAATTTCTCCCTACCAGTGCAAGTCTTTTCACCAGATTCCTTTCTAAACCCTAACAAAATGCCATCTTTATAAATCTCTCAAACATATGCTGTACTAAAAAACAGATGCCTTGATACTAAAAATACATTTAGAAACAGAAATTTCTGAGTCTTAAGGATGATACAGTAGAACATCTCAGTCACAAAAATGACTTGTACCTTGAAAAAAAAGGAAATCAACCATTTTTGTTAAAATATAGAATCCCATCTTATTTTATGTGGTGAATTTAAATCACTTAAATCAATAGAGACTCAGTTGCTATTGATGACCTGCTAATTTAGAGTAGAATAATTAGGCCTTTGAACTATTCATCAAGGGGAAAAGCAAAAAATTTTTTTAAAAATGTTTCGACTCTGTAGGACTCATATTCAGACTTTTATTAGTAACAAAATCACCAGAGAAAATAGTTCAAAATATAGAAGCTACGTGGTTGCAAACCTACGATTGCAGCCCATTTCACTGTATTTTTTCAACAGTTTGATAGATTTTCAGAAATCCACTTTGTATGATTGGGCTTTGCTTAAAAAAAATGGAAAAAGACCCTTGTAATTCTCAACTTAAATGTATTTTTACAGTCCCTATAATTCATTCTATAAAACTGTGAGAATGTCGGTTTCAATTCTTTTCAGGATATGTTGAAATAATCTTCTCCCTCCCTTCAAATCTTAAATGAAATGTCATTGCATTATAAGGCATTTTCTTCTTTCTGATTCTCCCTGTGTCTTCTATCTTTCCTTCCTTATTTTAACTGTGTGTGACTTACTTGGGTGGGAGGGAGTGGGGGAGAGAACATTCTCTGTTGAGGACTGTTTTCTACCCAGTACGCCACTGCCCTCTCGTGGTTCAGAGTCTAACAATTGGAGGCTCTCACCATCTGGAAGGCAAAAGACACCATTTTACCCTCCACCAAGAGACAAGGAATATTCCTGCTGAGTTATCACAGTGATTTCTCCTCACCAGGAGAAAACATGGTTTTGTATTTAGCCAAATTTTTTATGCTTTTTGTCCAATCATTTAAAAGTACTTGGATTCTTTTATTACATGACTTACTCTTTACTGCTTTCCATTTTTCTTCCTTCTTTCCTCCCTCTCCTCATCCCTCTTTGTCAGCATAATTCTATTTAGTGAAAGAGGACTTGTGAACTCTGGGTAATTAAAATCATAATTAGTTATAAATTGCTTGTAAGTAATTTCAAATTCTTCCTCACAAAAATTTCAATTGGCATATTCAATCTAGACGTTACGTTGGACAAAGTCCGAGAATGCAGTGCCCTGGGTAAAATTTTAAAACAATGAGTCACCTCTCTATAAGAAACTCATATTTGTGTTCTGATTATTTCCATAAAAGTAACCAGAAGATCAAAGGGCAAAAATACACCCCATTTTACCAAAGAGAAACTCATACAAAGCCTCTTATAGGGTGTGATTTTTAATAACACTCCCTTTTGTTCTCAAAGTGAGTTGATTTTATGTAAAAAATTGTGTGATCACTCTGATTAGCAACTCTTAAATCTTACTGCTTAAATCCCTTAAGAGCAAACAGTGCTTTTCCTTTTTTACCCTCTGAGCATTAATGAGAAGTAGCAAAAATACTAAGACAAAGAGAAAAGCAAATTAGCAAACTGTCACCAGCCATGGTCATTTAATTTGTGTTTCACTGTTCTATATTTAAGTGTTCATTTCCAAAATATTTCTCTAGACTAGGATAAAGGACCCTGGAATTGACACTTTTAACAATATATAACATAAATCATCACCCTATGATAAGCAATGTAAACTTTCATCTATATAAATCAGTGCTCTCTAATGAGCAATACAGATTTTCATCTGCACACCCTTATTTTTGGTAGGCATGTTTGAGAAGTTGCGTGTGAGAGGGATAGGCAAGAGCTACCACAATGACTTTATAGGTTGTTATGTGTCTGTACATTGCACTGACCTTTCTAAATTCAGTTGACTTGGCATTTACGTGAGAGAGCAGGACCATCTCTCACTCAGTACTGTCACTTGCTCCCAGAAATTGAGTGTCCCCAAATAACTAAGAGTTTAGAGCCTCATTTGAAAAATAGAATCTAAATATTTTGTTTCTTAGGGACACAGACCAGTTGTGATGTTCTCAACACCATCACCATTTCTCTACTAATGAGAAGACCACACTTCATAAACTCTGATGTGTTTACTGAGAAGCCACTCTTACAGGAACCAGAAACCCACAATTTTTAACAGCAGCTTATCTCGTCTCTGCTGCAGAGTGGTACATGTGATCTCAACCTGCACTTCTGAAGGTTTGAACCCTTTCTGGCTTGAGAGGGACTTGGTGGCACCTATTGTTAGAGCCCATGGTTCTGGCTATTCCCTTCGGATCATTAAGTTCCCATGCATCACCTCTTTCCCACTCAGGCCTCGGGGTTTTCATGGACTCTCTTGTACAGCAAATCCTTCTTTTATTTGCTGGAAATTTCTGAAGTCCCTTCACATTCCCTGTAAAGAGCTAGGATTGGGCTGCCTCAGGTTCATCTGTTTAGGCCACCAAATCAAATACCATCCTTCCCTTCAGTGAATATAAAATATATATATATATATATATATATATTTTTTTTTTTTTTTTTTAACTGCAGAGAGGAAGTAAACCACCAATTAGTAAATCTGGCATTTTACCATGCAGATTTTTGTTAGCATGAATGTGGAACAAATGGCATTTGCTATTATAAACAGATTTAATAGAAAACAGAAGAAGAAAATGCAAATCAGAGGCCTAAATACTGTAAGTTCACAATCCAAATCCACATGAAGACTTTGCTCTTTGAAACAATCAGTTAGAATATAAAGATGGAATATGAGTTCAAAATAGCTTGGAAGTACATTAACTCTTCATTATCTTTCAGTTACTGATATTTGTATGAGAAGGGAAAACAGAGAATTATGTTCTTACTGACTCAAACTTGACCAAGTTTAATGCCTTTAGATAGACAAACATGAACTATGACAGCCACAAAGCTGAATGAGATTAAATTGAGTTTGTAGAGGAGAAAGTTCTTCATAAATCCAATAAATAAATTAATGGAAAGAATGGTGAGTGTGCCAATATTGAGTATGTGTCAGGACAGATTTTTTAAACCAAAAGGGACATGAATTTAAGATGTCTTTCAGGTTTTATATCTTCTCTGATGTCAGTTTGTCATTAGAACAAATTGTCCTTAGGCTAATTATACTCTTACCCCTTGCAAAGAATTTTAAGATCAATTTTCTGCTGGGCTGAAAAATCCAGAGTCAGAGACTAAATGAAAACAACAGCTCTCTAACCTGTAAATGAGAGCACATTTTATAACATTAAAGAAATAATACATTTATATGCAAGCAGCTATTTAATAAAACTTTGATTTAATATACAACTACTCACTTGTATTTAGACATTTTATATGTAATGAGCTTTTCAAACTATAAAGTAATACAGACAACAAGTGGCAATCAAGTAAAGCAATAATTATTTGCAAATACCAAAGTCTTTCTTCCTGCCTTTGATATGTTTAGAGCTGAAGTGGCCATTATGTAACTCTGATGGAAAGGCCCAGAAATACTGGTTCTGACACACTGAGTCCTAAAGCAGAATCAGGCCCTGCCCATCTCTAGGATTCTGTTATTTGGGGAAAAAAATAAAATGATTTCTATTTAATCTGCTATGAGGAGGCTTTTCAGTGACTTGCTGCCAAGCCCATTCTTCAATGATGCCCAACTTCAGGGTAACTTAGCAAGATAAAATAGAATTTCCAACTACCTGATATTAACATAAGAATTGGAAATCTATCCAGGGATAGGCTGTAGTCTAAAGCGCAGGAGAGGAAGGGCAGTTTGACATCAAGGAAGTATGTTGGCAAAGGCCCAGACTTTGGACTTCACATCCTCTACAAGGAAAGGAGAAAATAGGAGCAAGCGAAGCAAGAGCTGGGCAGGGTCTCCTGTGGCTCTAGAAGAAAATGCAAAAGTAATTTCATTATCAGATCTAAACTAAAGGTCAGAGTCAGGGGAAGGGAAGAGTGCTTCATGTGTTTGGCCACAGAAGCCTTCAATGACCAGGAGAATTAGAGGTGATGAGATATAAACCTAGAAATTCTAAACCAGTTTACATACTATGGAAATAATCAGTGATACAAAGCATAAATCCTACTAATTTGAAGTGCAAACAACTAAAAATAGTAGTTTTGGCATTACTACTATTGGTTTTATCAGTGATCAATGAGCAATAATCCATTTTGTCCATTAAATAAGTCATCATTTTAAATCCTTTTAAAATTTTATTTATTCATTTGAGAGAGAGACAGAGACAGAGAGGATGAGCAGGGGGAGAGGCAGAGGGAGAGGTTGAGGGGAACCTGACTCTCTGCCAAGTGGGGAGCCTGACACAGGGCTCTATCCCAGGACCCAGAGATTGTGATCTGAGCTAAAGTCAGATGCTTACCCAACTGAGCCACCCAGGCACCATCATTCTGAAGTTTTGTGTGCTTGTATTATCAGTGGGGTGGTTGGATGACTTGAGACTGGTTTATAATGCTGTAACACATTCCTTCAGTAATTTCAAATCTCCACATCTTTCCTCACACTGTTGCTTTCTTAGAGATTGGTTCCCCGCTCTACCTTCCACAATATACTTCAATACTATCCATCCAGCATAGATAGTTTGTGATCTGTTCATTCTCTAAATAATGGTAAACGTACCCTCTAGTGTAAAAAATGTGGATGGAATTGTGATGACTTTGATATTGCCTTAGCCTTTCCAGAAGGTCCTTTAGCTTTTCATATGGGGTTCCAATTGCTCTTACTATGTGTTCAGAAAGGAACCTACTACTGTTAGCACCTCTAGCAATCTAACAGGAAAGTATTAGAGACACGGAGAGCTTTTGTTTTGTTTTGTTTCCAGTGGGATGTCATGCCACAAAACTGAAATTGCAATGCAAAGTATATAAACAGCTTACATTCTAGTCTAGCTGGTAGGAGACAAAACAAAACAAGACAGGGAATTACATAATGGAGTGGCAAGTGCTACAAAGTGGGAGCACACAGTGGCTCTCTGGGAGTTCACAACTACAAGACCTAACCCAGCTCTGAGAGTTCAGTAAAGATTTCTGGAAAATATTACATCTAGGTTGATAAAGAACACATTCATTGATGTCAATCACATCAAAGGGGTTTGGGAACAGTGAGCTGGGTAGAGGAATCTGTTCCCGCAAAGGCTCCTTGGTCAGAGAAAGTACAGGATGTTGGGGAACTTAAAGATGCAAGAAACAGGAGCACTCAAGCTTACCTCAATCACCAGAAATTTATCATAAATGTAAATAGAAAGTGAAAAAGTTAACAAATATTCTTAAGTGTCACAGGTCTAGCTCTCATAAAAAATAATATAACATGGTTTAGAGAGAAGCATTTGAACATCACGGATTTATTAACTTGTTCCCATCTCTATTCTGAGTACCAGAGCTACAGTGATGACAAAAGCAAACAAGGCTATATACTCCAATGGAACTCACTTTATATTAGCTAACAACCAAAAATGATCAAATCATACACACAAAAATTAAGTGAACAAACACATCTAGAATATCAATGGTGTGCTGGAGACTTAAAATGGGCAATGTGCCAGACAGCGAATGGATAGTTACTTAAGACTGGGTGTGTGACTGAGGGAATCTTTGAGGGGTGACATTTAAGTTGAAAACTAAATGACAAGATGGATCCAGCCATGGTAAAATTAGAAGGAAGAACAACCCAGATAAAGGAAATGGGCAGAAGTAGTCTTGGCAAGTTAGAGAGACAAGAAGTAAGCCTTTGTGGTGGCCATAAATGTCACAGAGTAAGAAGGGCCAAGACTCGGTGGTGTAGGCAAGGAGTGTGGATTTTATTTAAGTGTGATTAGAAGCCTTGAGAGGGGTCACTTATTTAATTTATTTATTTTAAAGATTTTATTTATTTATTCATGAAAGACTCAGAGAGAAGGGCAGAGACATAGGCAGAGGGAGAAGCAGACTCCGTGTGGGGAGCCCAATGCAGAATTCTATCCCAGGACCCCTGGATCATGACGGGAGCCAAAGGCAGACACTCAACCATGGGCCACCTAGATGCTCTAGGAAGGTTTTATGAAATAAACAGAATGATCTGACTTACATTTTCATAACGGTCACTTGCCTGCTGAATGGAGATTGAATTGAGAGGTGAGGGGTAGGGGAAGTAGAGGCAGAAGTTCTATTATAATGCTATACATAGAAAATAATTGTGGGTTTGGAAGAGTGGTAGTAGTGAAGAAGAAGAAGAGAAGGGGGTTGTTTGAGACTTGTGCAGAGTGAGCTCTGGTGGATTGGATGGAATAGGAGAAAAAAGAACAAAGAGTAAGTCCACAAGTTTAAATTTAGGAAACTGGTGGTTGGTGGTACCTTTACCTGGGATGGGCAGAGTGATGGAGGAGCCCAGTGTGGGATGGAGAATGAGAGACTGTACACACAGCTTTGCTATGTGGTTATCTTGAGCTCCAGTGTGTTTAACTTGAGCCTCTCTTAACCATCAATCAGGTGTCTGTGGAGCTATAAACCCATGGTCACCTTGGAAATATAGCTGTAGAATCATGTGTTTCATGATCTTGATGATCCAGCAACTCTGCAACTTCTGCTGTTAAATTCCTTTTAATGAGCAGATTTCAACATTTCTCTGCTCTGTTCTTTGATACCTGGTTGCTCATGGTTTATTTTACCCCATGGCTTCTCCTCAATTAATACCTTTTTGTCTTATTTCTTCTCTCCATACTGTCTGTTGAATCATTCTGAAAAATCCCATTTTAATTCTTTGAATGCATTTGATTGGTGATAGAATCGCATATAAAAGAACCTGTATTGGACAGAGAATTTATGAACATCAACCTCATCGCAATGGCTTTGATTTCAAGACCTGATCTCTGGTTCAGTCATGTGTACCCAAGGTGGTACAGTTAGATGGCAGAGCACATGGGAACCCATGGGAAGCCATTAGCTGCTTTATTCAGAGATGTCAGACATATGAGTGCCAATTGCTATGAACATCAGTATGGATAAATCCTAACACTCATCTCAATGACTCTTCCTTTTGTCCTCATGTTCCTAAGCAAAAATCACCTTCCTCTCTTCTCCTCTAAACATAATAACATTTGATTTGCCATTTACACAATAGAATACTATAATGGAAGTAATTTAGTCTCAGCTTCTGCTGAAGCCACAAGACAACTGATTTCCACTTTCCTTATGAGATTCCAGTATTAAGCCAGAGAGAATGCATCACATGCATCAAAGAGCTACAAATTCCCTAAGAGAAGTGAAGTGAGCTTCAAACACCTCACAGGCCCATACTACATAATGCTAGCTCATGATACTGTTAACCCAGTAAGGACTTTTCTGCTCTTCCTTCTGTCTTCCCAGTGTCAAACACTGAAAGGGTCAAAAAAGGGTTAGAAATACAGGTTCTTTTATATGGGATTCTATCACCAAACTCATTCAAAGAATTAAAATAGGATTTTCAGAATGATTCAACAGACAGTATGGAGAGAAGAAATGAAACAAAAAAGGTATCACCGTGGGGATCGGGGTGTGTGGGGGAAGGATTGAAATAAAAAAGAAGCCCAATGTGGCCTCTGTCTCACTGAAGGAAGCCAAACTTTAATAGGCCTAAACTGGTAAAGTAGAGCCATTTTATCTTCAAATAAAGTTTAACGTTTTGATTATTAATTAATAATAATGGGCATATTGATTACTCATTGAGGGATTCTTATTAATGAAAATGAGTGAGAAAATATGGTGACTTGACATAATTTTCAGACAGTGGAAGACAGGCTCCCTGGAATAAATGTAAAGGAAGACAAAAATAAAGTTTTATGATAACATCACATGAGTCCTGTTTGTGCGACACACAGATACATCTGTTTTATCCCTGATCATATTCAGCCTTGATTTAGTATGTTCTTCTGTCTCTTTCCATATATATATAGCCTATATAGAAAGGATATATATATATATATATATATATATATATATATATATATCCTCTCTGTACTTTTTTTTCTCTCTGTACTTTATTTTATTTATTTTTTATTTATTTATTTATTTACTTATTTATTTATTATTTATTTATTTTTTGAGAGAGCAAATGAGTAAGCAGGGGTAGAGGGGCAGAGGGAAAGAGAATCTCAAGCAGACTCCTTGCTGAGCATGGAACCCAACTCAGGGCTGGACCCCATAACCCTGAAATCATGACATGAGCCAAAATCGAGTGTTCAACTGATTGAGCCACCTAGGCACCCCTGACTCCCTTTATTTTAAACTCCTTAGGAGCATAAGGCTACTACCATGCTTCCTATTTTACTAAGAAAACAAGCATTTAAAAGAGTGCTTCCACAAGATCCCATCTCTTCATCTTTTCATAGAATTTCAGCTAGGTATGTCTGACCCTCCATGTCACCTGTTTTGAGGGAAGAATTTTATATGCTCCTTGTGAATGCTAGATTCTGTGGTTGTTCAAGATCTTGTCACCTCTCCATGACTGAAGGATGTGACTTCAGCAATCTCCTCTCCCCTGCTTCATCATTTTGTCTCCTTCTGCTGGATCATCTTTATCAGCATAAAAACATGCAGTTGCTTCTTCCTTAATTCTTCCCTTCTTATTCTCTCTTGAACCTATTCCCATAAAAGTCTTATCCTCTCCATCAAAATTATTCTTGAAAATGTTACCAAAGAGCTTCCTATTGCTAAATGCAGAGCTCAATACTCAGTCTGCATCTTACACCAGCTGTCCAAAGCATTTGGCAGAGTTGACAACTGCTCCTTATGGAAACTCTTCCAGGATGGCATGCTGACTTTCCTCCTCCCATATTCACTTCTCCTTCTCAGTCTCTTTTGCTACCTTTTCTACCTCCCCAAAACCTTAACCTTTTTTTCTTCTAAGTACACTCCTTAGTACTTAGGATGATATCATGCAGTCTTAACTATTATATGAATATGCAATTCCCAAAAATTGTATTTCCAGAATAACTCTAGTTCAGACTCTCCTCAAGTTCAGGTTCATATATCCATCTCCCCACTTTACATTCCACTGGGAAGTCTAATAACCATATCAACATGTTCAAAATCAACCTAATAACCTTTCCTAAAGCTTGATACACTCATTCCTTCTTCATTCCTGTTAATGGCAACATCATTTTTACAGTTGCTCAGGCTCTAAAGCCTGGATTTATTTTTATTTTCTCTCTTTCACATGCCACACTATTTCAGTAGAAAATTTTATAAGAGGTATCCTCATCTATTACAAAGCCTGGTCATATTTTACCATCTTCACCCCTAGCAAGCGTCAATATCAACTCTTGACTGAATTATGAATAGCCGCATAAGTAATCACCTCCTGCTTCTATGTTTTCTTCCCCTTGGTCTTTTTAAAAATTTTAGGTGAGTCAATTAGAAGAAAATATTCACAAACTCCTACTTCATTTTTCTTTTTTTTTCTTTTTTTTCTACTTCATTTTTCTTATTAAAAATTAGCCATATCATGTCACTCCTCTGCCTAAAACTTTCAATGATTTTCCGTATCATCCAGAACGAAAGTTAAAGTTCTTTAAAGTGTCCACACGATCTTTTATCATACTGTTACTCTCCTTTCCAACTCTGCTTTAATTGCTTTGGCCACTTTGCTGGACCCAGAATCGGGGGCATTCTCTGGCCACAGGGCCTTTGTACTTATTGTCTACTCTGCCTGAAATGATCACTCTTCAGATATTCTCCTAGCTGGTTCCTTTAACTCCTAGGTTTTTAACCCTATGCCACCTTCTAAGAGAAGCCTCCTTTGTTTACTCTATTTGGAATTGACTGGATTCCCAATCCCCTTGCCCGCTTTATTTTTCTCCATAGCACTCCACCATCTAGCATACTACACTTACTATTCTTGCTTATTGTTTGTCTCTCCACTATAATGTGAGCTGCATCAGAGAAAAGATTTTGTTAAATGATGGCCTGGGTCCCCAGTAGGTCAAGCACATGGGTGCACTCAAAAAAAAAAATATCTGAAAAAGAAATCTGTCCATTCCCTTATCGACCCACTTCCCATACACACAGTTACATAGATGATTCCTAGAAAAGTATTTTGTACTTAAAAGATGCTTAATGAACGATAGTTGACTTGTATATTGAAAGTAACAACATACTATAGGATATATATTATGTACTTCCTTAATTGAATTTATACTGACATTGAGAGTAAGACAGCGGGTCAGAATCCAAGAGTCACTATGATTTTATTCCTTAGGCTTCTGCCCTCTCAGAAAGTATTGAAAATTGTGGGAGTTTTATATATCTTTCAAAGCAATAAATCATACAGCACAAGTAATAAACTACATGGAATCATGCATTGTATTCATGTCTATCTTGATTTTGTCTATTTTGGTAAGCTTTTTTGTTTAGTTCATTAACAGGCAGTTTAATCATCATTGTACATCATTATGTGGCAAAACTAGGAAAATATCTACCACAAATGTTTTCTTCTGAGGGCTTGCCAAGGATTTGTAGGCAGTAGATAACTATTCTTACCACATTTTCAAAGGAGCCTTAACTCCTGTGTATAAATCTACAGCAGTCAGTTCAATAAAAATATGGAGAGAGAGAGAATGTCTTCTTACATTTTCTCTCATTCAAGAAGAATGTCACTTCTTACAATTGAAGTTGGGAAGGAAATGAGGCAAAGTAATGAGTAAGAGCAATCCATGTGTTCACAATACCATTTTCTGCTTATCCCTAGAATCATAGTGCATTTTTACTCTAGGGTAGCAACGTCTTTTTACTTTTATATCTTTCTTAGGACTTTTTTCTTTAAGTTCTATTTTCTGCTGATGTATTCATCTGTATAAATATGTAAATGGGTGTTCATACATTATTAAGTCACCTCTTCTATGTTGCTTTTTTTTTTTAATAGTAATTAGGTGCCTCCTAAAGACTCAAATATTTAATGCAAAAAATTTTTAAAAAGAGTGTTTTAGGCATATTGTCAGGGAGATGATTGGAAATTTTGTGGCAAGGATCATCTTTCAACCCTCTTTTAATCATTACCTCATATGACATTATCATTAATAAAGCTGCAAAGTGTCTTCTATATAGCTGCAGGAGAAAAAAATAACTCATAGGAGTCAACCAGAGGGCATTCATTTGTTTGTTCGTTTCAGTTAATACCTGAAAGTTCTGTGGTTAAAGTGCTTTACTGATTACAAAGCAGTTTTATAGACTTCTTATTTGATCCTCACAATCACCTAATTTTTGAGGAAAACTATCTTGCATTAGCAAATAAGAAAGTTGAGACCCCGAGAGTTTAGGGAGTTGACTAAAATCACACAGTTTAGGTATAATTGTTGATACACAAACTTGTATATTCTAATGCTAAATTATTGTCCTTCTCACTATATATATTTCAGATTAGCATTTTCAATACACTAATATGGTGGAGTATCAAAGATGAGTAACCATGGTCCCTACTTCCAACAATTTATAGATGAGTGGAGTTTTTTAATTCATGAAAGAGTATGATTTTGCAAAATCATTGTCAATATGAAGTTGAATGATATAAAAATCTAAAGATCTTCATAATCAGAATAAATGAAACAAGACTATTGTGATTACACATGTAGAAGAACTTCTTTACCATATAAATTTAACTAAAAAGCTAATAGCGAAGTAACCTTGTCAAGTACATGGAATCTGTCCTTGAAAATCATGAAGAGAAGAATACAGAATTCTTCCTGGAATGAGAGTGATATTCACATCTTGGAGTCAAAAAGCTTCCTGTGAAGTTTAGAGAGACCTAGTCTTCAACAGCAATAAGTGTTTTATTAACTTACAATAGCCCCTTTCTGCACATGCTAGATCACTTGGCATGCAGGCTCAATAACTCTTTACGCTTAGGGACGAACTCTGTCTGAGATAAAGAGATATGAAGACTCCAGTAAGTAACTCAAGTGAATTCTATACCAAGTCATCTTGCTTTTAGTTCTGTGCTGACCTCTTGTCCCTTGACTAACAAGGAGACAATGTCCTTTTCTTCATCCACTTGTGGATATCAACCATAGAAATGGGTCCTTGTCTTATTTTCGTTTCCTATAAGGCTGGAGAAGAGACTGCTTTTGTCCATCCTCTCAGAAAATAGGGCCTGCTTTCTGAATTCCAGCTGACCACTGGGATCCTATTCTCAGTTTTCACTCTTGCCGGAAACTACTGCCTCCCTGCCTTTGTCTTTACTTAAGGAAAGCCTGAAGGACTTTTAGCACAGGACGTGGCACACAGTAGGATGATGGGTATTGAAAGAGGTTATACAGCAAGAACTATGTCAAGATTAACATGTCTTCAGTGCAAGTTAGATTGTAGTAGACATAGACAAATTGTTTTTAAAAATAAATTAAATGTTCCAGATTCTATAATGAAAGGAATAGAGTGACCAGATTTTGGAGCAAGCAAGTATAATTTTTTTAAGCCATGATTTCATACCTGGATGACTGAAGACAATTTTGTAAAGTATCATGTAGGAGAGAAAATCTGAAACTAGCCAGGGAACAAGGTGTTTAGTGTGGTTGGAAGCATCCTGCATTGATTGGCAGTTAGACAATATGATTTCTAATTCTCCCTGCACTCCCAATTAATGTGTGAACTTGGTCAAGGAAATTTGCTTCTGTGCCCTCAGTTTTTTAACCAAAAAGGGGACTGAGCTCAGTGATCACTACCATCCTCCCAATTAGTTTGAGAGGAACTTAATTTTACACTTGTGTTGGAGGTGACAGTGAAACAAATGACCTGTGTGCAGGAGACCACTAGAAATGCAGAATGGGAATGAGAAAAGCAGTCAGGGAGATAATTCTTAAGGCTTGAGAGAGTAAGAACATAGAGTGAGAAATGGAAAGACAGGACAAAATCTTAAGAGATGCCCACTTTAAGAGAAAGAGAAGGAGGTAACAAATGAACCATAGATGAATATTTCAACAAGGAAAAACTAGAATGGTGGAGGTGTAAGTTTCAAAAAATAGAAGAGAAAGATAATTTCAGCTATTCATTCATTTGGTTTTAAAACAGCATGAAAAGTTTGGTGGTGTTGTGAATTCAACAATGACCTCTGAACTTAAACTAGTACGAAAATTTCGATAGCGGGCCCAATTAAGATAAAAGCTTTAGAATTCACCGAAGATAAGCTTTGCTTTACTTTTTCACTAGGTCATTTTAGGCATCACATTATAGATGTTACCGTTTGAGGCATCTGTGTGAATGAAGGTGGTCTTTTATTTATCACCTTTAGAGACGCGGCAGTGATTGAAATCTTGCCTGAGACCATGAATTTTTCATAACAGCCATGTGGCCATTCAGCCCAGAACTCTAAATCTATAAGCCTCAGCTGTGATCCAAGCAAGGTTAAATGGAAATAATACTGGACAATATTTTACCAAGCCCTATCATGCACGCACATACCACCTCTTTTCATTTCTTTTTTTCATGCATAATTATTCATCCTACAGTAAAAGCAAATCAGTTACACAAAAATATAAACTCACTTTTCATGTGCAAGTGGTAAACCCTTTTCTGAATTTTACTGTCTTCACTTTTACATACTACTCTTTTTTATACTTTAAATTCTATATTTTATGTGGCTGAAAACATAATTATTATCATATGAAATCTGTATTTTTTGTTTTCAATGACAATATGACACACAATTATGTACATAAGCATATATATACATATATATATACACACACAGATATACACACATACTTTTATAAGAACTTCTCAATTTCAGCCATATTATGCATCCTTAATTTGTAATTTTGTTTTGTTATTTATATCAAAGTTACTAATATCCTTGTAAAAATACTGGGACTTCATTTATATTTTCTGGTTACTTTCTTAGGTAATTATTGTATCTAACATGGTATTATTTGGTATAAAATGCGAACATTTTATATGACCCCATTAAGTGTTTTTATATTGCTTCCATCCCTTGAAATCGTATATCAAACTACACTTTCGTTATTTTAATAAATTGGAACATTATTTCTCTTTTCAACAGTTGGTCAGTTATGGTGAATAATCCCTCCAATTTACTCCTTAGACCAGTGGGGTTAACCTTAAGGCAAGGTAGATGTTTTGCCTGTTGGAAATCTTTAAAGTTGGTTTCTTATAAATACTTAATTCAGCACAATAATTACATTAATTGGAAAAAGATTAAGTAGATTTAAGCAGAAAAAAAGTGCAGTATGGGTCAGTAGAGGGCAGCAAAGATCAGAGAAAAGACATGAATTCAAATGCTGATTCTTAATCCAGGGTAATAAAAGACTGAAAATTCTAGAGATAGCAAAGGACCAGTGTTTTCTCCAGATATTTCTGTGAATCTTAAAGTCTTGGTCTTGTATCATCTTGGAATAAGGAGTTGCACTACCCTGTCACCTTTTGGAAAGTTGATTGCCACTTCAATTTGGTTGTCAGTGGACAATGAACATACTCAGGCATTCTCAAGAAATGAAACTATACTTTTATGGGTATTTTCCCAACAAATACAGCAGTTCCAATTTTTTAAAGAAGGATTGAGAAAAGGGTCAATTGAGAATTTCTGTGGGTTTTCTGCTTCTTCAGGGATACCAGATATTTCCTAACAATTGTTGCTTCCCCATTTACAGCAGTAAAAATGAAACAAATTCATATCTCTTTAAATATGGAGTTATTCTCTGCATCCTTAAGAAACACAAATGTTTATAAAGGCAAAAAAATGGGGCATCTGGATGGTGCAGTCAACTGAGTATCTGACTCTTAATTTCAGTTCAGCTAATGATCTCGGGGTCATGAGATCCAGCCCTGTGCAGGGCTCTGTGCTCAGCTTGGACTCTGAGATTCTCTCTCCCTCTGCACCTCCACTGCCTCTTCTCTAATATTAGTAAATAAATAAATCTTTAAAAAGTAATAGTAGTATAGGGAAAAAAACCCTTATAATTTTAGTGTCTATTTCTATTTAAAGAAACTATTTTCTTTTTTATCTTTGAAATGTATCAATAGGAAAACTCAATAATAATCTAACTTTTCCTTTTTTAATTCTCAATTTGATGTATATACATATTCACAGATTTATTGAATAAACATCCTCTCTTTCAACGTCAGAAGGGGATTCTGAAATTATAACAAATTGTGCTTGTGAGTGATATGCCCTATTCCCATTCTACATTTTGATATTCATACTAAAATGCATTGGAAGTCCTAATTCTTTAGTATTAATCAGTGTTCCTTCTAGTGGTTTTAAGATCCCAGAAAACATCAAATTTCATAGGTGTTTCTTTGGAAAATAAAACTCAAAGAATAACCAAACACTAGAGTTGTCAATTAATAAAATAAAATTGTATTTGTTTTATAATATCACCCTTCTAATATTGATTTTGGCTGTGTAATATTGACTTTGTTTAATGCCTACAGAACACCTTAGTGATGTTGTAGCTTTTTTCCTTAGAATTTATAAATTAAAGGAGAAACAAAAAGTACTTAGATGCAAGTAGATGTGTTTGAGGCCTAGAACTGGCTGGTCCATTTGGAAATTGAGAAACATAAAAATTCAAAAATAAAAATCTCTAGATATCATTACAGGTTTTCAATTTATGCATGAGGAGATAGAAATAATATTGATTTGAAGACTTCTTTTTTTTTAAAGATTTATTTATTTCAGAGAGCATATCAGAGGGGTGGTGGGAGGCAGGGAAATAGGAAGAGATTCCTCAGGCAGACCCTCCTCCCCACTTAATATGGAGCCCTGCCCTATGCAGGGCTCTAACCCAGGAACCCTAGAACATGACCTGATGGACCAGGAACCCTAGAACATGACACTGAGAATCAAGAGTCAGAAGCTTAACCAACTGAGCCATCCAGGCGCTGCATGAAGCTTCTTAAATAAGACAAACTAGAACTCAGAGACTGTTTCTTCCCCTCATGTTCTCAAAAGACCAATCATCAAGCCCTGATACTTTTATTTTATAAACATTTCTTGAATCTTTCCTCACTTTAAAGAGACCTAATTATGTCATCTGTAGTAACAATGGTCACCTGTAGTGACTTCTAGCAGTCCTCTTGAAAATGCTATCAGAATGCTAACAGATACCATGATTTTATTCCACTGCTTATGTACCTGTAATAAATCTTTATCCATCTACAGAATGCAGTCCCAATGCCTTAATATGGCATATAAGATTATCATTACTTTTGCATTTGAAGTGTATTCCCATTGATTGACCAAAAAGAACTCAATGCCCAGTATTCTTGGGTTTAGACAGTGTCAGTACAAAAGCAGAATTATTATTGGGAGTTATATCAAATAATTTAAAGTCATAATTCTTTTTTAATATGTGAGTTTAATGTATGTCTTAGCATCAGGGGAAAATCTAGTAAAAAAAAAAAAAAAACAGAGCAGAGTAGACAGTGGTCATGAAAAAAACTGATGAGGAAAATATCGTCCAAGTTTTCACCAGAAGCAATATAAAGGGACCTGTATTGGAGATTCGTAGATTTAAATACAACAATGCGGCCCTCAAACGGTATTTCTGTCTCTTAGCTACATTCCTTTTTTCTCACATTTCCTTTTCAAAAAACAATCATCAGCTCTGAAAAAAACTAATTCCTTGAGACTTTTATAAACAATGAACAGTCATGGTTGGGCATTTCCTCCGAAGAAAAGATGGGAACCAAAACAAAGCTGCTTTCATCTTCTGTTTGCGCTTGGTAAACTAGCAGTATTAGTTAGAAAAGATCTATCATTTGTTTCTTCATCTCCTCATGTGTCCAAGCACCCACAGAAAGTGTTTACAGAACAAAACTGCTCCAGAAAATCAAGCTATTGCAACTGGTAGGATTAATTAAAACAGCATGAGTGAGGAAGAAAAAGCAACTTGTTAGCTTCCCAGGAAAGACGCAAGGCCAGATTAGCCAATCTTCCATAAATCTTAAAATGATAAAGATACTAGCCTTTTGGTGGACCCCGGGCTTCTGAATACATTTTTTTTTCAACCATGCTTGATTTTCACTTTGCATGAAAAAAATATTCTTAATAGTAGAATGGCTTTTAGTTGGTACAACAGCAAAGAACATTTCCTTTCTGTTATTTTATACATTTTAAATATTTAACTGAACAAGGTTAGTTCTCTCCTTCAGTTTGATCATTTGGTATCACATGTGATTATTTGACCCATGACATATGCCCCCCAAAATACTAATTTATAATAATTTAATATAATTCTAAAAGATACTAAAATAAACCAGTAAATAATATTAAAATGAATCAATGCAAAAAAAAAAAAAAAGGCTCCGTGCTAGGTATAAGACATGATAAAGAAAATAAATTATGAGGTACTAGACTTCAATAACTTAAGTATAGTTATTTAATATAGTATGAAAAGACATGAGCATGTGAAAAGTCAAATATTATAAAACCCCGATATGAAATGTCATAAAGCAGTGGAACATTAGGTGATAGAAATCCTGTTCCTATTGAAAATTACTACTGTAGTCTTGAGTTGAGACCCATGCCATTCACCAGCTTTGTCTTTCCTTGATATTTAATATATTCATTCAGTACAATGATCTCAGCACTTGATTATGCTTATTTCCATTGAAAATGCTACCATTTTGCCTCTCTTCTATTGAACATGAGATGGCTACACTCACTTTCCTTAATAAGTAGATACATAGTTATAAATTCCTTTTGGTTTCATAATTTATATTAAAAATTCTTAACTCTTTATGGTTCCTAGTTTATTAATTTTACATTTTTACCACTGAAACTCACAATTAATGAATTTGAGTCCTTGTTAGATGATTTTCAGGAAGATTTGAGGAAATGGGTCTTTGCTATGGATTAGATGCTAACAGGAGGCAGGAGTAATTCTGTGATTTTTTTTTTTTTTGAAAAATAATTATTTATTCTGATACATTTATCTGGAAGGAAGACTAGACTGAAACTGAATATGTAAGTGGAAAAGAAGCAGCAGATACTCCTCTTGGCCAGGAAAAGGGAATGGCCTGCTCTTTTATGGCTTAGATAGTGTTTATGTTTTTTTAATGCTCAGATATGATTACTAGTGATCTTGCTTTTGTCTTGATTTATCCTGGTCACAGAGGGGTTTTGTCTGATAGTGATGTTCTGTGAACAAAGGCCTAATTGCAAATGTCAGACCAGCTCATGGCACCAGCCTAGAGGATAGTACCAGGCCAGTTCCAGATGTCAGGGGCTGCTTTCTTTTTCTCAATTTCCCCTTTAGGCTAAGTGAGGTTTTTCTGATCAGAGTTTTTTTTCTGGAAAATTTAGTAGTCATAGTTGGTCCAGGATTAGTCACTTGCTCTTTCTGTTGCAGAGTGAGTTGTTGAACAGTCTTGTGTGACAATTGCTACATAGCAGCATTTGAAACAGGTCAAATATACCTGCCAACTGTAGTATAGGCAATTATTAGATACAACATGATCATCAATCCTTGACAGACTTCTTGAAGCCAGGGTTCTAGATTATCAAAGCCAGGGAATAGAGCCACATACGTTTGTTTTAGAAAGAGGTAACTTTTTTCTTAGCTTAGTCATGGGTTCATGCATTTTTCTTGTAGTATAAGAGATACAGCAAGAACTTTTCCTGCAGTAATTAAGAGAAATCTTGGTTAATTAAGAGAAAAGGGAGAATGATATAAATTTTCCATGACCCTTACTAATGAATTTAGACTAGCTTGAAGGGCTTTCAGAGTAGTTGTATTATTTATGGTTTTGCTACAAAGTCAAATTCTGCACTGTTTTGCCAGTTGTGTTATCTCAAATGTGAACATTACAGTTCACATTTGTCTGAAGGAGTCAGTTATTCCTTCTGAGAGTTTTTTAAAGAAGCATGTATTCACCTTCTTTTGGAGACTTATGGGCAATTTTTTTTCCCCAGGGAAACATAATCTGATAGAGAGATGATAGTCTTCAATAGCTAAAGGTCTCTAACAATAATTTTGAATATAATAGACTAGAAAGTATGTGGAACGCCCAATGAAGTCACTTAGGGGAGAATGTAGCTAAAGAGAAGACGATCCATTACAACATTTGAAAGTCAGATAAAGAGGAAAGAACATCAAAGTACATAAAAAGAAAGTTCCTGCTGAACTAAATTTTTGAAAATCTGAAGAATATGATGCTCAAGAGGCCACAAGAAAAGGCCAAAAGGAGGACAGATTGGGCATATGGTCAAATGCTGCTCGGAAATCAAAATAAAGAGAGAATGACCACTGGGTTGTACACAAGAGAGGCCAAGTTTACCTTGTCAAGAAACATTTCAGTGACTGGAAGGGACAAAAACCATTTGAGTGAAACAGTGATTGGAACAATAATTAGCTGGAAAGTATAATTCTTAAAAATTCCAGGTAGCATCAAATTATAAATGAGTCTAACAAAAACTCCACAAAATCCATATATTAATAAAATATTAAGTAAAACTACCGAAATTATAAAAGACAAATTAAACAAGCTATAATTTCTAGTGTGTTTATTTTTTTTATGAAATGACTCATCATAAATATATCAATTTCCCTAAGATAATTTATTCATTTAACTTGGTCCTAATAAATTTGTTCCAGAACTGTTCATGAAATTTTGCAAATGGATTCTAATGTTTTTTTAGAAAAAAGTTAACTCGGGGGCTCCTGTGTGGCTCAGTCAGTTAGGCGTCTGCCTTCAGCTCAGGTCATGATCTCAGGGTTCTAGGATTGAGCCTGGGTTGGGCTCCCTACTCAGTGGGGAGTCTGTTTTTCCCCCTCCCTCTGCCCCTCCACCCACTTGTGCTTTCTCTCTCAAATAAATAAATAAAATCTAGAAAGAAAGAAAGAAAGAAAGAAAGAAAGAAAGAAAGAAAGAAAGAAAGAAAGAAAGAAATTAACTTTCAACAATACCCAGGAAAATCTGAGTCAGAAGAATGAGCATAGAATACCCATACATACATACATACCCCCATACATACCCATTTTATAATGTGTAAAACACATTATAAAACAACAGGAAGTATTAGTACTGTCAATAAGTAGTCAATATAACAAAAAACCATAATAGTCTTAAATATATATGAACTGTTGATTACTGGTGAAAGTAGCATTCTAAATCAGTGAGGTAGGGGAGCAGAGTAGATATTGATTAAATGGTGCTAGGATTGGAGCACAATCAGTTAAGCAACCAACTCGGTTTCAGCTCAGGTCATGATCTCAGGGTCATGAGATCGAGCCCCATGTTGGCTCCCTCTCTCAGCTCAAAGCCTTGCTCTCTCTCTCTGCTTCTCCCACACACTCATGTTCACGTGATCCCTCTCTCTGTCTCTCTCTCAAATAAATAATCTTTAAAAAATGTTGCTAGGATAACTGCGTAGAATCTGGAGAAAATAAACAAGCTGGATTCTTTCCTTCAATCTTTACACTAAACTTCAGAAAAAGTTTTTATAAGTAAGAAATTTAAACCACAAAATATGGAATAAAAACACTGAAAAATTCTCTTTTATCCTTGATTTTAAAAAGTCTTTCTAAGCAGGGTGCAAAACCTTTCTAGGCATGGTGCAGAATCTATTAAAGAAAATATTGATAAATTTGAGTTCACTAAAATCAAAAGGTTCTCCATAGCAAGAAAAAAATTTTAAAAAGCAAAATATAAACTCAGTAACTTAGATTTTTAAGTAACACATATGCTAATCAGCTAATTCTCTTCATGTATGTACTGTCGAATCAAATCAGTTGGAAAATTATCAGCAACCCACTTTTTAAAAATTTGTACACATGAATTCACAGAAAAAGATAAAATTTTGAAGATCTCAAACTCAGTCATAACAAAATAAATGTAAATTAGAATTTATATTCTGACTGCCTACTGAAACTTTATACGCACTGAACAACTCCTATCTGCAGTACTACCTGGTGCTTATAGGTAACAGTACAGTACGATGTGCTTCAAAATTTGTTAAGAGGGGAGGTCTGATGTTTAGTGTTATTACCACAGAAAAGAAAGGGATGAATACAGGGACACTTTGGGAGATGTTGGATTTGTCTATTAACCTTATTGTGGCGATGGATTCCAAGTGTTTGCATATATCCAACCTCACCAAGTTATACACATTAAATGTGAGCAGTTCTTTGTATATCAGTTATACCTCAATAAAACTGTTCTTAAAACCTACACTTGGCTATCAAGCTTTCAATTAATGCTCTTGGCAAAAAGCAAAGCTACCTAATACACTGAGTGAGGAAGGGCATGGGAAAAAAGACTGTCTCATACAGCATCGGTACAAATATGCATTGGTACGAGTCCCTGGGAGGCAATTTCAGAACATCTATCAAAACTGTAAATAAACATATCCATTATTTGATAATTCCACTTTTAAGAGTTTATCCTATAAACATATGCCAGAAAATATAATTACAATGATTTTCAGAGTGGCATTTATAGGATAGCAAGCCATGAATTTGTTTTTTGTTTTGTTTTGTTTTTTTTCTTTTTTTTTTCATGAATTTGTTAAAAGGAATGAGGCATACCTACATACACTTCCACAAAAGACTTCCTTGATAAATCATTAAGTGAAAAAGCAAAATGTGCTATACTTTGTCCAAAATAACAAAAACATAATCATTTCAAGAAAAAGAAACCAGAGCATTGGAGATCAATGATGGAAAAATTGCTTACTTTGGTACTGTTTAACATTTAGCACAACTTGAATCTTTACCACAGTCATGTGTTACTTTGTCAAAAATTTACATTAAAAGCATTTCGAGTAAAAAAAAAAAAAATCAATGGAAGGTAATGGTTTGATGGCAATGAGTAGGAAATATTACCTGTAGTTTGTTGAGAAGGATACAGAGAAACTAGATTAATATGGGTCAAAGTTTTGTTTTTGTTGTGATCATGGTTGCTCTTTAAAAACAAATAGTTTTCCAAGGGTCTGTTGTACACCCATCAGAATAAACCTGTGGGTCTGATTATATATTCACGAGAATGAACCAACTGGGTGGGAAGAAAAGGTGCCTCACACAGAGGCAAGAGGCAAGCCCTTGAGAAGGCCCAAGGGATTCAATTCAGGTGAGCAGAATCATCCACCTGTGGTCAGAGCAGGAGTGCTTCCATTTTAACGAGCAGAATGAACGAAGTTGTTAGACTTGTATGTGTCAAAGTGACAAAACTCTGGTGGAGATGTTAGCCTGGATGGAGCAAGGAGACATCTCCCATTTTCACAGGTAGAAGGTAGAATTAGGGATACAAATCCCAGCAAAGCTTTTATATCTTTAGGAGCAGAAGAAGAGGTTCTAATAGCCTGCATCTAATCAATCTATGAGTTGGAAACTAATAAATCATCATCTGAAGATGAGTCTTGCTGGAGAAGCTGGCGGAACTTTGTGGAAAGAAGATCGAGGGTCACGTCCTCATCTCCAGTCATGGGAAATTGAGTAGGACTATGAGACTGGTTGAAAGTGTTCTGGGAATTGTGGTTAACTTAGAGTGAAATGACAGTTATTACAAGGGATGAAGATGATAATAATGGAGATTAATCTGTTTACAAGGGAATCTGATGATTCAGCTTGTAATCTAAACTAGGCTGAACTAAGTGAAGATGGGGGTGAGGAGGCCAAGATGATGTAGTGGTAGAATAAGTGGATTGAAGACGTGAATTAATTCAAATAGCTGTCCTGGGAATTAGTAGAGAAATAGAACCAGAAGGCTAAAAAGTCAGGCTAGAGTGAAATGTTTAAAATAGAGATCTTAATCACAGCAGAGTGGGTCCGCAAAAGTAGGTGGCTGCTGTGGATCAGTGGAAAAAACTGGAAACAAAGAAGGATTTTTCTATTCCTCATGTTCTAATAGATTTGACAAGTAGTATATACTGAATCTTATCAAAATACATTTTTAGTCTCTTTTGAAATAAGCTCTTTTTGTCTCATTGAATACATATTTTCTTATTGAATATTTATATAAAATATTTTATGTTGCTACTTTTTAACCATCTTTCTGTGAAATAAAAGTATGTGAAAATAGTGATTACTTTCTTAACAATCTGTTTTATATAATTCTCTAGGATTTTATTTTGAATTTTCACATTTACAAACATAAAAATGATTATGCTTTCAGAACAATATTACTTTCAAAGGCTGTAGATAATTTTCTATCCTTTTCTATGCTCCTGACCACATGATTTGGCATGGAAATGTTAAATCTGGACGTTGTAAATTTGTAATAAATCATCTGTTGTTATTTAGCTTTATGTGGAAATAATTATTCAATATGTATTTTTTCATTTTACTTCCTATTTCTTGGCATAATTTAGAGGTTTATTACTGCCCACAAGATCATTTATTCCATAGAATTTTTTTTTATTCCATAGAAATTTTTAAAGATATTAGTATTGGGGAGTATACGGTATTATCCTATAATTTTAATATCCTATTTATATATTTTTGTATTCCTTCCCTCTCATGAAAATGTCAATTTTATGATTACAGTTTCTAGAAATTTAACATTCTATTTTTCTCCCAAAGAATTAAGTTATGTTTCCTTTGCAATTCCACTATTTTTTCTTGTTTTTTAACCCATTTATTTGAACTCCTTCCTTCCTTTTTTCTTTGCTTCCTCTGTTCTTTTTGTCTCTTTTTTTTTTTCTTAAGTGTGACTTTAAATTGTTTTCTGGACTATTCTGTGTTAAAGGCTCATTTCATTTTTGTGTTATTGTTTAATCATGGACTCACATCTGGCTTTGAACCAATTATATCAGTTTTGTAATGTAGGGTTCTCATTTTTATGATTTTTCCAATGGCTTATCATTATCTATAATGATTATTTTATTTTTAAATATTTATTTATTTATTGTAGAGGGGATGATGGGACAGAGGAGAGGGAGACAGAAACTTAAGCAGACTCCTCACTGAGCCCAGAGCCCCACGTAGGGCTTGATCCTACCTCCGCAAGATCACAACCTGAGCTGAAACCAAGAGTCAGATGCTCAACCAACTGCGCCACCCAGGAGCTCCTATAATTTTAAGGAATTTTTTTTTTTAATTTTCAAATGTCAGATTTAGAAGAGTTTGATTTTTTTATTTGCTTCTTTTGCTTTGCAAATTATTTACTTTTTGATTTTTGTATTACATGGTATCAGAGTTTTATTTTTATGTGTGTTAAAAGAACTGACCTGAAAATTTTATGTGAAGAAGAGCCTGCAAGTCACTGTAATTCTTTTGATGTGCTTGGCACTGAGATATTTCACTAACACAATCCTAGTTCACGGATAGTCATAGTCTCTAACTAGCAGTTTACCTTTTCGTTGAATTGAATTTGAATTCTTTATTATGGTAGAGGTTTTGTTTGTTTGTTTTGTTGTTGTTTTGGTATGTTGTTGGCCTTTTTTTTAAACAAAAACTTAGGGAAAAAAGCACTCTGGGAGCTGGTAACTTTTAATACCTTGGGCAGAAAGAACAAAGGATAGATAAAATATTATTATCACTGAAGCAGGAATTATCTTACTAAAGGGATTTTAAAAATATGCAGCGTGGCAATAATTGTTGCACATAATTGCTGATGTTCTGAGAACAAAACAATACTGCTAATATCTATATAATGCTTTGAATTTTATAATTGATACTTGACAATTATACTGTTTAAATTCCTCAACCAATCATGACACGGTTTGTTTTTAAAGCCTGTAATTATAGTCAAGTCATGAGAAAATAGATCACTATATCCATAAGTGATAAATCCACAAGACAGCTCAAAGATATTACACATCTTCATGCTATCATCTTGAGAAGCTGCAATACAAACCACAAACCCTACATGCCCTTGAGGTCCTCTGTTTAGGGGTAGCCCTGGTTAAAGGAATACTTAGACTGATTTTTAAAAAATGAATTCTAAAAGTCTGAAGTAACTATGAAAGAATAGCAGATTTATGTATTATATGTGTGTTTCTTGTTAGGAGACATTTTAAAGTGTTACTGATAAATAAAAAAACTGGAGTGTCCCAAAATGTTACAGTACTTAGTGAAAATTGAATTCGTACAGACATCCTAAGATAAACTTGAATAAACTGTCAAATTTTCATATAACTTTTTTTTCCTTAAGAACAGACATGTTTTATTCAGTTCCTGCCTCTAAAGTTGTTTTTATTTGGTTATTAATTCAAACTTACTTCCTTCCCATAAAAAAATCCATTTCTCATTTATTCAGAACCGTGCACTACTATGAATGCATTTGAAAATTGCTTAAGCATATAAATATATTCAATTTTGCTGAGTGTTAGTCCATGTACTAGTCTAATGAAGTCACAAAAAAGACTTACTCGTTATCTTCATACATTTTTGCTGTCTCTCATTCTCCTTTATCATCATTTTTTTCTTTGGCCCTTAAACATTGGTATATCCCAGAATTCCAGCCTAGTGTCTTCCTCTTTCCATCTAATCTATTATCCAGGCAAGTCCATAATTCTGGCTCAGTTATTTCCCACATAACTATACTCTACATAGTATCTGACCATCTTTCAAAAACACAGGTCATATTATTCAACAATCTGAGGCTTTTTTGACCAACCACTATGTAGGCACAAGGCTAGAATGGAGAAAACAGAACCAAGTGAAATACTGATCTCAACATTGAGGAGCTAGAAGTCTACTGGATTATGTAAGTCCCCTGCTTTTAGAAATTCTCAGTGATTCTCCATCACTATAAAATATGTCCAGATTTTTAAGGCCAGCACAGGTTATAGTTCACCCTGTAATGAACATTGTGTTCTCTCTCTCTCTCTCTCTCCCTCTCTCTCTCCTCTCTCTCCCTGATAGCAACATTTTGAAGTCTTTTGGAAATCAACCCCTCTTCACTCAGTGCACTCACTTTATTAGACAAGGAGTGACTCAGAATTAGCCAATCAATACACTGAATTCCCTATACCACAGTGATTAATTTAAGAGTGTAAATATGAGCAGGTTTTGCCAGAAAGCACAATTTTCTCCTCTTGGTCACAGATGTTGATAGAAAATAAGCGATGACCCAATGTGATCCAATAAGAAAGAATCCTGGGACTTAAAGAAGACACAAGCCTTTTCCACTAGACTTGAACTTGGGAAGATGTCACTTGAAGTTACTTTTGTCTAGAGTAAATACAAAGAGAGAACCTATCTGAATTATTAGGGTTTGACCAGGAAATGGAAAAACTATAAGCAACATGTAATAAGGGATTTATTATTAATATTAGACATTACACAATTGTGAGGGGCTATTGAAGAAATCTATGGGAAGGACAGTGCCTATGTGTCTGGTGAAAGGCTTAAAATTGACATTTAAGAAGTGAAACTTGGCATGAAATGAGGAGAGAGAATGAGAGAAAACTGGAACCCATGAATTCTTGTTGGAAACCACAAAGATAAACTAGAACGCACAAGGGCAAACTGGACCCTGAGCCTCTCTCTCACCCAATCTTGACATCATAGGTTCCCTGATGAAGCAGATGATGCATTTCTTAATGCATCATATGCTCTACCTGGATGCAGAGAAGCTGAAGGATGAGATGCAGCAATAGATAAAAGAGTTATAGGGCACATGGCTGTCCCATATCTGCAAGGTAAAACAACAATCCACATGTGCAGTCAGCAGCACTGCTTGGCACCCTACACTGATTCTCAAAGCTTAATGCCTACAGCTTCACTTCCACTTTCTAAATCTTATGCATTTCACTTGTGGCACACCCTAACCCAGAATCATAGAGAAAAAAACCCTGTGGTTCCAGTTAGCAAAAATGGTACAAAACCAGCACACTATCTCAAAAAGGAATCAAGGGGAACCTGGGTGGCTCAGTCAGTTAAGCATTTGCCTGCCCTCAGGTCATAATGCCAGGGTCCTGGGATGGAGTCCCATGTTGGCTTCCCTGGCGTTGGCTTCCCTGCTCAGCAGGGGGTCAGCTGTTTGTCCCTCACCCTCTGCCCCTCCCCCCACTCATTCTCTCTCTCTCTCTCTCTCTCTCTCTCTCAATCTCTCTCTCAAATAAATAAATAAAATTTTTAAATAAGTAAACAAGTAAATAAAAGAATCAACATAGAAAACATGAATCTAAAACATGAATAAAGACAGCTTGATTATGTTAAAATCCCCCAAGATCAAGCAAGTCCTGGACTTTTCATTATGAGTTAATACACTTCCTTTGTGATAGAGCACTCTGCACTGTATTTTCTCTCACTTATCAAAAGATACGAAAGCTGGCACTACGAATGGAAGGTTGCCAACAACTGACACCAAATTCAAAACTGACAGAACCAAGGAGAAGAGAGAGCTCTCACACTTCTACTGGGGGAAGATAATAGTATTTGAGGGTTCTAGAGGTTCTAGAGGGTAGAAATGGTTAAATATACACCTGTTTGAGCATGGTGCTCAGAAATTTCCCTACAGAAACAAAAGCATTCCTGGTTTCGATATGAAAAATGTGAGATTTTGGAATGTGGGTCTTGTTCCTATGGTTCTCTAGAAGTCCAATAAGAAGAAGACAAGTTTACATTGAAATTGTTGCACTTAAAGGCAGACAGGAGTCTTCGGCCCAGGGTGTGATCCTGGAGACCCAGAATCGAGTCCCGCGTCGGGCTCCCTGCATGGAGCCTGCTTCTCCCTCTGCCTGTGTCTCTGCCTCTCTCTCTCTCTTTCTCTGTGTGTGTCTCTCATGAACAAATAAATAAAATCTTTTTAAAAAAATGCAGGCAGGAAAAAAAACGTGTCATTACCAAGAAATACCTTTCTCCCCTGAGACCTATTCAAGGTCACTGAGAAATTTAAAAGATTAGAAAGCTGAATTCTGTCTTCCAAACTACAGTTACTGCCAACAAAAGCAGGGATGTAGGAAACATAGGAGGAAATAATATTAAAACCTGTGAGAAGCCATTTCCATCAGGTTCCTCCAAAGAAGTTCCTATTTTAAACGACTTAGAAAAGAGAATGGTTACCCCACCTCAAAGATGCCACATGACCTATATACTTAGGAGCAGGAGTCAGAGAGGTTCTATCTTCCACCTCAGTCAATGTGGTAAATTGTCCCAAGTCAGAAGCAAGGTTTAGACAATTAGATGAAGGGGATGGGCAGGGCAATGTGGCTGGAGAGGATGAAGAGAAAAACATGGGAACTGATTCTACTACAAAGACTTGCTTGAAGGGGATGCCTGGGTGGCTCAGTGGGTTAAGTGGCTGACCCTTGGTTCTGGCTCACATCATGATCTCTGGGTTGTGGGACTGAGCTCCACATGGCGTCGAGCTCCCCACTCAATGCGGAGTCTGCTGGAGATTCTTTTTCTTCCTCTCCCTCTCCTTTTCTAAATAAATAAATAAATAAATAAATAAATAAACTTTTAAAATCTTAAAAAAAAGAAAGATGCACTTGAAGACATTTCTGGCCTTTGGTGGTAACTCATGGAATAGTTTGGAACACATAGACAAGAGAGCCCATTAAATTTTAAGAGAGTTGTCCTGTTAGCACTGGAAAACAATAGGCTCTAATTACCATCTCTAAGGCACATGCCAAATTCCTAATCCTGTCCCAGTGGAAGGGGGTGGGGCGAACTCCACATGTACATCTCCCATTTGACCACTGAGGAAAACCAGGAAGAAAGAAAGAAAGAAAGAAAGAAAGAAAGAAAGAAAGAAAGAAAGAAAGAAAGAAAGAAAGAAAGAAAGTGGAAAAGAAAGAAAGAGAGAAGAGAGAGAGAGAGATAGAAAGACTCCTCCCTCCCGGCCCCTCCCTCACCTCGCCTCCCTCCAGCCCTCCAGCCCTCCCTCAGCTACTCCCGCTCCC
Source organism: Canis lupus familiaris (assembly GCF_011100685.1). Classification (NCBI taxonomy): domain Eukaryota; kingdom Metazoa; phylum Chordata; class Mammalia; order Carnivora; family Canidae; genus Canis; species Canis lupus. The sequence goes on from NC_049236.1 coordinate 55,627,843, forward strand.
CTCAAGAAAAAAAGAAAGAAAAAGAAACCAACCCAGAAAAGATGAATCAGGCCAACCGATTCAGAACTACTGACAAAACAACTCCTTCTAGCATTAAAGCAAACAGGGTAAAGAACCCTGTTTGGGTTTTTTCGTTTCTTTGTTTCTTTTTCTTTTTTAGCTAGGTATTACATAGGGTATGAATTCTTAGCCACTGTATTTTATTTCTCATTTGCCTCATCCAACAGAAGTTTTATTGCAAATATTTCTTTTCTCTGTCATTGTGCTTTGCAAATGATAAGTTATTGTATTCTATACAGGTATATTTCATACAGGTAAATTCCCTGTTAGTTTGCTGGACCATGAGGAGCTATATCCAGACCTAATGAATAAGAATTGAAATTAACCAGAGGCATAGATCTGGACCTGGATACAGTAACTGGGAACAAGGAATTTAAGAACAAGATTGTGTTCATATGAGGTGGCCAAAGGGACAGACTATTTTGGACCTTTGTTGTTTTTCAACTGCCATAACCCATGACCTCTGTTATTCAAGTGGGGCTCTATCCTTAGTGCCAGGAGTGGGGTATCACCACACGATTGGTCAATAGTATACTGATCAGAAGTGGGAACCTGATTAGATGGATGATCAGAATGAATTACAAGGATGGGAGGGAGTGATCAAAAGAGGTTTGATCTCTTTCCCTCCAGATCTGAACTGGGAAGAAGGACAGAAAATGCACACCCACGGTAAAGAGAATGTCTAGAAAAATATGAACCCAACAGAAGCAGAGCTGAGCAATACAGAGAAAGAAACTAAATCCTACTAATCGAGAAAGGCCCTGAATTGAGAAGAAACTGAAAGCTTCCACTTCTCTAACCCTAGATTTGTCAAGAACACAAGCAAATTATCTTTTCAGCTAAAGGTACTTGAGATTGAATTTACTTTCACATTTAGCAGTAAAAGAAATCCCAACTAACCTTTTCAATTTGCTTCTCCCTCCCCAATCCACAATTTTATGTCATAGTCTCCCAAAGCATAATCAAATCTCACATTTTGATTTTGAAGACTTGGCTCTCTGAAGGCTTTTGACTGGAATCTCCATTTTCCTTTCCTGTCTGGAAAACTTCTTTCTACCCATTAAGGCTAATGTACATGTTGCTTCCTTTGTGGAAGTCCTCCCAGACATTCTGAATGGATTAATGCACTTCCACAGCCATTACCATTTCTAAGTTGACGCCTAAAATGACTGGTGTATCTGTTGTGTGTGTCACTCAGATACAACAAAAAAATTTTATTCATTAGCTGATGGGTTCCTGTTTCTGATACCCTATTAGTTGCTTTGGCTTTCTACAAAAAATTACTACAGGTACCCCCTCCCCAACACACACACCCTGTTTTCAAAAGTCAGCCTTATATTACTTCACTTTTACAAAGACCTATATTTAGTACCTGTTTTCTCTAACTAAAAGAAATCCGAAGAGGATTTTGGCTTTTACAAAAAAGATGAAAAGCAAAAATACCTTTCAGCATTTGTTTTGCTGCCAGCCTTTATAGAGGCAGCGTGCATCCCAAGCAGCAAGTGTGGCCCCACCGAGCTCCTTCCCTGGGAACCTGGCATCTCAGCAGCAAGCTCCACAGCTTTGAACTGTATCTATGAGTATCTGTGCTTTATCTTGATTTTTTGTTTTTGTGCATCCATTAAAAAGATGTGTCCCATGGTATCAGACAAGCCTAAGAGGGTTTATTTTTTTAGGTCTGGTAATGCTCAGAAGTTTTTCCATATAAATTAGTGATAATTTCTTCTTCGTCTTATGCTTGAACAGTTTCCTAGGAATGCTCTACTTTGGGATAGCACAGGGGGACCCTGCACGTAGGATTGAAAATAATTTGTAACAAGGTACTGGCAGTCGCAGTTAAACTGTCATTTCCAAAAACTATATACCGTTGGTAAAATCATTTTCTAAATGAAGTGTATCACTTTTTTGTTGAGTAGGAAAGTTATAATTCTTAAATAACACTAAACTTATTTGTAGTATTTTTGCATGAAGTAGAGACTCAGTGAGTGTCAAATCCTAATTATATTTAAATGTGTCCTTTTCCATGCTAAAGTCCCTCCAGAATTGTTTCTTTTCTTTTTATTGACTCCCATTTCAGTAGGTACTTATGTTGGCTGAAAATAATAATTTCCAAAGGCCCATAAATAAGAGTATTTTAAACCTGACAACACTATTGCTAAGGTTATATTTTAGATGCCTTGTATTATGTGGCTGTCCTATCTGATGCTCAAGGGGAAAAGTGACATAAATACAAATGGTGATTATCAAAACTATTTTAGGCATTATCTTGGTGACCAAAACAAAGAACATTTATTTTTAAATGGGGATGTTACAAAAAATATCATATCCTTTGTTTCCTTTCATTCAGTAAGTTCTAGTGTGGTGTTTTATAAGCTATTTTTCATATGTTTATGGCACAATGCTGTTTTTATTAGGAAATGGCCTGCTGGCTGAATGCCCATTCATTGTATCCCAGCATTTTCCCTTGGCTATATCAGAGCAACAAACTAAGAAGTTCACTACTTCCTCATTAATTCTGGAAAACTCATACCATGAATAACATATCATGAACCCATGAACCCTTTTATAACTTGACAATTGCTGGAAGTGTTTTATTTTATAACAGCATTCAAGAATATCCTATTTAAATAGCAAATTATGGATATTGTGGAAGCCCAGTCTATAAGTCTCCTAATTTTCTTAAAGGATAATAATTGGGACTTAAACCCTGTGAGTTAGGTACTAATAACGTGCAAGCCTGTTTCCTTTTTGAATGGTTTCTCATTTGTTGGATATATTACCATAATTTTTTATTGCGAAAGATAACGTAAGGGATCATTTTTAAAGTTTGATGGTTCCTATAATTTATGAGGACAATTCAAATCACCCAAGTCCTAAAGGTAAAACTGGAAAGCTTATGAATATTTAGGATAGAAACAATGTCAAGAGAAAGAAAAGTGTGGATTAACAGAAAAATGAAGTTTTAGCCTATTTATGCATAGTTCCTATCCATTCACTCCCCCATTTTCTGCCTTTGTATCAATTTGAATCCCATTCTTTGCTGAATATTTACAATGCATAGTAAGAGAATGACCTTGGGCCCTGGACTTAGACAATCTAAGTCTGATTTCTGACCTCCTGCCTATGTAACTTAGTTTGATTAATTAATTTTTCTAAACCTTAATTCCATTTGCTAAAAGATGAGAAATTGACTTTGCTTACAAGCCTATTATGACTCTATTAGAGAAAATAAATAGAAAGTACATTGTAAAAATAATGTCTGATGAAAATCAACAAAGAGGAGGTGTTTGTAATAGGCCCTCAGCCAACAACATCAACAACAGCAGTATTTTTTAAAAGATTTTATGTATTTATTCATGAAAGACAGAGAGAGAGAGAGAATGGCAGAGACACAGGTAGAGGGAGAAGCAGGCTCCATGCAGGTAGATCCCAGGTCTCCGGGATCACGCCCTGGGCTGAAGGCGGCGCTAAATCGCTAAGCCACCCAGGCTGCCCAACAATAGCAGTATTTATCAACCATGAGTATACTTAGGCTCAGACATCTTTACGAATGTTATCTATTTCAGTTATCACATAAGGTCTAGTAGTTACTATGACCTTGTGTTGTTGTTGTTTTGTTATTTGCTATTATTACCCCAAGTTTAGAAATAATATACTTCACTAAATTAATTTGTAGATTGGGAGAAAATCTCAGTTATTCAGAAAGGAAAACAAAACAAAACAAAACTTAGGAGGACCACACACATTCCCTCCCTTCCCCTCAAAAATAAACTCCCCAGCTCATAAGCACCTGTCCTAGTATAGGTTCCCCCCGCTGTCCAGAAGAAAAGCATATCTATGAAACCTTTCGTAAACCAAAATAGCATAAGGCTAAGAAGCAATTACCATGAATTCATATAGCAAATTTTTTGAGCATTCCCAGATCCCCCAAAATACCTTCTCTTAGGCTTTTCTGATACTGTAGGACACGTCTTGCTAATGGATGCACGAAATAGAGATAAAGAGATGCTTGTACAATTCAGAAGTATGAAGCTCGATGCTGAGATGCTGAGTGTAGCTCCCAGGGAGGGAGCTTGGCGGGGAACACTGGACACACCTTTTGCTTTTCGCCTCTTTTTGGTGAAAGTGAACATCCTCTTCAGATTTCTTTTGGGTTAGCGAAAACAGGCACTAAGTAAGTAGGTCTTTCATAAAAGTGAAGTGGCATAGTGCCAACTCTCAAAATGTAGGAGATGCCTATATCTACACCTGGCTCTGTTACTGCTCGTTCCATGCAAGGTACACATGGTCTCCTGGTCTTCACTATTCCCCTACTTCGTCCCTTTCAAATCTCAGCTACTCCCGCTTAATACATCTCCCAGATGAAAATCAATATTGGTTCTTCCAGACATATATTTATTTGTTTTGGTAGAAAAAGCTTCAGACTGACCATTAGCCAAAGATTACAGAGAGATTCATTGGCTCTCTCCAGGCATGCCGCTGTGGACTTTGGGGGAGGTCGTCCCGTCGATTTGCCATTTTCATCCATCAACCTCATCTGTTTACCGCTGACCTACAAGGGCTATAACCATGTCAGAAGTGCCACAAGAAATATTCATCCCTGGAGACCCAAGAAAAAAAAAAAAAAGCAGAGAACCCATTTCTTTGGAAATCGATGAGCCCCATTCTTGGTTCATCAGTTTTGAACTTGACACAGCAGAGAAACAGAACAGTGGCTCAGTTTTTCAGCTACAGCCCTGCCACTTGACAACCCAGAGGGCAAGTTCACCCACCTCACTGGAAGGGTTTGTGCCCAGATCCCTCCATCCTCAGTGAGGATTCAGAAAGGTCTCAGAGAATCCTTGGTACCCCGGGCACCAAGCCTCATGTGTTTTACAATTGACATTAAAATGTCAGTGAACTTGACTGAAGGGAAATCACAGGACACACGTGTCTGTGCATGTAAGTACACATAATACCAAATTAAATAACTAACCATTCTAATTTATAAAGTCCAAAGAGTAGATTTTGTCCAAATTTGCCAGGGGAGTCGGTTTCTACTGTTGTTAAGAACAGACGGTTTAGCCCAGGCTCTATAACTTAGTCTCTTTGAGACGTTGGGCAATTTACTTAACTTCTTTGTGCCTCATGATATAGGATAATTATACTCAGAAGTTTGTTTAGAGAATTAGCTTTATTGGTATGAGTTTTGAAAAATGTTGTAAAACTTTCGAGAATTGTTAGACAATATTACTTTGAAAATATCCAAGAAATTACTATTATTCTATACCAGTTTACATTGTTAAGATTTAGAAATTTTAAAAATAGATTTTCTTTACATTTTAAAAGACAACAGTATTTAATTGTAGAAAATATAAGCCAACTGTTTGGCTAAATGCAGAAATCTCTTTTGAGTTTGCATTTGAATATGTTCAAATAGGATAATACATTCAGTCTTCCAATAATTCATTCAAATAAACATTTATTAAGCTGCACAGGTGCTGAATTTCAACTTTTCGTATATGCAAATTTTGTTTCTGATTCAGATTTTCTGCAGCTAGGTTCTTTTCATAATTCAGGTATGAACTCAGATTTCTCCTCCTTAGAATGGCCTTGCTTGATTACCCAACCTATTTTTGCTCCTCTAAAATTCTCTAAAATATTGCCCTGTTTCATTGTCCTTACATTCTCAATTACAATCAAAATATATCTAAATTATCTGCTACTGATTTAATCTGTCTTCCTCTTTCCACTCTTGCTATTTTTGTTTACTGATACATCACGGGGGCCCAGAATAGTTCCAGACTAGCAGTAGTAGTAATAATAATAATAATAATAATAATAATAATAATCAGCTTACATTTATGCTTTTTGTGCACAACTTACTTTGTGCTCTTCACATTCTTTGACAATTTAATCCTGATAACAACCTTGCAAGATAAATGCTATATTACACCCATTTTACAAATGAGGAAAAGGAGGCAGACAGTGGTAAAGCAAGTGCCCATAATCACACAACTAATGACTTCTTAACCACTATTCTAGTTTACCTCTGAGTAGGCATTTAACACATAGTTGTTAAAGAAATGACTAAATATCTTAGGTTTGGGTCAAAGAGCTTTATATGCAAAAGTCAGGCCATGGGGCACATGAGTCTACAAGAGGAAAATGGATATAACAAGTTAATGAGCAAGATAACACCTTAAACTTATACAGTGATATGTGTCAATTATATCTCAATAAAAGTGAAAAAGTAAGCAAGATGGATGGACTGATTCAGTGAATCCTATAGATGCTCTGAAAGAGGCTTTTACAGGGCACATAGAGAGTATAAATAAGAGCATGGCATTTCCTTTGGTGATAACCTCCAGTTCCTAAGGAAGACGATGGCTAATTCTATTTTGAGGGAGAACAGTGAATATGAGGGTCTTAAATTGCGCAGCATTGGGAATCTCTAAATGAAACATTATAAAACATGGTAGAAAATGCCTGAAACATATAAGCTATCTTGACAACCCCCAAAAAACACCACATGAGGTTTGTTCACATTGCTGCACCTCAGTGGCTCTAGCTGAATATGGTTCAGCTGCAAGCCAAGCTGTTTCCATGGATATGTGAACAAATGACAGTGTGGAGATGGTCTGGAACCATTGCTAAACTCTTGGAGAATAAATGCCAATGAGCATTCCTCCATTATAAGAGATGCAATCTTTGTAAAAATTAAGCATAGGAAATTGCATCATTTATTTCAAGAAAAGTAACGAATTTAGAATTTATAACCATTGGTCGTAGCTGTCACCAGAGAGTAGAATTTAAAATGTTCGCTGTCATTAAAGCCTACAGAGTTACTATAATCTCTGGTTTAAATATTGTTCTTTTAAAATTTAGGGGTTTGGTTTTCATAATTTCAAACAGCATTAATAAGTTGTCAAATTTTGCAAGGTACTTTATAATGAAAAATGTGTATATGTGTATATTCAGTTTGAGGACACTAAGATGTTAATATATATCAACCATTTAAAGAAGAAATAAGGAATAGCACCCTGGTAACCATCAAATTTTTATCCTCTTTAATCACTGACTTTTAAGGCCTTAGCTGGCATCTTATAATGTATTTCTTATATAAGGTAATTTTGTCTATAAATTTAATTTTATTTTCAAATTTCATTTTTACTTTTTAATTTTTAAATTAATTATCAAGTTTACTTTGGATCACGTACTTTAAGAATATTATTCTTAAATAATACAGAGGACTTAAAGTGGTTATTTGGAGAGGACTCTGTTTACAGACTGATACTGTAAACTTCTCAACTTCTTCAAAGCCTAGGAAACTAGAAAGCTACTGTGCATACTGTCACCTAAATATGTTAGAATATGTTTAATTAGAATATGTTGAAGATGAGAAAACCTTTTACATGTATTACAATTTATTAGGTAGAATTTAAACTGTCTGACATATATGCAAATATGAATTTACTGTGATTTTTTAATGTAATCCTTGAGAAGCAATCTTGAATTAAATTGAATTGAGTTTTGGAGCATCCAGGGGCTCAGTTGGTTAAGTATCTGACTCTTGATTTCAGCTCAGGTCATGATCTCAGGATTGTGAGATCGAGCATGTCAGGCCCTAGGCTGGGCTTGGAACCTATTCAGATTCTCTCTCTCCCCCTCGGCTCCCCAACCTCCAATCCCAGCCCCACCCTGCTCATATACACGTATATGCACTCTCTCTCTCTCAAAAAAAATAAATAAATAAATAAAATTGAATTGAATCTCAAATTGAAGTAATCTTTAAGGGGTGCCTGGGTGGCTTTTGGCTTAGGTTGTAATCTCAGGGTTCTGGGATCAAGCCCCATGTTGGGCCCCTGCTCAGCGGGGAGTCTGCTTCTCCCTCTCCCTCTACTTGTGATCTCTCTCTCTCTCTCTCTCTCTCACACACACACACAGACACTCAAATAAATAAATAAAATCTTTTAAAAAATGAATTAATAGATAATTTTTAAGATACTTCAGGAGGAAAATATTTTTTCATATGAATGTCATTTGCCTTCCTGTCATTAGTAGTAAGTGTTACAGCTTCATAATTTGTTTATTTTGTCTAATACAGTCCTAGAAATTTTCCATCCTATAACCAAACAATCAGAAAAAAATTTTTTTTGATTGAAGGATTTTTTTTTTGACAAATCAAAATGACACAGCAGGTTAGATTATCATGCTGAGCTTGGCAAAGTTGAAGATTTCTTGCTCTTAGTAAGCAATAAAAAAAATGTATTTTTTCCTGCTGGAAGTTGTCTGGGTTAACATTAGGATAAAAGAATCTATAACCTTAGAATGTACTTCCAATTATTCCAAAAGTTTATATTATATTAAGGAAAAATTCTCTGGCATAAAAGAAACAATTGTCACAAATACATATAGTATCCTGAAAATATTCCATTCAAATTCCTCATTCAAATTTGCTCACTTATGTATTTTCATTTTATTCTTTAATTGAAGTTACATTTTAAAAAATATTTTAATGGAAGCTATACTTTTTCTGTCAAATGTACTTTATTTATTTTGTCTTTTCATAAACACAAACTTCTACTTCTGTTATTTTTTCTTTTGTAAATTGAGCGTATTTATTTTTTAATTTAATACATGGAGGTTTTAAAATTCTACATAGAATCATTGCTGACTTGATTCACCGATACCACTTTTTATTTTTTATTTTTTTTAATTTTATTTATTCATTCATGAGAGACAGAGAGAGAGGTAGAGACACAGGCAGAGGCAGAAGCAGGATCCTCACAGGAACCCCGATGTGGGACTCGATCCCAGGACCCTGGGATCATGCCCTGAGCCAAAGGCAGACACTCAACTGCTGAGCCACCCAGGCATCCCTGATACCACTTTTTAGAGAGTACCACTCCAAGTTCTTATTATTTTTATTTAGTCACAGTGGTGGTTGCCATAGGTGACATTTTTGATAGTTAATATTGAGTAATGAAAAATTGTTGGCCACAAAACTTTAGGGAATTATTAGTAAGATACTCTTTGAATCATATCTAAACTATAGACTTAACATTTTTAACACTGTTTTCCATTCATTTAACAAAAATGTACTTTATGTAACTCTGCTAAGTAATAGTTCTGGGTACTTTGCTTCCACAACATTGTCTGAGTAATAATAGTGACTATTTATTATTATATCTTCAGTAACTGGAACTATTATTATGGTTTATTGCCATATCCTTAGGAATGAAGAAAAACTTAAAAGTATAATTAATAAATGCTCTATGGTCTACCTCATAATACCACTAGGAATAGTTCTAAGTTGTAAGTTATTTATTTTGATAGATGAAATTTTTGTAAATTAAGACATAAAGTTTATACATATGTATATGTATTGTTTTTAGTTATTTATGTAATTAATTCCCCTATAACTAGACAATTTTTTTTTAAGTAGGCTCCCACCCAGTGTGGAACCCAATACGGGGCTTGAACTCACAACCCTGAGATCAAAGACCTGAGCTGAAATCAAGAGTCAGACTCTTAACTGACTGAGCTATCAAGGTGCCCTCACTAATTTTTTTTTCATTCTTGGAATTACTTTTACAAAGCAGAAAATAAACAGCCTAATATATATTCATGTAATTATTGAATATAATTATAATCTCAAAATATTAACTTTAGAAAGCATGAAACCATCAAACCTCCAAGTAATCTCAATGTCCAAGCCTTTATTTTGACTTGAATTCCTTTTTTTTTAGTAAAGATTTTATTTATTTATTCATGAGAGACACAGAGAGAGAAAGAGAGAGAGAAAGAGAGAGGCAGAGACACAGGCAGAGGGAGAAGCAGGCTCCATGCAGGGAGCCTGATGTGGGACTCGATCCTAGGTATCCAGGATCACGCCCTGGGCTGAAGGCGGCGCTACACTACTGAGCCCCCTGAGCTGCCCTTCACTTGAATTTCCTAAAAGAAGATGAAGCTTTTCCTAAATCTCTCAATACTTGACAAAAATAAAATAAAAATTCAGGTCTCCTACTTTCAGAACATATCCTCTTTACTGAAACTTTTTTGTTTTCTATCAAGGCTTTTTGGTTAAAAAAAAAAAAAAGTCCACAGTATCCACAATATAAAACAAAATTGACACTATATTTTAGATTTAAAGCAATGAACATGAAGGAAATGGGATTGACTGCTGGGCAAACCCCATAATTGGAGTATCTTTTTAAACTTATTTTCCTTAATCTAACTGTTCCTGTGAAATATTAATGCTAGCTAGAGATGGTTAGTTGTTTGCCAAAGATTCTGGGTGGGGTTTGGTACTTCCGTGTAAGGAGGATTAGTGTTGTTCCCCAAACTGGCTGACCCTTCATCCAGGGGCAATCACATGGCCAAGAGACAATGTGAGTAGAAATGATAGTAACTAGTCCTTCTCAAACTTTAGTTTGCATTAAAATCACCTGAAGAGCTAGCTGAGACATGTGTTTCTGGACTCTGTCTATAGAGTTTCTAATTTAAATATATCTAGAATGAGGCCTGCGAATTTGCATTTTTAACCACTTAGTAGGTAACGGGGACGTTGCCTGCCTATGACCCACATTTTGATGTACATCCCTACTACTTTGCCCATGTCCAGAAAAGTGTTTTTTTAATGAAGTCTTTAGTTTTTAGTTATAAACAAACAAAAAGTAATTGCCCATTGATTTACAATATGATGTGTGAATACATTCTCCGCTACCACCAATGTTAGTTATAAAAGTTTTGGACATTTACAAATTCAGTCTTAAACATGGATATTTCAGAAAAGGAGAATCCTGTTCAACCAGGGGATAGTTTCATGGAAAACATTGTAGGAAGGAGATGGAGAATAAGAGCGATGAATTTAGGGCATGATTTATCATCAGAAAGTTAGGCCTAGGAAAGCCTAGCCAAAAGAACGAAACGATGCAAATAGAGTGAAAATATATATATTTTATGGACCTTGGAAGATCTCTACTGACCACCATGATGATGGTAATTACTTTTGGATGTAAAATACAACAACGAAGCCATTCCTAGTACACTTTCTCTGAGCTTCAGAAAATCACAAGCATGTGAACCCAACTAACCAACTTTAATGCAGACTCTCATTTTCAATATAAAAACAGTAAGATGTACCACTGGCGTGCCAAGAATAACACTTTGGCTTAGGAAACTCTCCTTCCAGGGTCATATAATGCACTCAGTCCACTTTCTAGTTTATGTGTGACCTGCTCAAGGCTCAATGGCCTCATTCCGCACCTTATCCTTTCACCTCTGGCAGAGTGTGTAAACAGCTTATCCAACCCGTCACTCCATCTCCATGGTTTCATCCCATCACTTCAATATCCTTAGGAAAACAAGGACTCCTAGAGTAAAATTTGATTTCACAATATGCTTGCTATTCCTAATCTCCTTTATCTGCTTAAACCTGTAACTTTTCAAATTAGGCCCACTCGGGTAGCTCTCCCTTAATTAACTTGAGATCACGGATTAGACGCTCCTATGTAATAATAATTGAAGATGGACAAAGGCAGTTTGTGTATGTCTTCCTTGCCCTACCACAGAGCTGAGAAATCTATCAAAAACTTAACTCATCATTTTCTCCCGAATCTGTGGTAGGTGTATCATCATTTTGTAGATGCGATATTTGATATAAAAAGTAGTTGCAACTTGCCTAATAACGTAGTCAAAATTTTTAGCAAAGCTAAGGTTAAAATAAAAGCTTCACAAATCCAGTGTATATATTTTAAGGTATTTCTTCTTATGGAAATGCTTACATTGTAAAAATTAAAGTGGACCCATGGCACCCAAACCTGTGTTTGCAATGCATACAAAATTAACAAACAATTCATTTTTAAAGATCTCTCTACAGGGATCCCTGGATGGCGCAGCGGTTTAGCGCCTACCTTTGGCCCAGGGCGCGATCCTGGAGACCCGGGATCAAATCCCACGTCAGGCTCCCGGTGCATGGAGCCTGCTTCTCCCTCTGCCTATGTCTCTGCCTCTCTCTCTCTCTCTCTCTCTGTGTGACTATCATAAATAAATAAAAATTAAAAAAAAAAAAGATCTCTCTACACATTTCAGGTGGCAGACATGCATATGAAAATAAATTAATGAAGACTCTTATTTTCTTTTCTTTAAGATTTATTGATTCATTTTTTTATTTATTCATTTTTAGAGAGAGAGAGAGAGAGAGAGAGTGAACGGGGCGGTGGGGGAGGAGAATCTCAAGCAGACTCCCCATTGAGCTCAGAGCCCAATTCGGAGCCCAATCTCACAACCCTGAGATCTTGACCTGACCTGAAATCAAGATTCAGATGCTTAACTGACTGAGCCACCCAGGTGCCCCCTGCAGACTCTCATTTTCAACAACAACAACAAAAAAAACAAAAGATGTTCTACTTGTTTGCTAGGAAAAATTCTTTGTCTTAGGAAACTCTTCTTCCAAAGCCATATTATGCACTTACTTTTAGTCCACTTTTTAGTTCATTGTGTGACCTGCTCACAGCTCAACAGCTACATTTGTGTATTATTCACTATTATAACACCAGTATAGTACCTTGAACCTAAAAGGCATTTGAAAAATATTAATTGAATGAATGTTGGAAATACTAATAAAATCATAAAGTATACTTAAAGAAACCCTATCTATTCCTGGCTTGTTTTTCTTTTACTTATCTTAAAGAAGCTTCTGGAATCAGACTGTACACCGCTGTTAAGCTACCTCATTTTTGCTCAGTTTTCTCAGCTGGAAAATGGCATAGTAACACACCCTAACTCACAGAATTTTCATGGGAATTAGATGAAAACATTGCCATTAGTCTTTTGGATCAGCATTGGACACACTGTAATCACTCAGTAAGTATACATCATTATAGGAGTTTCCATTTGATACTGGTAAATAGCTGGAGCTTTTTAAAACTCATGATAAATGTACTGATCATAAAGCAATATAGAAGACATAAATTAGATTGGAGAATATCACAAAAAGATATATTCATCATAAAACTAGTAAAAGGCCTCATTATTATTTTAAAATAATCCTCATAACGTTGTCTAATATGCATTCCATCCTGATAAAGACCTTAATAGGTAAATGGAGGTTTTATTATCCTCTCCCTTTGTTCCAAGACAGGAAAATGAAGATATGCTGTATTTCAAAGTTGTGCAATCCCTAAGGAAACACCTGCAATTCAACTTTAGCTCCTCTGAAACACATAGCAGACCAGGCTAGATAATTTATTCAGTTAATACCACCGAGTAGAATACCTACACATTTCCCACAGTTTTATTTCTTTTTCTCCTCCTTTGCTCTCTCCCTTTAACTTTATCTGCTCTTCTATTATAATTGGAATTGGGGGATTCATTTTTGTCATTGGTGGTAGTGGTGCTGGAAGTGGTGGGCTTTGGAGCAGCTGTGTTTTCTTTTCTCACTATCTTTTGACTTTTCTCTCTCTTTGACCTAGGAAAGAAAAGTGCCCACTAATACACAAGAGCCATGCTTTGCTAGCAGAATTTGGGATTTAAACTATATGACCTCTATAACCATTTGTTCTACAGAAGTTTTCTTTAAAGAATCATTTAGAAACAAGCCAAGACTTTCAGACATTCTCTGGTGACCGGCAGCATTTGCCATCCATCTTTCAATGGGTAATTCTCCTGTCAAAGGCCTAGTCTCCCAGATAATTATATACAGTGCAGCATTATTTATTTTCTCCAACAATACACTGGAATCATACCAAATAAATCATGTGCTATGGTAAAATGCTGGTGAACTACATGAACACAAGGCTTTAGGGTGGCATGCCTTAGGAATCAAAAGTACTTATGATTTGACATTTATCTCACTTGCTCAGGAACTGACACAGGATTCAGAAAATGGAGAGTAGCATTACAACATTACAAAAGATAAATATGAACTGCCTTCCACTGAGAAGATTTCCTCTTCAAGAGGATAGTCTCTTATTTAAAGAGAATTAGACTGCTTTCTTGATAGAAGTCGTTTATATAGTTGTTAAGCAATAACTTAGGTTTTTTTTTTTTTCCTGGCGATCCTTCTGGACATATTCAAGATAAAAAAAAGGACACATAATTCTCCAGCCATCAGGATGGCTCCGGTAAATATCATATTCTGGATAACACTGGTATCAAGGGATCACGTGGAAGAGAACTCTCTTCTTAAAAAATGGAATGGGAGCTGCTGTCAAAAATGTTTTAGAAATAGCTTTTTTATGCCATGAAATATGTTCATGTTATAGTAATAGATGCATTGAGTAGAATATGAGCTTGATTTGTATAATATTATCTTAATTATGTATGTAAATCAGACATACACAAAAAAGACTGAAAGGCAATAAATGTCTTTTTTGGATAGTGAGATTGATTATTGACAACTTTTTTTTTCCTTTTTTCCTTTTCTTTATTTCCAAATGTTATACAAATTTTATTTCAATTGTTAGTACATTTGAAAAAATAAAAGTAATATTTCTAAAAGTATTTTAAATGTTAAAGCATAGAGTATAAAGGTTTTTTTTTTTCCTACTTTGTTAAATTCCAATCAAGTTTCTTACTGTTCTTTCTCTTTGGCTTGTACCATCGCTGCAGATAATGAACACCAAAGTCTTATTGTGTTAAAATTACTTGAATACTTTCTCTTAAAAAATTTAACGCTAACCTATAATATAGTTCAAAATATAAAACAGGAGCCAGACCATCTGGAACAAAGAGAAGCTCAACTCTAACACTTGCTAGCTGGGTTGATCCTAGGCAATTTACTTAGCCTCTCCATGTTTTATTTTCCTCACACATTAAAGGGAGATATTAACAGAATCCACCTCACAGATTGTTGTAAGACTAAATGAGCTAGCTGTTCTATGTAAACATTTAGGACAGCGTCTCACACATGTCAAATGCTATATGAGTATTTGCATTCTTTCCAGATTTTGGTGGACCTATTTGTATTGGCTTTATAACTACATAAATAATAATCATTTCCTCTTGGTGCTTTTCTAATTCTCCTAATAAGGTTCATGATGGCAGAGAACTTGTTAGACTTGTTCACTACTGAGTCCCAACTCCTACCACAGTGTTTGACACCTCATAAGTATTCTAGAAATATTTCTTGAATGAATAGACTCATAATACACATTACAGTCATAAAGCTGTGTCTAAGATGAAATCTGATATTTGGATGTAATCTGTTATCTGAAAGCTATCTAATTTCAGGACTACTCAGTTTTTACCAAGAAGAATTAGAAAATGTTTCAGCTAAACTATTTTTGTGGGCTCCTACACTATTGTTTATATATTTCAAGTGAGATTATGTTGTCACTAATGACCTTGCATTCTTTCTTGATACAAAGCTTATGTTGAATCTAAGGAAAGAGTCATGTTTTCTGAATAAAATCGACATGTGTTTCCCATCTGACTTTTCCCTGTGTTGCTTTCAAAGTGCACATAATGAAGGACAGTAGAAGTCTCCCTATGCCACAGGAAACACTCCATACTGAGAAGTTCCACTGGCCAGGTCCCCTGATCATGAGTCATAGTTACTCAGAACATTGCTTGAGAATAACTTTACAAGGCATTAAAAGCACAAAAGATTTTAATGACTGACCCAAATGGTCTGGAGTTGTAAGTGCTTCCAAGAATCCATGCTTATGCTGTTTTATTCCATGTTCTTGATGTTTAAGGGCATATGAGGGATACATATCATTTCTTTTTACTTGAGGAGACAATCTATAACTCAGTATGATGATAGGTTCGAAGCTCAAATTTGCCTGTCAATCATATTTAATACATCTTGGTAAATTCATTTTCAGATCATTGACTGTATTGTGAAAAGAAAAAGTATGGTATTTTAACCCTTGGATAAAGCTCAGATTGTTGAGAGAACTTTCCAGTTTTGATTGAGTACAATTACAGGATGTGGGAGGGCATTTCAAAATATTCTAGTGGTTCTAGAAGCCTAAGACTGGAAACAAATCACAGAACCACTTTTCATCTTGTCAGTAGCCAGCATCATGCTTAAAGAATTCTTATAGCAAAACAAATGCCTATTTAGAGTATTGGCCATTCTGTTCCCTGGTATCAAATCAAAGCAGTAGTTCCTACAAAGAATGTTGGAAAATATGCAATCATCGCTTTAAAAATATATACATGTGCAAAATTCATTATTACTCAGGATGTTCATATCTCACAAAGATAGAACTACCACACATTTCACAACCCACATGCCCTGGGCCAGAAAAGCATGGTCCAGGCCTACACAATGTTAAGATAATAAAGATATATCTGGATTTCATCTAGCATAAAAGCAGTTATGAATCTAAGCAGAACTATTTTGGTATGTTATTGCTGATTTTCAGATATTCTGGGGAAAAGCCATAAGATTTAGTGGCAGACTAAAGCCTTTCTTCACACATCTAGTCCAATATTTCCTCAGCTTTAGCTGCACTTTAGGATCAGCTGAGGAGCCCGTATAAATCCCTATACCTAGGTTAAATTCCAAACCAATTAAATCAAACACACTACTGGTGTGGGACCCTGGACATCAGCCTTTTTTTTAATAGCCTTCCAAGTTTCCTTATATAAAGCCAAGATTAAGAATGACTGGTCTAGTTATATTCTGCTGGCATGATCAAGAGTGCAGGAGCTATCTTTGGGTGTGTTGGTAAGGAGTGGGTGGCTAGAGGCATCCTTTCCTATTAATACAGGCTGGCACTTTACTAAGTGCTTTTCTTGTAGTGACATTTAATCCACCAGAATGGGTAGAAGCTATTATTATCACCACCATTTTACAGATGAAGAAACTAAAAAAGAGAGAGGTCAGACAACTAGGAATGGTGAAATGGGGGTTCCAATCCAGATATTTGATTACACAATGATATTTATTTAACAACTATGCTTAGGTTCATATAATACACCAAGAAAGGTCAAAATACTTGGAGTCTCCACATGCTTAATGCAATAAACAAGGAGATGCCTTCTACTAATAAACATCAAATTATGAACAACTGCCTTCCCACTTGTGCTGGATTTGAACTGAAAAAAATAATAATAATGCTATCCTCAATAGTACCCTGGAGAAAATGTTAATAGTAACTGAATTAATAGATAAAGTTAACTGAAGATGACCAAAATTCTACTTCCATTGTCCGATTCCCAAGAGGTCAGTGAAGTAGAATCACAGACACTGTGATCCTGGCAACATTAAACCAAACTGTAATTGTACTTTTCACACAGATTCAGCACCCAGATTAAACAACACTGAAGGAACTGAACTCTTAAGAGCTGAGAACGGATTCCACTGTGTAATTCACATTCTCTCTAACCCTCTGGAAATGGAGTACTGCTTAAGACATGCCTTTTGCAGGGGGATTCCCAGGGGCAAGACAGCTGCAATTAAAATATCTTCATTTATGCACAATAAAAGAAACATATTTCTCCTCATCCTACATACTGGTGCTGCCTTTCTGATTTTACAAAGAAAAGGCCTAAGAAGACCACCAAAGACTTCAGGTACATTTTATGATGCTATGTACGTGAAGAATATTGCCTGTATTTAAGAGAATCCACCGGTCGAAAAGCAACAGTTTGAATATATTACATACATTCCTCTGATGTCGAGATGAACAAACCAATTTAGACCCAAATCTGAATTAAAATGATCTTATATAAGTAAAAGTCAGAAATTTAATAGATGTGAGCTTCAAACAAATTCTTGATCACCTACAAGTGTTATTTCAGAGCCATTGAAGAGTTAACGTCACCTTCAAAAACTTTCACCATCATCTGGTAAATCTACAGTGAGATTTCATCTCTTCAGCTGTTTACCATTTAAAAATATTTCCAAAGGGGGTTTTATGCCATTCATGCTTTTCAGTGTGAATCAATCTTTTAAGAGTAAGGTTTCTATGATTTTAGGAAAGAGAACATGTGGGTCCTGAGACCTGGAAAGGGTGGGGAGAGGAGCTGATATCCAGAATGTAAGAAACAGAAAGTGTGCAAACTCTGGGAATGCCAAAGGCAAATGTCAGTCATTTCGCAAGTTTATCTTGGAACCACTTTCAATAAGAAAGCAGGAGACATTTGAGAAGGGAAACTAGAAAAAATTTATTTTCTTTTGTTCCTTGATAATACATATTTCCTATGGCTAATTAAGACTATGATTTTTACAATCCACAGAGAGAGTACAGATATTTTAATTACAGGCAATTCCTTTAGTGCTAAACACAATATGAAAACAAGTATGTTGAAATCCTTAAGGAGGAACAAAAAGAAGAAGAAAAAAAGGAAAAGGAGAAATCACATCATCATCACCATCATCATCATGCCCATTGTCAAAATTTGGCTCAATGAATCACCAGAGAGATTAGGTGCTTCATAAAGTTCGGCCAAATGAAGCAAGATTTTTGCAAATGAGAACCAAATTGACATAAATTTAAAAAGCACTGAACTGACCATATTGAAGTGCAGAGTAACCACACCACAAAATACATGATGATTCAACCATGTATAAAAATTAGATTAAAGAAATGAAACTTAGTAAGCAAAGAATAAAGAGAAAACTGTGATGATCTCCAAATGACAGAAATATTGAAGTAATTTGAAAATACATTACATATAGTATAAAGGTAACTTCAAGTAATCTTATGCTTAAGGAAGATACCACTGATTCTCATCACTATACTGACCCAGAAAGCAATGTATCATATATCTTGCTCTCACTTTCATTTGTGAAATTTAAATCCATTTCTCCCAAAAGAGATGGAAATAAGGAAGAGAAAGAGAAGTGAAAATTATAACCCTCACAAATTTTTAAAAAATGAATTTCTAGCAATGAGTATGAGAATAATGTCAACTCTAGATATTAAATATCCCATTGTTAAGATGATAAGTACAATGTGATGAGAAATGAAATATTCTCATTTATTGAGGAAACATTTGAAGAAATAAATTTGAGGGACACCTGTGTGGCTCAGTAGTTGAGCATCTGCCTTTGGCTCAGGGCATGATCCCAGGATTCCCAGATAGAGTCCCACATCAGGCTCCCTGCGAGGAACCTGCTTCTCCCTCTGCCTGTGTCTCTGCCTCTCTCTCTCTCTCTGTGTCTCAAATAAATAAATAAATAAATAAATAAATAAATAAATAAATAAAAAAATCTTAAAAAAAAATTTTAGAAAGGCTGAAAAAATCATCGTATCAGTTCCTAGTGATGTAAAACAAATTTCCCCGAAACTTAATGGCATAAAACAGTAACAATGCTATTATTTCTCATGATTCTTATTTGTTAGGAATCCATGAGCAGCTTGGCTGGGCAGATGTGGTTCAGAGTCTCTCAAGAAGCTCCAGTCAGATTGTCAGTCAAAGTGGAGCAGCTGGTTGCTGACCAAGCATCTCTCTTTGTATGGTCTCATAGCTTTTCCATGTGCTCTCTGCAGATAAAATAGTTTGGACCTCCTAAGATCATGGTGACCTCAAGGCAGTGGGATTCCTTACACTAAGGTCAGGACTCCAAAGCAAGTGCTTCACTGAGCCAGTTGGAAGCTGAATCTCCTTTTATGA
The DNA here is from genome assembly GCF_011100685.1 of Canis lupus familiaris. Classification (NCBI taxonomy): domain Eukaryota; kingdom Metazoa; phylum Chordata; class Mammalia; order Carnivora; family Canidae; genus Canis; species Canis lupus. The sequence continues at coordinate 55,647,460 of NC_049236.1, forward strand.
CCTGGTCTTGGAAGTTATCTAACAGCACTTCCATCCGACTTTTTAGTCAAACAGCTTCAGAAGTTGGGGCCCCTGGTGGCTCAGGTCGTTAAATGTTTGCTTCATGAAGCAAAAGACCCTTCACGGGGGTCATGATCCCAGAGTCCTGGGATCAAGCCCACTGGAGGACTACCGACTCAGTAGGGAGTCTGCTTCCCCCTCTGTCCCTCCTCTCCCACCCCCTCCCCACCCCGTGCTTGTGCATGTGAGCCCCCCCCCACACACACACACACAGTGTCTCAAATAAATAAAATCTTTAAAAAATATTAAAGAAAACAGTTTCAGCAGTCTTCTCAATTTTGAGTGTATGGGATATGAATCTAATCTCTCTATGGAAGGAGCATGAGGGACACATTGCCAGCAGATCATGCAGGTTGGGAGATATCATGGAGACCATCTTTGGAAAGTACAATCTGTCATGTCAGTGGTTTTCATGCCACATGACCTCTGACAATATATCTTTCATATTCCTTCCTTCAAAAAGTTAATTTTATATCCCATGCTAACTTACTTTCTGCAACAATAAAGACAGTGATATAATATGATAGCAAAATATTTCTTTTAATCCTATTATTACTCCCATCTACAGTTTCATAGTTTCAAAACTGGAGCTTCTTAGAAAGTCTACTTAGCATGCTCAAGATCACACTGCAAATAGCTAAAATAATCAATAATCCTCATAAAACCAGTTTATTACTGACTTCTTATTTATTGTAAACGTCTACTTCTAAAAAAGCAGTTTTAAGTGGAAACTCAGCAGCAGACCCACCAAAAAAAAAGATGGGAAAATGTTGAGCTTGCAGGGTTGCAAAGAACTTGTAGGGCTGCAAAAATCAGACTCTTGGCTTGTCCATCACTATTGTTCTACAATATATTATGTAGCTTTGTCTGTATCACCTTCCCATCCCATATCAGTTGTTGCAATTTTATTCTAACTCTACTTAATATAATGTCAGTTTTCTCACTCATAACAGACAACCAAGTCTCCAACTTAAAAAAGGAAATATTGTCCGGTATGAATTCCCTCAAATTCCCTCCACTCCACATCAAGTTTATCTTGAACCATGTATCTCTTTTCATTGGATTCCTACTTCTACTCAAAGCTAATCCCTTCCTCTGTACTTTGGATCCCCTCCCTTCCTGTCTGCTCTGAGAATTTTCTGTCCTAATTATGTCTATTTATTTTACCTTCTACCTCTTTTCTCTATTGGATCTTTTTCTTCCTTTTAGAAACAAATTCACATTCTTTATTCTGGAGAAAATAGCCCTGCCCTAGTCTCTCCCCCTGTCATTTATGCTGCTTCCCCTTCCATGTTTCTTTTCAGATCCAAACTGCTTATCACGAGGGTTTACACTGCATGGATTCACTTTATTATCTCCTACTCACTCTATGACTCATTTTGGTCTGGTTTCAGCCTCCATTTCCTTCAAGCAATTCTTTCAAATGACACAGCTCTTTAATGCAACTTTATGACTAAGGATATGATAGTTGCTTATGTATCCTTTTGTAGTCAATATCCTTCTCATAGCATTATCCCAAGGTCAGTATTTGCCACGGATAAAGATTTTACCTGATGCATTTTTTGAGCTCCTCACTAAAATTATTTATTCCCTTTCCTTTGTGTATATCCCCAGAAGTGGAGGTGCTGGATCAGATGGTAGTTCTATTTTTAATTTATTAAGCAACCTCCATTTTGTTTTCCACAGTGGATACACCAGTTTACATTCCCATCAATAGTTTACAAGGATTCCTTCTCCTTCACATCCTTGCCAGTATTTGTTATGCCTTGTCATTTTGACAATAGCCATTCTAACAGGTGTGAGGTGATAGCTTATTGTTGTTTTAATAGGCATTTCCCTAGTGATTGATGATGGTGAGTATCTTTTCAAGTGCCTGTTGGTCACTTATATGTCTTCTTTGAAAAAAATGTCTAATTAGGTTCTTTGCCCATTTTTTAGTTGGGTCATTCAGGTAGTTTGTTTCACTGCTTTTGAGTTATATGAGTTCCTTGTATATTTTGGATATTAACCCCTTATCAGATATGTGGTTTGTAAATATTTTCTCCCTTTTCATATGTTGCCTTTTCATTTTATCAATGGTTTCCTTTGCTGGGTAAAAGCTTTGTAGTTTGATGAAGTCCCACTTGTTTGTTTTTGTTTTTGTTGACTTTACTTTTGTTGTAAAATCTCCCCCAAAAAGCATTGCCAAGACCACTGTCAGGGAGTTTACCCCTACTCTTTTGGAGTTTTGGAGTTTCAGGCCTCATATTCAAGTTTTTAATCCATTTTGAGTTAATTTTTGTGTATGGTATAAGATAGTGATCCAGTTTCATTCTTTTGCATGTGGGTGTCCAGTTTTCCAAACACTATTTATTAAAGAGACTATCCTTATCTTATTGTAATTTTGTGACTTCTTTGTCAAAAATTAATTGAACATACACGCACACTTTATATCTGGGCTTTCTATTTTGTTTAATTGATCTATATTTGTCTGTTTTTATACCAGTGCCATACAGTTTTAGTTAATATAGCTTTATAATATAGCTTGAAATCATGAAGTATGATGCCTTCTGCTTTGTTCTTTCTCAGAAACTTTTTTGGCTATTCAGGGCCTTTTGTAGTTCCATATAAATTTTAGGGTTATTTTCCCCCATTTTTGGATATATACCCAAAAGAAATAAAATCATTATTTCATAAAGATATCTGTGCTTTTATGTTCATGAAGCATTATTTACAAGAGTCAAGGTATGGAAGCTACCATAGCCTGTCAGTGGATGAGTAGACTTTTTTAAAATGTGAAATATATAAATGTAGCCTTATTTAAGAAAACAATCCTGTCATTTGTGGCCTCATTGATAGATGAATCTGGAGGACATTATCCTAATTGTAATAAGCCAGACAGGGAAAAAAAATACCTCATAGTATTATTTACATGTGGGATCCAAACAAAATAAAACATAGAACTCATAAAGAAGGAAGCAGAGAAGTAGTTGCTAGGTCCCAGGAAGGGGTTGGGAATGGAAGAAATAAGGAAAGGTAGGCCAAAGGGTACAAACTTTCAGTTATAAGATGATTAAGGCCTGGGGATCTAATGTATAACGTGATGACTCTAGTTAATAACACGGTACTGTAAAATCGATCTTTGCTAAGAGAATAGAACTTAAATGTTCTCAAAGAAAGAAAAAAAGAAAGAAAGAGTAAATATATGACGTAATAGAAGTGTTAACTCTTTGGTAGGATTGTTTCACAATGTAGACATGTATCAAATTATTATGTACATTTTAAATATCTTACAATCCTATTTGTCAATTATACCTTAATAAAGAAAAATAAAAGCCTCATGACTCTTAAAATATCAGCTGGAAGAATCAGGACAAACATGTTTTCACTTTTCTACTTCTCTTTCAAGCTTACATCGCTTTCAGAGTACATGTTTTGCCTCTAATTAATGTCCAAATGCTTCTTGTGGGTGTTTATCACTTGCCCAACATGGGAAGCTCAGCCAAAGAGTCGGGAACACTAGGAAAGGCTATAATGACATATTTTATCATTAATGTCCTCACAGGCAGGGCTGGCCACTGTCTTAGTCCACTCAGGCTGCCATAACACAACACAATAGAGTGAGTGGATTAAAGAACAGAAATTTAGGGCAGCCTGGGTGGCTCAGAGATTTAGCACCACCTTCAGCCCAGGGCCTGATCCTGGAGACCTGGGATCCAGTCCCACGTCAGGCTCCCTGCATGGAGCCTGCTTCTCCCTCTGCCTGTGTCTCTGTCTCTGTCTCTCTCTCTGTGTCTCTCATAAATAAATAAAATATTTTAAAAAAAGAACAGAAATTTATTTCTCACAGTGCTGGAGTCTGGAAAGTCCAAGATCAAGGTGCCAGCAGATTTGATTCCAGCTAAGAGCTTTCTTCCTGGCTTACAGACAGCCACCTTTTCATTGTGTCCTCATTTTGCCTTTCCTTGGTCTGGGCACACAAAGAGAGAGAATGATTTCTCTTTTTTCTTCTTCTTAAAAGGCCACTAATTCCTTCATAACAATCCAACCCTTATGACCTAATCTAACCCTAATTACCTCCCAAAAGCCACGCATCCTCTACATACTCTAATATTAGGAGTTAGGGTTTTAATATGTGAATTTGGGGATGATACAAACTTTCAATAATAGGTATCCTACAGTTGGTTCCAAAATTACCAAAACTCACAACCGATTTCAAGATTGCAGTTCATCTAGATAGTAGAAAAACAGCTACTGGAGTTCAGTCACTTAAGAACTTATAAATTCAAGGTTGGGTGAAGAGGGCACAAACCCAGTTTGAAGAGGTGCAGTGGGAAATGTAATGAGGAAGGACTCCTTTGGATTGGAGTGTAGGGTAAGCTTTATAATCTGAAAATGTCTTGGAGGTTTTGCTGTCATTCTAGTAACATCACCTAATGAAGGGAATACTAAAAGATGACAGTTTGAAGTTTATGATAAACAGGATGAAAAACAAACCGCTCTTGAGAAGAGTGGTAACCTACAACAAATTGTGAATTTTAACAGTATTTGGGTGACAACTATCAAATTCTTGGCTTTGGAAAGCTGGCGAATGCTTATTAATACTGGTATATTTGAGATACTGCTATGTGGATTTTGACCATTTGAGCATTCTTTAAAGACCCTATTTGATCCTAAAACTTCTGCTTTATGAAAGGGAAGTCATTTCTTTAAGCTGCTTTGAAGTGTGGCAGAAAGCATACAGGACACTTTGTAATTAATGACAATGCTAAGTGGAATGTCTTACCAACTTCTGTAGAAAGTGACTGCAATGGAAAAATCTCCATTTAGTTCTAAACTAGGTAAAATGGTCTCAACAGTACCACCAGGGGCACTGATGAGGCCTATAAATTAGAAACTAATAAAAGAATTTCACAACTTAAAAAAAAAAAAAAAGATTGCAGTTCAATTCAAAATTATGAACTTCCTCATGAGCTCTGAGTATGACAAGAACCATAAATGGTAGCTTCGTGTTACAAGGATAATGTTAGGCTTATGGTAACCACCTACATTCTCCATCATACATGAATAAGTCTCTGGAATTTTCACAATATTGGGTTATGATGTATTTTTATTAGTTTTGGATATTCTTGTGGATTCCAGTCTAGGACATATTGGAGAATAGCAGCCAAAACAGTAGATGCTTAGGTAAAGAGAGTGGATTGAACATACATATTTAATTTGAGCCTTTCCTGAAATTAGACCAAAACTATAATTAGGATTTTTTTAATGTATAGAGGTGCCTGGGTGACTCAGTCAGTTAAACATCTGACTCTTGATCTCAGCTCAGGTCTTGATCTTAAAGTCATGGGTTCAAGTCCCACCTTGAGCTCCACTCTGAGCATGGAGCCGAAAGAAAGAAAGAAAGAAAGAAAGAAAGAAAGAAAGAAAGAAAGAAAGAAAAGAAAGAAGAAAGAAAGAGAAAGAAAGAAAGAAAGAAAGAAAGAAAGAAAGAAAGAAAGAAAGAAAGAAAGAAAGAAAGAAAAGAGCATATACCAGTAGGCACACAGATCAATGGAACAAAATAAAGAACGCAGAAATAAACCAACAATAATAATTAACTTATGACACAGATGACAAGAATATTCAATGGGGAAAAGATAGTCTTTTCAATAAATGTTACTGGGAAAACTGGGCAGCTAAGTATAAAAATAAAACTGAACAGCTTTCTTACACCATAATCAAAAAGAAATTCAAAATGGATTAAAGGCCTAAATATGAAACCTGAAACCATAAAAATCCTAGAGGAGAACACAAGCAATAATTTCTCTGCCATGGCAATATTTTTCTAGATATATCTTCTGACGCAAGGGAAACAAAAGCAAAATTAGACTGTTGGGACTACATCAAAATTGAAAGTTCTTGCACAGCAAAGGAAATCATCAACAAAACAAAAGGACAACTTACTGAATAGAACAAGATATTTGAAAATGATATATCCAATAAGGGGTGATATCTAAAATATATAAAGAATTTATACAACTCAACACCACAAAACCCCCAAACAATCGAATTAAAAAATGGACAGAGGACCTAAATAGACATTTTTCCAAAGATGACATCCAGATGGCCAACAAACACGTGAAAAGATACTTAACATTACTTACATCAGGTAAATGCAAATAAAAACCACCATGAGATATCACCTCACACCTTCAAAATAGCTAAAATAAAAATGGCAAGAAATAACAAGTGTTGGCAGGATGTGGAAAAAAAGAAATACTCATCGTGCACAGTTGGTGGGAATGTAAATTGGTGCAGCTACTATGGAAAACAGTACTGAGGCTCTTCAAAAAACTAAAAATAGAATTACCATATGATCCAGTAATTTCACACTCAAAGAAAATGAAAAAAAATTCAAAAAGATGTATGCACCTTTATATTTACTGCAACATTATTTACAATAGCTAAGATATGAAAGCAACCTGAATGTTCATCAATCAATGAATGGGTAAGGAAAATAGACACACACTCTCAAACACACACACACACACACACACACACACACACACACACAAGAATATTATGTAGCCATAAAAATGATGAAACCATGACATTTGAGAAAACAGGGATGGATCTAGAAGGCACACATTCAATGATACTGTAATATTACAGGACAGATGCTAGCTATACTTATGGTGAACATAGCATAATGTATAAACTCATCAAATCACTAAATTGCACACTTGAAACTAATGTAACATTGTCAACTATACTCAAATTAGAAAATGCACACAACAAAGTATGTTGACAAAAGAAGATATCAAGAATACCTTTTGGGAAGTGGGAAGACATGGATCATAGATTTTTATTTAGGACATCCTAGGAAAGTAACTCAATCCTTATTTCAAAATCTTCCTATGTCCAGAGTAGTGATAGGACCAAATGCCTTTGTAGCTTGGGATAAGGGGAATACCAAAATAAAGAGATAGCACTGAAAGCAGTTTAATATGTGGTTAGACACCTAGATCCCCTTTCCATTCCAACATACCAAAGGACGATCAGTTCCTAAGACCAAGAAGACTAACTAAACGTTCATTATATGGAAAATAAAGAGTAGAGGGTCTGAACATTTGGAATAATCAGTTTGAAGGGGTAAGCACATACCAAAAATAGAGGATTGAGTCAACATGTGAAAACTAAATGATAAATTCTGAGACCCTATTGTTTCTCCGAGTTTCATAGCTCCAGAAACCAGTGCTTCACTCTCCGGAAAAAGCTCAAGTTCCCAGAACATAAATTCATGTTTCCCTAGAGACTCTGAGTATCCCTAGAGGGGAAGACCTAAAGAAACAGGTATTGAAGTTTTCCCAAAAGGAACCAACCAGGGTCTTATTCCTGAAGTTTTTCCAGATCCATCTTAGATAGGAAAAGAATAGAGTGGAATCAAGAGTAACAAAATGATAGTTCTGTGTAACTTGAAAGCTGGGAATATATGAGAAATTTAGGGTCCTCAGAAGAAATCTCATTCGGTACCTGTGATCCATCCACAGACCACGCTGCCGAAGAGATATAGTTAGTGACTAAGTGTGAGGGCTGTAAAATGGCAGCTGATAAAATGCACATGGATTGCAACTCCAGAGACCAGTCAGGACTTGACAGTGCTGAGTTTCAAAGTAGAAGAAGTTTCAAGGTCTCATTTCCATTGATGGCAACTAAGCATCTTGTGGACACAAGGCCTACTTAGGCTTATTTCCAGCAGTCACAAAACAAACAGTGTTTAATTCCTTAGTGGAAGAGCTAAGAAGAGAATGATATTTTCTCCTTTGTTCCAGCTAGTCCGTTAATCCTCTTTCTTGGACTAGGGATTTGTAGGTATAAATTTATATCATTAATTGAGATCCAGTCCATATGGAGCTCAGCATAAGACCTGATTTACTGGCTCCGTGGGCAAGCCAAGAAGACCTTGGACCTGGCATTAAATCACCTCTTCAGAGATCTAGTAGGTGAGGGTACAAGGAATCATCTTGGAGGTGCGCCAATCTGATAATCAAAGAACGGTAGACAAAAGGTAAGCCGTCAATAGTAATGCATTGGCACACAAGTAGATCAGGTCAGAAGATGAGTTTCCAGCTATGTCATGTCTAACACCTAGAATGAACTAACATAACACTTGGAGGGGAAAGTTATCAAAAAGATAAAGAAGCTTTTCTGAATTATTTTCTGAACAAGGAAAATTGGAAGCCTAGGTCAAATCCCTGGGGTGAATTGTATATCATATCATGAGAGTAATAAAACAAACAAGACATAAGCAGCTTGAAGAAGAAAGAAACAGAGAAGCAGCCATAAATTCAAATACTTAAACATTTCTTTTGTGAAGAGGAATTAAAATTATTTCTGCGATCTCTTATTTTTATTACTGAGCATAGCCCACTGAATCTCTGCTGTAATCAGTCCACAAGGCAGGATCTCTCCTCAAATTTGGTTTCAGATGTAGAGATGGTGCATTATTATACACACACTAAAGAGGGCATGGAAAAGTTTATTGCTCATATAATGAAGCTTTCCAGGGAAAGCAGTGCAGGTGCTCAGGCAGGTCTGAAAATGGCTCGAGGAAGAGCAGGGAAAGGAGACTAGCTTAGCTTTTACTCTAATGAATGGGGCTGGAGTGAGGAGTCCCTCAGGCATACCACGGTTTGTGTGGTTCAGACTTTCTGCTGGTGTCAGAGGAGGAAATAAACTTTTCTTATAAGCTTTCCCAGATTTAGAGTAAAATGAGTGATGGGGTTTGAAAGCTGTCAACAGTCAAATATCAATCAGATTCTTTATTACAACCTAGTATACTGAATTTTGAAATAGTAGAAATTTTACTTAAGAATGAAAGTCATATTTTTGCAGACTGTAAATACTAAAATGATGAAGAATTCATGTAAGGTTGACTATCGTCTTCTTGAGATTCTATGGCTATACCTTTGCATGACAAATAAGGTGCCTTAGAAACATCTAATTATTTCAATTCCTGGATTAAACAAAGAGGGTCCCAAATGCAGAATTTTAGAGGAATATTATCATTGGTTTTGTACAGTATATGATACAATATTGGATTATGAGAGTTAAATAATAACTAAATGATGAATATTTTTTACCACTATTTCAGTTCCAAATCATATAAATCCACAATGAATTGGAAGAATAAATGAAGGTGAACAGAGTTTCATTCAAGTAAAACCAATCTGGATAATTAAAGAAATACACTTGGTTCAAAGATATTTTTTAACTCTGAGAGTCCTCAGATGTTAGTTTTAAGAGAATATTTCCATTCTAATACCTATTTGATAATAATCTTTTTGAATTATGGCCCATTTTTGCATTATATTCCATATACATAAGAAAACATCCCTTTGTCTTAAAGCTATAATCTTTGTTGTCTATAAGTCCTGGGTAAAAGAGTAGCAGTCAGTGCCCAATGTATGACTTTCTGAGAAAAAAAAGTAATCACACGTATATGTCAGAAAGAATACTTACAATGAAGACAAGTGAATAAATATCCATGTTTCCTATTTTTATCAGTGTGTATATTTTAGCTCTGAAAGATGCTTTAAACTTAAATATTATGGCAAAATAGATGTTAACCTATGACTGTCTGAAATCCTACAATTGAAGATTAGATCAAAAATTGACAATACTACAAAACAGTGTACAGTTGATCCTTGAACAACACGGATTTGAACTGCACAAGTCCACTTATATGTGGATTTTTTAATAGAGCACAGCAGCGTAAATGTATTTTCTTTTCCTTATGAGTTTGTTAATAACATTTTCCTTTCTCTAGTTTACTTTATTGTAAGGTTATAGGTTATAGTGTCTAATACATATAACAAATATGTGTTAATGGACCATTTGTGCTATCAGTAACAGTAGGCTACCAGGAGTTAAGCTTTTGGGGAGTCAAAAGTTGTACATGGATGAGAGACAGGGTTCATGAAGACTCCTCTCTAAGAACAAAGGGGCTGGCTGGGACCATTTTCTGATCCCACCCCTCAGCATAAACATGAAGCCATGGCAGAAAGCCAAGCAGCATTGACACTGGCTGCCTAAGGTGCTTACACAAAACCCCACTGCCCTGTGCTCAGCTGGGAATGTCCTTCTTAGTCAAGCTTGCATCAGTCCCATCGTGGCAGGCAACTCCCATGGAAGGCCAGCACAAACCACTGCCCATATCATGTCTCTAGAGCCTGGAGTTTTAAAGGTCAGCCAGCTTGGATAGATCAAGCCAGGGGAACATTGCACTGCTCCTGAAGAGAAGGCAGGCAGAAAAACCAGAAGCAGGCTGTGTGGAAACACTGAACTGGGAAATACCTGGGCCACACAGAGGGAAGATCATTTGCTACTAGGAGCACTTCCATCAGAGCCAGTGTTCACAGAGATGCCTCCCCAGGAACAAGTTTGCTGTCTGGCACTATTTCCCTCCACTGCCCCTCACCATAAGCCACCTGAGGGAGTAGCTCAGTGCCAACACTGGCTGCCTAACTGGTTTACACCAAGCTCCATGCCCCTGTGCTCTGGGAACTGCCCTTCTCAGTCAAGCTTGCCTCAATCCCAGAGTGGTGGGCCGCCTCCCAGAAGATGAGCACAAAACCCCTACCCACACCACATCTTCCAACCAGAGAGTTCTGCAATGCCTCGGTTATGGTGGAGTTGGTGTCAAGTCTCACTTCACAAGCAGACCAAAGCATACCTAGTTAAAACTTGCCACATCTAGGCCAGGGACCAAACACCGGTCCACTGGAGACAATTGACATAAAGAATAGAGTAGTCACAGCACAACAGCATAGTACTTGTAATGCATACTGCAGACATACCCTGAATCGTCAGGCCTAGGTACTACATGACTTCTTCTTTATAAGGTGATTATTTTCAGGAGCAGGAGACATAACTGGCTTTTCTAACACAGAGAATAAGGTAGACTTAGGCAAAAAGCCAAGACAAAGGAATTTATCCCAAATGAAATAACAAGATAAGGCCACAACCAGAGATCTAGATAAAACAGATATAAGTATCATGTCTGATGGAAAATTTAAAGTAATAATTATAAGGATACTCACTGGGCTTGAGGAAGGAATAGAAGACCTATCTACATGCTCCCTACAAGAGGCTCATTTTAGAGCTAAAGACACTTGCAGATTAAAAGTGAGGGGGTAGAGTAACACTTATTACATAAAACCCACAGTTATCTTCAATGGGGCAAAACAGAGCTTTTCCTCTGTGGTCAGGAATAAGACAGGCATGTTCATTCTCACCACTATTATTTAACATAATAATGGAAATCTTTGCCACAGTAACAGAAAACAGAAAGAAATAAAAGTGTGCAAATCAGCAAAGAAGTCAAACTTCCACTATTTGCAGATGACATAGATAACTAAAAACTCCACCAAAAAACTGCTAGAATTGATAAATGAATTCAGTAAAGTCACCGGATATAAAATCAATATTCAGAAATCTCTTGCATTTCTACAAACCACTAATGAAACAGCGGAAGAGAAATCAAGGAATCAATTCCATTTACAATTACATCAGAAAAATAAGAAACCTAGGAATAAATTTAACCAAAGAGGTGAAAGGCCTGTACTCTGAAAAGTATAAAACACTTATGAATGAAATGAAGATGATACACAGATGGAAAAACATCCCATGCTTATGGATTGGAAGAACAACTGTTGTTAAAATGTCTATATTACCCAAAGCAATCTACACATTTAAGGCAACTCCTATCAAAATACCACCAGCATTTCTTACAAAGCTAAAACAAATTATCCTAAAACTTGTATGGAACCACAAAAGATTCCCAAAACCAAAGCAACCTTGAAAAACAAATCAAAGCTGGAGGCATCACAATGCTAGACTTCAACTTCTGTTACAAAGCTGTAGCGATCCAAAAAATATGGTCCTGGCACATAGATCAATGGAAGGAATGGAAAATCCAGAATAAACCCACAATTATATGGTCAATTAATCTTTGGCAAAGCTGGAAAGAATATCCAATGGGAAAAAAGACAGTCTTTTCAACAAATGGTGTTGGGAAAACTTGACAATAAAGTACAAAATTATGAAACTGGACCACTTTCTTATACCATACACAAAAAATAAATTCAAAATGGATGAAAGACCAAAATGTAAGACTTGAAACCATCAAAATCCTAGAGGACAACACAGGCAGTAACCTCTTTGACACTGGCTGTAGTCACTCCCTTCAAGATATGTCTTCAGGGGTAAAGGGAACAAAAAAATAAATAACCAAATGGGACTACATCAAAATAAAAAGCTTCTGCACAGTGAAGGAAACAGTCAAGAAAACTAAAAGGCAACCTGTGCAATAGGAGAAGATATTTGCGATGACTTATTTGGTAAATGTTAGTATCCAAAATATATAAAGAACTTATCTAAGTCAGTATCCAAAAAATAAATAATCCAGTTAAAAATGGGAAGAAGACATGAATGGACATTTCTGTAAAGAAGACATCCAGATGGCCAATAGATACATGGAAAGATGCTCAGCATCACTGATCATCAGGTAAATTCAAATCAAATCTACAATAAGATAACAACTTACACCTGTCAGAATGGCTAAAATCAACAATCTAAGAAACAGAATATAGAGAAAGGGAACCCTCTTTGCACTGCTGCTGGAAACGCACGCTGGTTCAGTCCTTCTGGGAAAACAACATGGAGGTTCCTCAAAAAGTTAAAAATAGAACTACCCTATAATCCAGCAACTGCACTACGAGGTATTTACACTAAGAATACAAAAATACTAATTCAAAGGGATATGTGCACCCCAACATTTATACCAGCGTTATCTACAATAGCCAAACTCTAGAAACAACTCAAGTGTCCATCAACTGATGAATGGATAAAGAAGATGTATATATACACAGTGGAATATTACTCAGCTATTAAAAATAATGAAACCTTGCCATTTGCAACTTCATGGATGGAGCTAGAGAGCATTAAGCTAAGTGAAATAAGTCAGCCAGAGAAAGACAACTACCATATGACTTCACTCATATGAAAACTTAACTTAAAACTTAAGTTTTTAAGTGAAACTTAAAAAACAAATGAACAAAAGGGGAAAAAAGAGAGAAAAAGACAAATCAAGAAATACTCTTAACTGAGAACAAACTGATGGCTATCCGAGGGGATGTTGGTAGAGGGGATGGGTAAAATAGATGAAGGGAATTCAGAGTATACTTATCATGATGAGCACTGAGTAATACATAGAATTGTTGAATTAATATACTGTATCCCTGAAACTAATATTACACTGTATGTTAACTAACTGAAATTTAACTAAAAACTTTTTTTTAAAGTTATACTTGGATTTTCAACTGTGCCGGGGCATCCATGCCCCTAAACACTACGTTGTTCAAGGGACAACTGTACCTAGGTCCAGCTGGCAGAATGATCTTCTATAGTCCTCATTATTTTCAAGAGGAGGATTAAGTCAGCCATGTGTGTGCTATACCCACAAAGCTCTTTGGTACACACCCACTTCACCAATCTTCATGATAGATCAAAAATTACTTAGGCAAAGGATTTTGACTTTGCTGATCCATCATTCCCATGTCATTACACATATGGTTGCCAGGTGTAACAGTCTAAGGCTGTGTGTACTTGGGACAACCAGATCTCCTATGCTATCTCGAAGTAATCATGGAATCCAATCATATGCTACTAATAAAGCAGCATGACAATATGCAAGTGCACTGCAATTTGACATGGAGCAAGTTCCAGCCCTAACAAATCTTCAGCCCAGTATTGTTTTCAAACCACTGAAAAGAAAATTCTCACCAGGTTAACATTTCAGTTAAGCAATTCCACAATAATGCAGATCTCCACTTAATTTTCAATCTATATTTTTAGTAAAAGGTACATTTGAAGACTAAACCTTTCCAGTAAATGTACCTAGTCCTTTTTATTGATAGCTGCTTAATACTTTTATACTTTCCCCCTTCCATTTCTAAGCAATATGGTTACTTAAACTTTATGAAGGGACATAGTTTTTCCATTCCAATTTCACACATGACGCAGGTGTTTCAGAATGGAGTTTGGAATTAATCACTGGGAAAGAAGAGAAGAGATGAGAAGCTAGAAGTGTGAGTCTGCAATCGATCACTGAAACACTGCATTATGAAACTGAATTCAATAAAATGATCATTGGCTAATCTAATAATCCTGCAAAAAGTATTGGTGATGAAACTAAAATTAAAGGTAAATAAGTATAAATAGCCTCCCCCAATACAAATCCATAGTTAATTTTTTCTCATGTTTAGTTAGTAAAGAAACTGTGGAAAATACTTAAAATATAAAGAGAAAATTAAAATCATATAATCCTCTCATTTAGTAATAACCAGATAGTATTAACATGTTAGAGTTTTACTTCCAGTAATGCTAGTTTTTATGTGTGTGTGTGTAAGATTGTGTCCTAAAAATATTGTTGTATGTTTTGTATCTGCATATAAAGATAAAAATGCATATAGAAGAATGTTGTTAGCTTTCATTTTACTTAGTGTTATACTATAATTTTTCCATGCTGCTAAATTTCCTTCAAAAATACTAATTTTGGGGGCATCTGGGTGGCTCAGTTAAGCGACAGACTTTTGACTTCAACTCAGCTCATGATCTCAGGGTCCTGGGATCCAGCCCTGTGTCCAGCTCCATGTTCAACTCAGAGTCTGTTTGGGATTCTCTCTCTTTCTCCCTCTCCCTCTGCCCTTATTTTGCTAGTATGCATGCACTCACTCTCTCTCTAATATAAATAAATGAAATATTTTTTAAAAATTACTAATTTTATGTAGCTATATAAGTTCCCCATACTATCAACATGCTACAGATTATTTTCCCCCTATTATCAAACATTGTTTGTGTCCAAGGAGAAGGTTGATGATTGTATTTGTCATAAATAATATGTCAACAGTTCATATACTTGTATATAAAGATTTGTATTCATCTCCTGGTATGTCCTTTGGATATAAGAAGTGCTTTTCTGGGTCACAGTATTTTGCCATTGCATACTCATGCACATTTCTTCACAATTGGGTTGCACCAGTTTACAATCTTATCAGCAGTTCATCCTAATGGCCTTTGCACCACACCCTTACCGTCACTGAAATTGCCTTCTTAAAAAAGCATTTCTACAATGTTATATAGGATTATGAAACACTGTTTTACGCTTAAGTTAGATTTTTCTATGATTATAGGCCAGGTATATTTCCTTTCTGTGAACTATAGCTCCATGTTCTTTTCATACTTTTATGTTGAGTTACTAAATAGCTTTTAGTTATTAGTTATTTGTAGGTATGTGGTTTTTAAAAACTAAGTATTTTAAAGTTCTACATTCACTTTCTAAAATCAAATGAATTTGTTTCCAATAAGCATTACTAGCTCTCCTATATTTCTAAATAAGCAAAAGGGTAGACATAGAAAAGAATATATCAAAAGAACATTTCTTGCTTTCTTCTTTCACAATGACCTCTAGGCATATTTTTTGTATTTGCATCTTTAACTTGAGTAGAATACATACATTCGTGTGAGATCAGGAGTCATCATTTTTCTCTGATATCCCCTTTATCTTTTTGAGACCTCACTGTGCATAATGGATGTGCCCACTTACACAAGTACAGTGAAATTTGATGAATTGTGGAAAAGCATTCTTTTGTGGGGAAAGAGTGACACACATGTCTTTGGAATGTAAGGAATTTGACCCTAAGTAGACAGAGTCACATTTTATATAAATAGTGCTCTATGGCAGTAACTTTCAACAACATAAACTATTATGTTCATGTTAGTGAAATAACAAAAGAATCACTAAATTTTTCATAAGCTCTTATTAGAGAGAAGAAGGATGTTCACCAAGCAAGAACTGGTGTTGAAAATACAAATGCAACATTGTGTGAGAAATTCCATGTCCAGAATATGCCCTCTTGACGACAGCACAGTTTTTGACCTTTGACTTGTAACAAATTGTGGTTAAGTTAAAACACTATCTGGAAATCCTCCAGTTAACATCTGCATTATATTGCAACTATGTTAAGAAATGTTAGGGAAAGATACCAAAATGCGAAAATCATTTTGCTCAAAATATTTCAATTTCGTTAAATGGCACGAAATACTTATATAATACACTATTTTTAAAAATCCACTAGCCAATTAAAGACTGACTGAATGGATAAAAACATACATACATAAGAATAATGAAGACCTAAACAATATATTTTTAAAAGTAGGTCTAATGCATATGTGCAAATATTTCCTGATGATAGGTGCAAAGGCCCATGCCATATTCATGAAAAAGATCATATAGTAGGCCATAAAAAACTTCATTAATCTAAAAATGTAGAAATAATAAAAGCATGACAATAATACTACAAATTCAGTAATTAATACAAAATAAGAAACAAAAGTCCTTCCATTTAGAAATCATTTTTTTGCTTAAATTTTTTTTTGCTTAAATTTTAAAACTTAAAATCTTGTTTAAAAACTTTTCTGTACACCAAAATTCAAAATATCCAGAAAGTAATAATAATGGGGATAATATATATTTTGGATATAAACTATAAAAAAGAAGAAGAAAAGAATATATAGAAATAAAGGCAAAAATGAATGAATTAAACACAAAAAATGAGAAAATACAGATTAGAACTAATAACAAAATTTATTCATTAAAGTAAAATAATAAAAGTAATAAAAATCAAAAATAGGTCAAATCTTACCTATTATAATCAATTAAAAGAAGGAAGAAAACCACGTGCACAGAGAGATAACAAGAACAAAATAAGCATAGAAACAGAATAATTTTAAAATATTAAAAAACATCCCTACCTCTAAACATAACAAATTTAAATCTTGGATGAAGTAGTATTATCTGAGAATATACAATATACCAAACGTGGCCATAGAATCTATATAAATCCTTAAAAACAATCAAACTAAAAGTTAAATATAAAGTGATTTTCCCCAAAATAATGCAAACCAGACCTTGACAGTTTCAGAGAGCATTTTTCTAAACTTAAAAATAAATAAACTATTCAAAAATCACACTTAAAATAAGATTGCAAGTTATTTTAATAAAGTATGAGTTACATTGACATTAAAACATAAAAGATTATAAACTGCCAAATAAACAAAAAAGAAATGTTGACCAATTTTCAATATTTTAGAAAATCTTAAATAAAATAGTAGTAGGCCCATCCAGCACCACATTAAAATAACAGTGCATCAAGAACAAGCAAGATTTTACAGGCATTAAAAAAAATGGCTGAATGTTAGAAAATCCTTTGTTACACTTAATTCTCTTTATTGATATAAGGTAAAAAAATTAATGATTATTTTCCTGATTGCTGAAATGGCATTTGATAAATTCTCTACTGATTTTTTACTTACAAAAAAACTCAAAAACTAAAAATCAGTGAAACTTTCACCGATAGATGTGAGTGCACACATGTGCGCACATACACACATCAAGCTCTGCAACCAGAACACCAAATAGGGAAATAACACGGAGGGCAGGACCAGATGAAAACGCTCACCACTAACATGCCTGCTAAGTAAGGTCCTAGAGGTATTAGTCATTAGGATTAGAGACAAAATGTATGTTTATTAGTTTAAAAATGAAAGAATAGAATGAAGTAAAATTAATCTTTGCCGATGGTATAATTGTACAACTGGAAAATCCAAGATAAGTTATCAGTGAAAAAAAACCCCTACACAGCATGAAACCATAAGGTATTAAAGAAACATGGCTGTAGTTTTTGATAACAGAGCAGAGAAGGAAGATCTTTCTAATCATGACTCAAAGTGCAGAAGTCATTAAAGTAAGATTGATAAAATTATCAGTGGGTTTTTTAAAATGCCACTATAAGAAAAATGAATCCCAAAGACACCATAAGCAAAAAGAAAGACACACCCAATACCTAAAAATAAAAAGAACCTGGTTGCAGGCAATGTGTAATCCCCAAAAATGTAAATACCTAGAAATCAAGAAGAAAAAAGCCAACAGCTCAACAGAAAGTTAAGCAAAGATGTGGATAATTCATTGAAAATTAAATAAAAATATCCCCTGAGAAATAAACTATGCAACTTCATTCATCATAGCTGAAATCTTCATCAAAACGCAATAACATTTTTACCTATCATATAGGTCAATATTCAAAATGTTTGACAAAATACTCATTGAAAGGTTATATGGAAAAAAAAGCATTCTCGTTCATTCTTGGTAGGAATACAAAATACTACAACTCCCGTGGAGGACAATTTGACAAAATTTGACAAAAATCTAAAATGCATTAACCCTTTTACCCAGCAATGCTTCTTATGGGAATTAATCCTGCAGGAACCTCTGAAATGATTTACATAGAAGGTTATTTTCTTGCAGTACTTTTGTGTGAGCAAAAGAGTCAGCGACAACTGGCTAGAGGTATCTAAAGAGGAATTATTAAATATACTGGTATCGTTAATATTTGTGTCCTATCAGTGAACATTTCATGTGAGTGCTGAGTCTCTTTAAGTAATGCTGTTTCAAATCTAAAAGCATATGTCCTCTTTTGAATACATATTATGTGAGTACTAAGATACTGTTCAAAAAAAAAAGATATTGTTCAAATATACATATGCACCCCGCATGCAAAATATTAAGTGCTTCATTCAAAAGAAAGTTTGAGGTGAGTAGCATCATTACTTCACTTGGCATTTTCAGTCATAATAAAACTTGATTCAAATTTTTAAAATTCGTTTCCAAAAGTTCTATTTCCATTCAGTTTGACTGCACGCTTAAATGCAGTTTAGCCTCATTCTTCATATGATGCTTTACGAGATTAGAAAAATGCTCCATTTTTCAGATTGGCACTATGCATGTGTGTATGTAGAAATACAAATGATTATATTTTTATTACGGATACTAAAGAAATTTACTCACAATGGAAAAAGTGAATTTCAGGCAGTATAATGCAGTTTGAGCAAAAGACTCAAAGTAAAAAATTACATGTTTTTGAGAAAATGGGGAGTTCCACGGGTGCATCAGCCCAACTGTGATTCTTTGCACAGGGTGAGCTCCAGTAGGTAGTTCCTGGCTGAGCCTTAATCACACATACAATCAACTGCTAACCAACTCCGGCCGCTTATGGGGAAGGCTGCAGGTGCAGGGGGGACGGGCCTCTATTCTGCACACAGCACACTCTGTCCAAAGAGCATCGCAATAGGTATGGGAAGCAGCTAACACTCAGATCACTAAACATGTGAGTGTGTGAGTGTTGCAAGCTCTTCAAGCCTGGAACCTTCTCCCTTGACTGGCAGGGGAGCGAATGCAGAAATGATAATGAGGGGCACTTGGGCGGCTCAGTGGGTGAGCATCTGCCTTTGGCTCAGGTCATGATCCTGAGGTCCAGGGATCGAGTCCCGCATCGGGCTCCTTGCAGGGAGCCTGCTTCTCCCTCTGCCTGTGTCTCTGCCTCTCTCTGTGTGTCGCTCATGAATAAATAAATAAAATCTTAAAGAAAAGAAAAGAAATGACAACAAGAGAGGTCAATGGCAAGCATGGACAAGATGCCAGGCAGGGCTTTGCCAGTATTTTATTAACTCAGGTTTTACGAGAGAATCCGAAGTACCTGTTCGAGGGGAAGGTCAGCAGGTAACCATTAACATGGGCGCAGTCTCCATCAACAGCAAGTGACTTCATATGAGGAGTGGAGGAGTCCTCGATATGCGGCCCAGCAGTGTCACCCCTGTATGGACAAGCTGGCTCTAGGGTTTGGTGCTTCCCGTTTCCCACAAGCATGTTCCTCGTGATTGTCCTGAATCTGAGCAGACATTGTATGTGAAGCATATGCAAGGCAAAGAGCTCTGTAAGTTCATAAATCTCTGAATCAACGGATGCCAAGCTTGGACTTACTTCATGGAGCGACCCCCCCCCACCCACCCAGCAACATCCCGTGAGGTGCAAGTCTGTTATAACACTGGGGATCTGGTCTTACTGCTGTCACTAGATCTGATTGTTTAGGATTGTTTCCCTTAGAGAAGTGTTATATTTTTAACATTGATCTTTATTCATTTTATCCTGAATGAATAAATGAGGTGGAGATACTCTGGATCAGAGCCAGACTCTCATTATTCATTTAAAAAGTAAAAAATGACATTGTGGCCCTTCATACCCTGACTCTCACCTCAGGGGTGACATGAGAACACTCAGATAAAATGCCTTAGCCATACAAACCTCAAAGTCTGTATCTCCAGGGAAATGGAAAACAACGGATTTTCTTTGCTTATCTCCAGAAGGAAAAAAAAAGCACAACTTTTACGCCTTTGAGAGGGGGTGGTAAGGATCCTGGATTTTGACCCTAAACTTTGACAATGTAAATATATCTTTCCAAGGACCAAATAAATGCTGGATGTCTCCTGCTTTTGTGACCCAGAGTTATTGCCAATTTCTGGACTTCATAGATTTGGAAATGTAAGTACCTAAGTCACTCTGGCATCCTGAAGCTTAACCTAGGGACCTAGTGCAAATGGCCATAGAAACCATTTTCATGATATGTGAAGAGCAAAGTGCTTCCAGGAAAAGTGAAAGCAAACATTTCCTAACTCAAAAGGCTGGGCCTTTCTACAGACTCCGCGGTTCTCAGTGAACTCCAGGGAGTCGTAGTTACCCACAGGAGGGAGAAAGTGTATTTTTATGCAGCAGGGAGAAAAATAAGCTCAAAATGGGTGACTAGTATTCTCAGCCGCCCTAATCATTAGCATTGTTAGCTAGTATTTTTATTACGATTTCTTGCTCTCCTCTTTCAGGCATGTGGTAAAATTTGCTTAACCGTCCCTTGAGGTTAGACATGGTCATGTGACTCCTATTGGCTTAATAACATGGGAGTGAAAGGAATATGTATCATTTGCAGGTAGAAAGCTTGAAAAACCAGAGCACTATGATCTCTTCCCTAAATGATAGACACAGTCCAACTTCCCCTTCCCTGCTGCGTGCCCAGGGGCTGACTTGTAGGCTCATTTTTTTTTTCAGGTCCCATTTAAGATGCATATTTTTATTTAAGTCAAAAAAAAAATTCGTAACCAGACAGAAAAAGTAGACAGGAATGTTATAATCTAAAAAAAAAAAAAAAAAAAAAAAAAAAGGCATGTTATAATCTGACTATATAATATCCTCTCATTCTCAGTGAATCACTAAATATAACAAAGGATTGTTCTCTATGCTAATCTTAAGCTTGTCCAGTTAAACCATTATCTGGTATCTTCAACAGAGCAACCTCTTTACTATTTAGAGTTTCTTCTCAGAAACAGTCATGTATTATACAGGAAACATTCATAGCGTATTTGGGACACATTCACATTTTATCCAGAATGTACAAATTTAAGATGAGACAATAATAATAATTTTAAATCACACAATTGTAACCACAGCACTATCCTAGCTGTGTTGTGGGGATTCTGTTGAGTCTGCTGTTCACTGTATACAACCGGATTTAATAGTGTAGTTTACAGAGGGGCCAAAAGCACTCATCTAAGGTAAAGGCGCTGGGGTTTAATGTGCACTTTCATAGCCCTGTGAAAACACAACCATTATATACGCTGTAAACACCACAGGGCATGAAATCCATCTCCAACCACAAACTTCGACCTCACAGATCAAGCATACAAGGGCTATGGGTAAGGGGCTGACTTGTCATTTGTAAGCATTCCTGAGTGAAGATGATGTGGGCTGTAGCCCAAAGCTAATCCTTCAAATACACATAGAGTGAGCAGAAAAGTAAACCCTTGATGTTTTGAGTTATTCAGATACTGTGGTTGCTTCTTATATAGCATACCTGGCGCCGTCCTTTCTGACGTGAATACATATAAAGTAGTTGAAAAAGTGTTATTGATCTAAAGTTCTAAAAGTTGGTACACTTTGAGCTGTTTTCTCCTCTGGGATATGTCACCGCCTTCCTCGAGTGGCATGAAAAGCTCAAGAAATTAATTTTTCAGAGATTGCATCTCTGGGGTCAGCACAACCCAAGGAGTCTGATCCATTTCTCATCAAAGTGTATTAGATATTCAAGTTGGGATTTGAATTCTGGGAGAGGCCGACGTCAACCAATTTCTAGTCATAATATACACTTGTATGCAGTAGAATTCGAACTCTCTCTAAGAAACTTGCTTGGTTTAAGGAAACCAACCTTAGTTCATGTGCATGTGAAACTTGGCAACAAATATTATCTTTAGCTTACTGAAACACAAAGAGGAATTTATTTCAACATACCAAACAGTAAGCGTGAAGAGTCCTCAGAGTATTCCTCTACTTTTCAATACCTCACAAACACAGTAATTTCAAAAGAATAGTCTGAAAAATGTCTTTTAAAAGGGTTGTTTTGGGGATGCCTGGGTGGGTCGGTGGTTGAGCATCTGCCTTCAGCCCAGGTCATGATCCCAGGGTCTCAGGATCGAGTCCACATCGGTCTCCCCACAGGGAGCCTGCTTCTCCCTCTGCCTGTGTCTCTGCCTCTCTCTCCGTGTGTGAATAAATAAATAAATAAATAAATAAATCAAATCAAATCTTTTCTAACAATAAGTAAATAAATAAAGAGGAAGGTTGTTTCCTAAATTTTCTTGAGCCAAGACTATTGTTTCCTACTGTTAACCCTTCTTTATTGAGTTTTCATTAGTGCATTTTATTTACTATCTTGTGATGTCACATAGGTAATTAATCAAAAGAATCCTTTTAAATGTGTATCATATGCCTACACTTCAAATGTTGAACAACTGATATCCATGGATTGTTGTGGCAATTCAAGCAATGTTCTGCATTAATAAATTGTTTTCATGACAGTCTAACTGGAAGCCAGGAAATAATTTACTAATAGATTGACTTCTCATATTATAATCTCAGATTTCAAGACTGTATTTTTCATTTAAAGAGACAGTTGTACCTCAGGGGAACAACAGATAATTGTTCATTATATATCTGAAGTATAGGGGGGAGAAACAGATAAATTACTGCCTTTAAAATTATTACTTATTAAAGATTTCAGTTTAAACAAACAGAGTAGGCAATTACTTATACAATTCAACTCAAAGATACTTCAATAGAAACACCCAGACATTTAATTTGAGCCAGTAGTATCTGGAAAGCCTCCACTTATAATATTACTATTTACCTTTGCTGTGCCTTTTTTGTTTTAAATGAGAGAAACTGGGTCCTTTTTCTGATGGCATCAACTAAGTAAGCAAGTTTTGTTATTTTTATCCCTTCCCCGGAAGAAATAATCTTTTTTTTTAAGATTTGTATTTATTTATTCATGAGAGACACACAGAGAGATGCAGAGACATAAGCAGCAGGAGAAGCAGGCTCCTCACAGGGAGCCTGTTGTGGGACTTGATCCCTGGACCCCGGGATCACACCCCGAGCCAAAGGCAGACCCTCCACTGCTGGGCCACCCAGGTGTCCCAAAAAGTAATTTTATTTGAGACCTTGCTTGATGTCAGCTCTGATTATATTAAGCCTCTTTCAAAATCATTATTTTCCCAAAATTATTTACTTTCTGAATATATCTGAGGGCCTAAAAGAATGACTTTATTAAAAATTAATAAGACACGAAAGGAATAAATTTGTTTCTACCTAAAATGACTTTTGATAAAGATCCTGAAGTTTTCCAAAGATACTGATAGACCAATCAATGGTTCTTGTTCTGTTTTTGTTTTTATTAAAGTTGGTTTTATTAAGTCATAGATAAATCAAAATGAGGAAAAAAAGACAAAAAGAATTTTAAAAATAGACCTGGTGAAAGACATATCTATTATTAAAGATGTAAACTTGGGGAAAAGTTTTACTTTTATTTCCAATATACTTTGACAGTTGTTTTAAACATTTATTTTAATGCATCAGGACTAATTTACCTTCGTAGATACAATTAGAGGTAAGTTAAGATTTAAGAATATTAATGTTAAACTTTTTCAGTGTTACTGCCACTTGTATCTAATCACGGAATAGATCGAGATTCATGATAGACATTAAATGCCCTGAATTATTTGAATAAGTGCCATTACTGAATTCTTTTGTGTCTAGATAAATTCTGTCCCTTCAATCAGTGTTTGAAGAAATTTTTATTCAGGTCTAATTAGACCAGCTCTCGGTCAACATATAGGCCAATCTGCTGATTAACGAGTTGATGTTTTTAAAAAAATAACATATCAAATCACATAAATATGCTTTTGTACACAAAAGCAATCCAGCGTGGGAATAACAGACACTCTGGATGTTAGTATCAATCTCATCTTAAATTTTAAAATAATCTAGCCTAGACCAAAATGTGAGAGAGAGTTTGGTGTTTGCTGTCTAAAGACCATGGATCAATTATTCCAAGGACAATGAGAGAAGGAAAACTGAGAAAGTCCAACACTTTGCTGTTTCAGAAAAGGAGGTGAAACCCCAGTTTCAGCAAGAAGCTGAGAATGGCAGAGGAAACGGATGCCATGCTAGAAAGTTCTGTTATACAGTTGTCAAAATCTAAAGAAAAAAAAAAAAAGCTTTTTAATTCTAAAGAATTAGAATGCAGTCAGCCAGATATGTAATTTGGATTAATTTAGTTAATCTCTTGGGAACTCCGTTAAATTATCAGAGATTAAACAACAACAACAAAAAAGTAAAATACTTTAATCTCTAAGTAGGTTTTGGACCAAGTGATCTATTAAGTTTCTTATGTTAGATCTTTGATTTTATAATACACAAGGCAATAAAAAAGTTTGGATTTTTCTCCCCCTTTAATATCTAAATTGCCTTTTTCTTTTTTCTTTTTTTTTTTTTTTTTAATCTCAGAAGAGTGAGTAAGAACAGACCTAAGAGTTGAGTCCCAACTTTCTCAGCCCTGGCTCCCACGCCATCTCTTGGGAAAGAGCTTCCTCTCTCAGTGTTCAGTGAATCAACTCCTCCAAGGGCCTTGGTATTCGAGTGGAAGTTTTACACTGATACTCTGAGGTTTTGGCTCTGAGGAAGAAGAAAACAAGACTTTCCAAAGTTTTGACATATTATGTATTATTTTGTCCCTGTTCTCACATAAGTTTAAAAAAAAAACTATTCAGATGAAATTTTTTCCCAAATACCTTGATACCAAAGGCAGCCCAGATACCTTATGAGGGACTTTAAAAGAATACCCATCCTTGTGCCCCATCCGTGACATGGTCTCAGGATACTTGTAGTAAAGAGCATTAGAAGGGGGGAGAACTTAAAAGTAACCCAATACTTTTGCATTCCAGGCAACTGAGACTTGGAATGAGACCTGATTTCCTCACAACATTGCAAAACTGTACCTCTCAACCTTCTAAGGGACTTGGGATATTTTAAGTTATTTCTGTTGGCATCATATAGCACAGAATAGAAAGTCTATAATAAGAAACTAGAGTAATTCTGTCCTCCCTTCACCTCCTTTCCTCACTGCTTCTCAAACCAACAACAAAAAGTTTTTGGTGATATTTCAGAAAAGGAATGTGACAAGGCCTGTTTCATTTTAAAACAGTAACTTTTGAAACTATTTCCTTTGACTTAAGCATTATGACGCCATGTTGCATTCCTTCCAAAGAGAGGAATATTAATATTATTAATATTATTTGTTAATCAACTAAGTTACATCCCTGAAAAAAACATATTGAAATAATGGATATGAAAATGTCTGGAACAGTGCCTGGCATTTAGAGGCCAGTTAGTAAACATGCAACATATGAACTAACTGACATTACTGCATTTATTTATAAAACCAAATATTCTTATTTAATAGATTTTATATACTTTGAAATTCCACTATCCACATGGCTGAGAGAACTAGCTGTTGAGGGTCAAGGCCTTCCAGTGTCATATGAATTTTACATCAACAAAAGAGTATGAAAATACGACATATCTGGCTGCTAATCTATATGGCAAAAGTACATATAACTTATATGGTCACTCTAAGACATGGCTTCACATAGTATTGGAAGTTAAGCTATTTTAATATAAGTGCTTGCCTATTACACAAATATGCATCTTAAGTATAATTACAGTAAGTAAAATACTGCCTTTTCTAATAATTTGTTCAGAAACAAAATGTTTATTTTGTGTCAGAAGGACACAAGATTGTTATAAACATGAATGCCTAAGTAATTCAATCATATAATGGTGAAATCTAACCCCTGAGGATGAAGTAACACGCAGTATTAATTAAAGCATGATTCATTGAGTGATGAAAATATAGCTTACCCTGAGTTGTATTTCATTAAAAGTTGACTGGCTATTAACAATTTCACCAAGATAAATAATTCTATAGATGAGGGACAAAGAATATACAGTAAAATACTTGGTGCACTGTGTTTCTATTTCTCAAGAAAGCACCGGTGACAATCTCCAAGTGTCATGTCAGTGCCCATCGGATATCAGAGAGGGTTCTATGTACTGACTGCTATTAGGGCACTAAGCTGTTATCAACGTGATGTGATCCAAGGATGCCCAGTAAATCAGAATGCCCTTCTTAACCCTGCATATATGCTAACCAACCATTGACATTCCAGAATGCTTTATCTCTCAGACCAGAGGTTATAAGGAGAAGTGTCCTTCAGTGTTTTAAAATACTCTATTTAAAAGTACAAATGTCCCACCAGACTTACTAAATCAGAATATTTGGGGATCGGATAAAGTACGTGCAAAACTTTGATCTCTTATAAGACCTATCTCTCTCCCCATCCTAGCCACACTTCTAGTGGAGCCCTCACTTAAAGCCATTTGCACACATTTGTATTTTAGTATGAATTTTCTGAATGCAGGTTTTGAAGAGGAAAAGAACAGTTAGTCTATCAGTGTAACTGTGGAAAGATCGATGTAAAATCTTCAGAAAAGGATGGACTTAATCTCATGTATTATCTCCAGCAGAAATTTATGAGAGAATAAAATTTTGCAGGACTTAATGTGAACAAGATTTTCGCTTCTTCCTTTTCTTTTCCAAAAAAAAAAATATATATATATATATATATATATATATATATATATATATATATATATATATATAAAATGGCAAATTTCTGGAATAGTTTGAAAAGCTTTCAAAAATTTACAAACTAGAGGAAAATTAAGTAGGAAAATTGCAAAAAGACTCCTTACTACAAATGAGCAACAATTAATAGATAAATAATATTTTACAGTGCTTATGAACATTTATGAAGCACCTTTCACATTCTGTGTATCATTTAAGTATCAAAACAACCTTATTGCTTTGTAGAATTAAGTGTAAGTAGATAGTGATTAACACTATCTGACAATGAAGAAACTCAACTTCTCAAAGGAAAAACATTCTTCTTGTGTCCTTGAGCAAACTGGAGAATCTTCTTGCTGTTTTTTAGCTAGGTTCCAAACCCTTCTTAAGGAGCACGGAGAACATTTGGGTGCTCTTCTAAAATTCTTTGGTATTGCAGGAGGCTATGGAGTATGGCAGGCCCTCTCTGTCTACTGTTCCCATGTCATTATGTTATAGGAAATATCTGTTTGACTAACATGACCTGGTATTCCAAATAAAACGTGAGACACTAGTGGCCTCCAATTTTGGATTTCCAAATTTATCTTGGGAGTCCCACTATCTGCAATAATACCTGACAAAGGTAAGATCAAGGTCAACATCTAATGTTGTTGTTCTGCTCTAGCTTCTATCTCTCCCTCTTTTATTTTTATTAGTCTAGCAAAATACCTATTGACTGTGTTGCTCTTTACAAAGAACTTTTAGTTTCATTGATTTTTCTCTAACGGTTTTCTTTCATTGATTTCCACTCCGATTTTATTATTTCCATCTTCCTCTTATTGGCACTGGATTTGGTGTTCTTGTTTTCCTAGTTTCTTAAGGTGGAAGCTGAGATTATTGATTTTTATCTTTCTTCCTTTCCACTGGAAGTGCTTAAAGTTACAAAGTTTCCTCTAACCACAGACTTCTTTCTGTTGTTCATTTCCAATTTAATTCTGTTGTGGTTGGAGAATACGGTTGGTATGATTTTAATCCATTTGAAGTTACTGAAACTTATTTTATGTCCTAGCATGATATCAATCTTGGACAATGGGTCATGTGCACTGAAGAATAGGTGCATTCTGCTATTGTCAGGTGAAAAGTTCTCAATATGTCAAGTTGGTGATGGGGTCCTTCAAATATTCTCTAATCTTACTGCTTTTTTTTTCTAGTTGCCTCGTCAATTATTGTGAGTAAAGTACTGAAATCTCCAACTATAATTATTGAATTGTCTATTTCTGTTATAATTATGTAAGATTTTGCTTAATTTATTTAGGGACTCTTTAAGTACATTTATTTAAGTGCAGCTGCTAACTCTTTTTAGTATATTAACAGTTTATTGGAAAAATCTGTTTCTGTCTCTAATAATATTTCTTATCTTAAATTCTATATTAATATAACTACTTCAGGTTATTTAGAGTTACTGTTTGAATGGAATGTTGCTTTTTCCATCTTTCACCTCAACTATTTATTTCTTTGGATATAGTAAAGTATTTCTCTTGCAGAAAGCATAGGGATGAGTCTTACTTTTTTATTCAGTTTGGCAAATACCGCCTTTGATTACAGTTTAGTCTATTTACATTAATACAATTACTGTTAGGGTTAGATTGCTGGGGGTTTTCCTATATCATATCTTTCACATTCCTCTTTTACTGCCTTTTTTTTTTTTGGAATAACAGACATGCACATACATACACTGTATATAATATTTAATTCATCATTGATTTTCTTTTTCCTCATCAATATTTTGCATAGTTCATTCCACCCTCCCTTTTCATCTCCACTGTTTCCAATTAAGAAATCAGTTACTAATCATATTGTTGCAAATCATTTTTTGTTTGCTGCTTTTAAGTTTTCTTTTATGTCTTTGTCTTTCACAGTTTGACAATGTGTATAGGTGCTGTTCTTTTTATGTTTATCTTTCTTGGGGTTCATTGAGTTTCTGAGATCTGGGGCATCATATTTTTCATCAAATTTGGCATATTTTTAGCCAAATGTTATTTCTTCAAATATTTTTTTTTGTTCCTTTATCTACTAGTTGGAGATAGGGGATAGTTAGAATTCAAGGTGATTCCTACATTCTTGGTAATTCTTTCTTCTATCATCTCAAATCTGTTGTTGGTCCTCTCATTCTAGTTCTTGTTAACTTTCTACTTTAGAATTTATTTCCTTTTATACAGCTTACATTTCTTTACTAATATTCCTTATTTACTAACTTATTGTCATCCTAATTTACTTTTATTTTTTGAACAGCATTTCCTTTACGTCTGTGAATATATTTATAAAGGCTGTTAAATCAAGCAGATGAACCCATACAGTTTTTATTGAAAGCTTCTGCTTCTATAACTAAGTATGAGTCACACTTTATTATTTCTTTGTATGCTTTTTTTTCTTTTTGAAAGTGTTCATTTTAGATTATCTATCATAACACCTCTGGGTTCTTTTTTTTTTTTTTTTTTTTCTGAGGCTTATTAGACTTTTAAAAACTATTTGCTCCTGAGCCACTGATGTCTCTGCTCAGGTTTTTCATTCTTATGTTGATTTTTTTTAGCCTGGCTTTTAGGTGTTGCCTCCTAGGAAGGGAGGGTAGCTAATGCTTTAGACAGAGGTTTTGCTCCAACACCTTGACCATGTAATTTTCATCTTTATGTGTATGTGGTTTGAGAAATGCACTCGATGTGACAGCCTGTTTTTATGTATTCCTAAGCTCTCTTCTTCCGCTTCCTCATCTTCTCCTTCTCTCCTTCTTTTTCTTCCTCTTCCTCTCCCTCTCCCTCTTCTTCTTCTTCTTTTTTTCTCCTCCTTCTTCTTCTTCTTCTTCTTCTTCTTCTTCTTCTTCTTCTTCTTCTTCTTCTTTTCTTTTCTTCTTCTTCTCCCTCTTCCTCTTCTTTTCTCCTGGGCCCTGATTGACCTCTTGTTCACATGCATAAATTTCTAGTCAGCCAATAGGCACATGAAAAGCTTATCTCAGCATTTCTGGGGCTTCCTTATCTTCCCATGAAATGTCTGGCTAGAAGATTTTCCTGCCCATTCCTAGTTGACTCCATCACCACTGCTAACCAGCAAAGCATGAGGTTTTTGCCTCTTACCCTCAACTGGGACAGTCTGTCCTCTTTGGTAGCAAAGCCCCAGGTTCTTGCACCCAGTCACAATTTGTGACTCTTGTTCAAAGGGACTGGGGGTGTGAACAGTCTCAGGGAAATGGCCAGAGACTCCTGACATTGTTACCCAAAACTCTCACAGGTTTTTAGGAATTAATACTTCTCAAATTGTTATCTGCTTTTGGTCAATTTTCTGTGTCCTTATATGATTGTTTTTGACAATTTGGTCCAGCTTTATACATTTTTTGTGGAAATGAATTGCCAAGCTATTCACACAACTATCATTTTATCTATATCTCAATCTGCAAAAGGCAAAAATCATAGGAACAAAAAAGTAGGTCAGTTTCCAGGCACTTGGGATTGAGAGAAATTCTAAATACAAAGGAGGTATAAGAACTTACTAAGGTGTTGGAAACATATCTTCATTTTGTTTTTGGTTTCATGACTATATTTATCAAAACTCATAAAATTGTGCACTATAACACAGGGTAAATTTACTATTGGTAACTGATAGGACACCTGGCTTTACAAAAACAGTAATATAGTTACCTAACCTCTGTTTCTTATCCCATCATTGCCAAATAAGTATGATAATTGCATTAGTTTCCCATTGTTTCTGGAACAAATCACCATGAGCTCTGTGGCTTATCACAACACAAATGTATTACTATACAGTTCAGGAGTTCAGAAGTCCAAAATGGATCTCACTGGGCTAAAATTAAGCTGTCAGGAAGTGTCCTTCCTGAGGCTGGAGAGGAAAATATGTTTACTTGATTTAACAGCTTCTAGAAGCTGCCTATCTTCCTTGGCTTGTACCTCTTCCTCTCTCCTCACAGCAACAGAGCATCTTTAATCTCTCTCTGACTCTGACCTTCTGTCTCCCTCTTCCACATTCTTCACATAAGAATGTTTATGATTACATTGGACCCACCTAGATATTCCAGGATGAACTCCATATCTTTTTATGATCTCTTTATTTTAAGAGATGATTAAGATCCTTAATTCCATGTAAAATCATTGTGCTTGCCATGTAATTTAATATGTAATATAACATATTCAAATATTCTGGAGATTAGGAACTGAACAACTTTGGGATGCTTACCACAATAATAACACCTACTTCATGGGTTTGTTGTGAATATGAAGTGATTTATAAACACAAAAACACCTAAACCAATACCAGAAAAGAATAAATAACTCGATACATTAGCTCTAGCATTGTTAATCATTATTACTATGTAGCTTCTCACACTGGGGTCAGGCATGGACAAAAAGGGGAATGTGGGAAAAGGTGAGAAAGAATAGATCAACAGAATCCTGCCATACTCTCAATGAAACTGAAAGTAGAAATGCCAGTACAATAACTTTCACTCAAAGAGTTTTTATTTAGACCTGTATCCCTCTGGCTTTCTGTCCTAGTGTCAAACCTATACATAACCAAATCGGAAAATAAGCTTCCCAACTAATTTTATGGGGGAGAAAAAAACGTTAAGATCCCATCTCCAGGTCCTCAGGCCATCACCAAGGTGAATGAAGTAACTGTATACCATGATAAAAGGGCTTATTCTCAAAAGTCCCATAAAACTCAATTTAACTACTTTTTATGAATCCAT
The DNA here is from genome assembly GCF_011100685.1 of Canis lupus familiaris. Taxonomy (NCBI): domain Eukaryota; kingdom Metazoa; phylum Chordata; class Mammalia; order Carnivora; family Canidae; genus Canis; species Canis lupus. Next base: position 55,679,236 of record NC_049236.1, read on the forward strand.
CCATAGACATACACAGCCTTCAGGCACTAAAAAGTCCTTTGTTATACCACAGCAAGATACGTCATTCTGAAGCCTGTGGTTACATGTAAGCTGGAACAGGAGCAAGCCAGTTGTATTTTTCAAATTTCTAAGAGGTTGGTTAGAATAGAAGTCATTATCCTCAGTCTGGGATATGCAAACCAGTTAAGTAAAAGAGAACATGATTCAAGCTTAGAACCTTTATTTATTCATTTTTTATTATTGCTAATCCATGCACTAGGAATGCTTAATTATTTCGGATGAGGAAAAATATATTTCCTATGTATGTACTCAGTACCCTATCATGTTATATAGATATATTTTTATTTAGTAATCAAACAGAGCCACTCCAAAGTAACTAACACACTTTAAGGCTAACTTGACCCAGTAAAATCAAATATTAAAAGTGTATTTGGCATAAGGAAATAACTTCTGGAAAAAATTCAAGTTCACACCGGAGTAGCAACTTTGAACAAACATAGATAAGAGAACTGAAGCATTGTCAGGAAAGTCTATAGTTTCAAATATCATATTAATACATAAAATAGTAAAATTAATAAAATAGTAAAATGAATTAATAAAACATTTATCTTGAGAGGTCATAAAAAAACAAACCTATGAAAAGATAAATAGAAGAAATTAAGTATAAACAGATTTTAAGGAGCACCTGGGTGGTTCTGTCTATTAAGTGACTAACTCTTGGTTTCAGCTCAGGTCATGATCTCATGAGTCATGGGACTGAGCCCTGTGTCAGGCTCCACACTCAGCAGGGAGTATGCTTGAAGACTCTCTCCCTCTGCCTGTCTTCCAATTCACATGCAGTCTCTCTCTCTCTCTCTCTCTCTATCTCTCTCTCTCTTAAATAAATAAATACATCTTTAAAAAAAACAAACAGACTTTAATAGATTAAAAATCATTAAACTAATAGAATAAAAAATAAATCCAAGAATTATTTTCTGTAAAATAAAAAAATAGATAAACCATTAATAATCTCATTGAGGACAAAAGAGTAAAAGCACAAATACAAAATACTGAAGTGTTTTCGTGGAAACAACCATAAATAGCAAAGACACAGAAAGAATTACAAAAGAATGTTTTGCTCATTACTCTGCTCAATGATAATAAGAACTTGTATGAAATAAATTATTTTCTGGGAACAGGTACGTTAAAATTAAACCCCCAAACAGTATACCAATTACTCTAGAAGGTGACACTTATAAAGCTATTGTTTCCAAAGATTAAATGTTCAAATAGTTTCACAGGGATTTCTACCAAAACTTTAAGGAAAAAATAACTATAGTGAAATGCATACTGTTCAAAAATACAAAGAAAAAGAATGGGAAGAACTCAAATGCTCTTTAGAAAGTCATCAGAATATGGATCCAGAACCCAAAAACAATAGTAGAAAAGCAAAACAAAGTAGAAATCAATTTTATTTAATGATTATGAGTGAAAAAAAATAATGAACAGAGTCCAAGGGCACATTAAAATAATAATACAAGAAGTGTTATTTATTCTAAAAATGCAGGGAAGGTTACATGTTAGTATGTCTATATAAATTTGCATATTAATTAAGGAATCAATGAAGAAAAATCATAATTTCCATACATAATGAAAAGTCATATAACAAAAAACTAACATAATTAGTAGCATTCCCAGTAACATAAGACATTTCAGATAGTTAAATCATGCTTAACTGGGAAACATTAAAAGCATTTTAATTAAAATCAAGAATAAAACAAATATGTTCTTTATGTATGTTCTTTACCATCATTATAATTAACATTGTTTTGACTATATTCATGCAATTAGATCAAGAAAAAACATAAAAATCAAAAATCTTATCATTAAAATTATTAATTTTATTATTTACTTTTAAAATTATTAAATTATTAAAGTCTTATCATTGAAAATTTATTATCATTAAGTTTAGATTACATCTTTGTTTTCTGGGGAAAAAAATAAAAGAATCAGCTAAAAAGAACTGCAAGTAGTAAGAAGATTTATTGAAGTTTAGTGTAAAATTAAATATACAGAAACCAATGATTTTCACATCAACAAATAACTGCCAGTTAGAAGATGTATCCATTTAAAATAACACAAAATTAATAAAATATCTAGAAATAAATTGAAAAAGCATGTACAATGTACATAAAAAACAATTTAAATCCTACTGGAGGATGCAAAAAGAGGTTGAACAATTATATGGCACAACTTATCATTGAACAGGAAGATTTCACATAAGAATATTCTCTTCAATTAACTTACTTTTTTAAATTACAACAAAAACACAATATTGATTTATATTTGGAACTAAACACACTGACTTTAAATTTCATAATAAAACAATAAAACAATAAGAATATAACACCAAAGGCATAATCCATGAAGAAATATTTGATAAGCTGAATTCCATTATATTTAAAAACTACTGTGAATGAAACATCAAAAGAATGAGAAGACAAGCCACAAAATGAAAGAAAATATTTGCAAAATATTTTCTGATAAAGGACTATTATTCAAAATATACAAAGACCTCAACAATAAGGAAACAAACAACCCTATTAAGAATTGAACTAAAGCCCTTAACAGACACCTCACAAAAAAAGATATGTTGATAGCAAATAAGTATTTGAAAAGACAGATGTCTCATATCCTATAGAAATGCAAATTAAAATGAGAATGAGATACTACTATACCTCTGTTAGAATATCCAAAATCTTGAATACTAACAACACCAAATGCTGGGAAGGATGTGAAACAACAGGAATGTCCATTCATTGCTGATAAGAATGCAAAATAGTACATACTACTAGTTTGGAAGATACTTTGGCAGTTGTGAGTGTGTGTGTGTGTGTGTGTGTGTTAGAAAACTAAACATAATTATTACTATAATATCTAACAATCATGCTCCTTGGTACTTACCCAAAGAAGTTAAAAATTTATATCCACGGACAATATACATGGATGTTTATAGCAGCTTTATTCGTCATGGCCAAAAATTTGGAGGCAACAAAGATATCCTTCAGTTGGTGAATGAATATTAAACTGTGGTACCTCAGATAATGGAATATTTTCCGTGCTAAAAAATTTATTTATCAAACCATGAAAAGATATGGAAGGAACTTAAATATATATTACTAAGTGAAAAAAGCCAATCTGAAAAGGCAATGGTTTCAATTATATTGTTCTAGAAAAGGCAAAACTGTGGAGACAGTAAAAAGATCAGTGGTTGTTAGGGGTTAGAATGAGAGGGATAGATGAATAAGTGGAGCACAGAAATGTTTAGGACAACAGAAATTGTATAATGTTATAATGATGAGTACATTTTATTATATATTTGTTCAAATCCATAGAGTATATAAGAACAGGAGTGAACAATAATGTAAACTATGAACTCAGTGATAATGATGTATCAGTGTAGGTTTAATAATCGTAACAAATGCAATACTCTGGCAGGGGTTACTGATAATGAGGAAGGCTATGCATGTGTGGAGGTAAGGAGAATATGGTAAATCTCTGTGTCTTCCCCTCTCAGTTTTGCTATAAATCTAAAACCATTCTAAAAATTAAAATCTTAAAAAAAAATCAGTAAGAGAGCTTTCCTTACACCTAGGCAATGGAGAGCTAAAAAGAAGGCTTCCCCTCAACAAGAAAAAGCCAGATAAAATCATACAAAATCATAAACTTTCTCAAACTATCAAAAAATTGATGTCACAGAGTAACACCAGATAACCTGGAAATGCAAAAAGGTGCAGGCATCCATCAGAGAAAGTGCAATATGAACCATCTCGTCTTCGGTAGAACATAGAAAGAAGGCAGGATCATCTGAAATTATACTATATTGCCAAAGACTGAGAATGGGCTAACATAACAGTATAAAACTGCTGATAGTCCCAGACACAAAAGGAATTTGCATTTACTCACGAACTCTTTTTTTGGAAACTTCCAATGGGTAGCAAGTGAAAGAGGGGGACAGCCTAAGAGAACTGCTGCTGCTGGTAGACACGGAAGAGGGGATTCACCGCCATTGCTGGAAAGGCAAAAATCACATTACTCTTCCTTATTTTCTGAGAAGCAAATGCCATAGGGCAAGAAAACTGTACTTGTCAAACTCGGGGCATGAGTAAAGATCTGCTGAGGAATTCCTGCAGCAGGCTCAGCAGTAGACCTGTCCTGGTTGAGGAAAGAATCTGTGAACTTGAAGATAGGTCAGGAGAAATCACCAAAACACAAGGGGGAAAAAAAGAATGAAAGCAAACAGAACAGAGCATCAAAGAGCTGTGGGAAAATATCAGATCATCTAAATATTTGTATTTGGAGTCCCAGAAGGAGAACAGAGAGATCACAAGACAGAAGAAATATTTGAAAAGATAAAGACCATAAATTGTCCAAAAATAATGAACGACATCAAAATTGAAATTCAAGAGACTAAAAGAACCCAAGGCAGTATTAAAATATATATATACACACAGACATATCACATTCACACTGCTGAAAAAAAGATAAAAAGAAAATCTTGAAGGGAGCTAGAGGGGAAAAAAAAGAAAAAAGACCCATCACATACAAAGGAGCAAAACCAATAATTAGAGCAGTCTTTTCATTAGAAAACACATAAGTGAGAAGATAACAAGTAGCATCATTATATTCTGGAAGAAAATCTGAAAATCCATCATCCCTTATCTATACCTAGAGAAAACATTTCTCAAAAAAGGTTAAATGCTTTTTCAGACACACAAATGATTGCCTGAAGAATCCACTGAAAAACAGTTCTTTAAGCATTAAATTGTTATGATGGGACAGAAGAAGGTCCCAAATCAATGATCTAAGTTTCTACCTTAAGAAACTAGGGGGGAAAGGAGCTCTTGAGTGGCTGAGTCATTGCACATGCAACTCTTGGTTTTGACTGGGGGGGGGGGGGGCATGATCTCATGGTTTGAGCCCCGAGTTGGAGTTGTGCTCAGTGGGGAATCTGCCTGGGATTCTCTCTTCCTCTCTATGTCCCTGCCCCTGCTCCTGCTCACTTTCTCTCTCTCTTTCTCAAATGAATAAATAAATCTTTAAAAAAAAAAAAAAAGAAAGAAACTAGTAGAAGAAAAGCAAATTAAACCCAATGCAAGCAGAGGGAGGAAATAATAAAGAGCAGAGCAAAAATCAATTACATTGAAAACAGACTAAAATAAGAAAAAAAGAAAACAAGTGAGTGAAACCAAAAGCTTGTGTTTTTTTTTGTTTTTTTTTGTTTGTTTGTTTGTTTGTTTTTAATTAACACAATTGATAAACCTCTGGCAAAATTGTTGAAGAAAAGAGACAAAGACAAGTAAAAACCATATGCAGGCTCTGCTTATATTAAAGGGAAAAGGAAAAACATGTAACTGGATTGTAAGATGTACAACATAGACTTAAAATAAAAGCTGCGTGCTGTGAGAACAAGCAGCCAAATTAGGAAATGGAAAAAGGGACCCTTAAAAACTGACATAGCTAGATAGAGCAACATGGTTTCATGTGGAACCTCAAAGAAGTGAGCAAAAGAATAATTATTTAAGAAACAGTGGAAAAATTAAGAACTTCATGGAGAAAAATAAACTTCTGCAAATGAAATTTTGATGTGTTCAGTGTATGAAAATGTGAAATGTAAGACTCTAAAGTTAATTTTAAACGGGGCATCAGAAAGCATCTGGCATAAGGTGACATATTGATGAACACATCAAAATTAAGGTGTTTTGCTTTTTAAAGTTTCAAGAGAACACCAGGTGAAGATATGGCAAAGAAAAAAACCAAGACAATGTTATCTAGAATATAAGAGTCTCTTACAGAATTGGAAAACACTGGACTCTCTCTCTCAGGTGATAACACATAGAATTATATGTGAATAAGAAGTGAAACTTTACAGATTGAAAACCATATATTTCAAATCTCCCTAATCATCAGAGAAATACAAAGGTAAATAATGATTTATTACCTTATATCCAATGATTAAAATAATTAGAAAGCTATGTGATACCAAATGTTGACGAGGACGCGAGAAAATAGGAATCCTGTATATTTCAGATGGAAGCATAACCTGGCACAGCTAATGTGTAGAAAACTTGTAGTACACAGCAACCACCAGGATGGCCCAGCACTGCTGCAATGCCCAGCAGCATTGGAGGTAGAAACATTCATGTATAGATCCATTGTGGAATTTGTATGCATATGTTTATTATAGAATTATTTGTGATTGTGAAAACCAGAAGCATCCTATGTGTCAACTGCTGGGAAATAGATTTGGAAAAAAATAACAAACATGTTTAAAAATATCATGCAGCAATTTAGAAGTAATGACCATAAAGTAAAGAATGGATCAATAACACAATACTATCAATATGATTTTTAAACACACACATGCTAACCAATAGTTTGTAGTTTACAAAACTATATCCAAGAAAATACCACACCTTAGAGCAATGCCTGTTGTAGAGAAGTTAAGAAATGTATTCGGTGACCAAGGACAAAGGCAAAGGTAAAAATGGAGCAACAGAGGATACTCACATCGTCCAACAGAGTAGTACGAGTGAGCTGAGTCACGTGGCTTCTGTGTGTGAGCCCCCAACACACACTCTTATACACATTCACCACACACATACTGGCATAGGCACAGACACACAAAAAGTAAAACAGAAAGCCAGAAAATTAGATAAAATTTTGGTATGGGAGCTGGTTAAAAACACAGTTCACTCATCTCGTGGAATATTACTAAGCTGCTAAAAATAATGAAGAGCTGATAGGAAACCATTTCAAATGTATATTATCAAAGTAAAATAACTAAATCTTGACCTGTATGAAGAGCCTGGTACTATTTGCATCATAATAAAGATAAAAAGATGATAGATGGATAGATAGATGATAGATAGATAGATAGATAGATAGATAGATAGATAGATGATAGATAGATAGATGATAGATAGATAGATAGATAGATAGATAGATAGATAGATAGATGATAGATAGGTGATACATAAGTAAATGCTTACATTTGTACAGACTTATTCTGGAAGGGCACAGAAGAAAATGGGACAGTGAGTGCTTCTATGAAGATAGAAGGGAGGACACAGCAGTGGGAGGAGAGAATGACATTTTATAGCACAGCATTTCTTTTCAATTTTGTACTCCTATTTGCATGACCACTTCAAACAAATAAATGAAATGCATCGTTAAAGAAAATGTAGAAGAGGAAGAGTTTCCCCTTCTTCCTTTCTAGGTCCTTTGGCTGTTCTAATAATTAAATTGGTGTAAGACAGATTAATGGAAGAAAAACACATTTAATTTTGTACGAATGAAAGCCCCATAAAGGTATGAGACCCAAAGGCAAGCCAACGATTGAGGCTTGTATAACATCCCAGGCCTGAGCCAGAGAAAGGGGTGGGGGTCTGCAGATAGGAAGGAGGGGAAGGCCACTCACAAAGGTGAGAGGCAGGTGGTGTCTGAAAAACAAAGCCTGCCCTGTTATTAAGAAAGTTTCTTAGGTAAAAGATGTATGTGGTAGCAGCTCTCTTCCTGCACAGACCCCGTTTCCAATGTAAATTTAGGCAGTTAAGGAGAGGTAAAGAGCTCTTCCTAAATCTGCTAGATTTTGATTACTTCTAGCTCTAAATAATCCTCGGGCCAAAGTGTCATATTTTAGGGTCTCCTCTCCTTCTGCTCTCCTTCAAAAACTTGCACCAATAAAATAATTGTCTACTTTCATATTAGCAATGAGATTATCGTAGACTAAATTATTGGCAAGAGTTAAAAACTTAAATATTTGTGAGATTTTGACTGAAGTGATAAATGGGAATACAGAAGCGGGACTGCTCTGAGGCCAGAAAGTCTAAAAAGTGCTCAAGCTTTATTTAAAATTTATTTTCTATCCAAACACAGCAGTCTTAAGCTAAACCTACAACTCCATGCTTTTGTAGTGTTTTTACTTTATCACAGTCCTTGCCGTGAAAGCTATACTTTTGATAAATCAGGATTTCATTTAGAATTCAGAATAATTTGTAGGATGGTAATAATCCCCCTAGGACATACACCAGCATTTTCTATTTTAAATAGCCAAGGATCTCTAGATCCTAAGGGCCTTAAAGAATTATCCATGACAAAGCCGAATGTATTGATCTGTAAAAGTGCTGGAAAGCTTTCCTGTGAAAGTTCCTTACTGGTGTAAGGATCAATTCCAATTCCTGTCTCTCCTGGAGTACTTTCACTCAGATTTTCAGCACAATTTCAAAGCCATTCACTTAAATGTCCTTGATATGCTTACTCATCACTTTCTGGTACACTCCCAAAGGCCCATCAACTTGTACTCAAAAAGCTCTGATTCCTTTAAGTGGAAACAATATCTTTTCTAAGTCTCTATACGCCTCACATAACTGAGAAAAGCCAATTCCATCCTTCAACCATCCTCCAAAGACTTTATCAGTACAGTTGTTATTTCTAGAGCAGAATCTATAACTAGTGGAGCCAGCAAAGACCCAAGAATTGGGCATTAACTATTCTGATCATATCATGATCTTGTCAAAAACAATAATATTTCCCATTGTGCTCTTAAGGAAGGTACAGGAATGGGGGCGAATACAAAAAGAGAACTTGAGACCAACTCTATAGCAGATTTACACTTCCCAGATCTGGCTACCAGAGAACTAAAATTATTAGAAAGATTAAATAGTCAGCTAAAAGAAATTAAGTTTATTTAATCTTAAAATGTTAGTAAAGGTATTTCAATATTTCCTTACTTAATAATTAAAAAAGTAATTACTACCATGGATAATCACTAGTACTGTAATTTGTATGGAATTCACAAAATTTGGGGAGATGTTCGTTACCATTAACAACTTTGGTAACATTTTCAAGAGGAAATACTCTCAAGGAAATACTCCCAGCTGTTTAGGTAGATAAATTGGCAACACAATGTTATTCTCAACTTTCGCACTTAATAAAAACAATAAGAATTAACACAGAGCCAGATAAACAGAATGAATCAGTATTGATTTTTCTTCCACAGAGAAGGGAGATGACGTGAGCTGTTCCATTGTTTGATTTTTATTTCATTTATTTCAGGCATCAGCAGCTTTTCCTGTAAAGGGCCAGGTAGTAAGTATTTTAGGCTCTGTAGGTCTCTGTTACAACCATGCCACTGTAGTGAAGCCCCTACACCCAACATGTAAATGGGGATTGTTGTGTTTCAATAAAACTTTATTTACAAAAACAAGAGGCAGGCCAGATTTGGGCCTGCAGATTGTAATAGTCTCCTTACTTCTAATCTATTTGTTAGCAAGATTCATAAAGATATAGTAAGGAACGAATAATAGTCCAAAGAGCCAAATCTCATCAGCTGTGCGCCTTTTGTGATGATTTCGAGATGTCATGAAGTCATAAATGTACTCATCTGATACTAGTGGACATCATTTCAATCTATATGTTAGTCTTCCTCTCCCTTCAGGTATACATTGGTTATAAGTGGAAGAATTTGTGGATTTTTTTTATTTCACAATTTATCTCTTGAACTATTGTGAATATTTCATAAAGAAAGTTGTATCGTTTTAGCAAATACTCCATAGAACTCCAGTTACGTTATCAGAATATTATAATGTGAAGAGTAAATATATGATAAAAGAGCTGAAGGAAATTTGTAGGAAGGGAAGTACTTTCAACATGGCTAAAGGGATAGGTATTAAATACATATGCTTTGATATGCTTACTCATCATTGTCTGGTACACTCTTGAATACCCACTAACTTGTACTCAAAAAGCTCTGATTCCTTTAAGTGGAAACAATATCTTTTCTAAGTCTCTATACGCCTCACATAACTGAGAAAAGCCAATTCCATCCTTCAACCATCCTCCAAAGACTTTATCAGTACACAGAATGGGATTTGATCCAATAAAATTAATAAATTAAATTCCTGATTGCTCCATTGTACCAGTTTGTGTGAACGAATGATACTTAAAGATAGCATGCATGCCGAAATTAAAAGAACTAGTCATATCTGTAGGAAATGAAATGCAATTTTTTTGTTTTCCTCTCTTATAACTTCCTTATTTCAGATTTTTGGGGAAAAATAGCCATTACATGTCATGAGTGGAAAAGAACCTTAAATCTGCCCCTATTTAATTTTTCATTGTCCAAAACAAAAATAATAACCAGGAACAAAAAGTCAAATAAATGAACAAAAGATCAGTGTCCACATTGTGTATTTTGAATTTTCTTCTTAAGGAAGGCCTTTTAATTCCATTTTCTCTTTTGAGCTTACAGGCAATACAGGCAAACTGTCTAGGTAATAGGATTGTGAGCAGTACATAACAGACAAAACTGTGTGCTAGCTTTATTCTACTCCTCCTATTTCTTCACTCTGTACTTTCAGCCTCTATAACAAATCTCTGTGTGTTCTATTTATGCAGTCACAAAAATTTTCTATATGCCCAGGATAGCTAATGAACATATCTAGATGGTCAAGGGATACATTGAGAGAATTATAGGCAGCTCATATATAGATTAATATTTTGTGACAAAAGATCTTTTAAAGATAGCAGTAATAATTATATGGCCCAGTACATTGTATTTATGTCTCTATCTATTCCAAACTGCTGCATAATAACTGATTAGCAGTGGAAAGTTCAGTCGTATTTACATAATATCTCTAAATAGCTTTACTATTATTAACATGCTTTGTTCTTTCAAATTCTCGGAGGCAGTTAGAGTAGGTAGTAATATATTCATTTTGCAGAAACAGAGATGGGCTCCCAGGGGCTAAGTGGTACATGCAAAATCAGAAAATTAGTTAATGATAGAACCTAAATTAGGCCCCAAATGTTCTTCCTTTCTTATTGGATTTTAATCTATGAAACTTTACTACAATTAATACTCTTGAGATGGGCATACCATAATACACAATATAAATGTGAATCTTTAACACAGCAAATTGAGGTGGTGCGTAGGTGGCTCAGCCAGTTAAGCATCAAGCCCTGCATTGGTCTCCATTCTCAGGAGGGAGCCTGCTTCTCCCTCTCCATTTGCCTCTTCTGCTTCCACTCACTCTCTCTCTCTCTCTCTCAAATAAATAAAATCTTTTAAAAATATAAAATAATCACAACAAACTGAGGTATCTTTCGAAGGGTGGGGGAAGAGGCTCAATTCAAAAAGCTGGATTGGGATACAGCTTTGTAGTCCAGGGACGGAAATGGTGGAAACATAGTGGAATGGTGGAAACATAGCCAAGAAAAGAACTTTTAAAGCAATTTATCTAATAACATTTTTAGGGAAAGAAGAAATAAGGTCTGGTTTTTCAAAACAAGGCTGACAAGAATGAGACTGGTCCCAGGCATTAGGCTGGTGGCAAGAGGAGATCTCTCTTCTTTGCTTCTACGTACACTGGAAAGAGTTGAGACAGCACCATGACTTCTCCATTAAGGCATTCAATGAGGTTGTCCTACCTATTCTTTTTGAAAAAACAACAATAAAATGAGGCTTCAGTTTTCTAGTGGCAGAAAAAATTGAATTTATTTTCGGCTCATACTGCCTCTTGGGCAAAGGAACAATGACATTGATACGTACTTGCCACCCAGGTTGATTTGTTTAGTCTCAAGAAAAGGCAGGGCAGTCTGCCATTGTGTGGGGATTTATCCCTGACAATTAGAAGGGAGCTAGGATAGTGCTACAAGAGGGAATAGTGTTTATTAATGTCATTATTAGCCTTCCATAAAAAGGATTTCTATTTTGAAATAGTCTTATCTAGCATATGCACCAGTGTTTTCCAAACAAGTTATCATCTTAGTAAGTGGTCATTCTTCACCCAACATTGGAGCTCCATTAGGTTGATTAAATCATGGGCTTAGCAACTTTTTTTAAAAAATCAGTCAAAAAATAATTTTGAGCAAACATTTGGTCCAATTCTTAATCACTGTTTTAAATCATATATATATATATATAATCTCGTCACCTTATGGTGATGTTTATGCTCATTTCCCAGATGAGAAAACTTAGTTTTGAAAGAGACTAAGTACCTTCAACGTTTTACAGTTATTAAGCAGAAGAGCAAGGATTCAAGCCTGTGTCTATCGAGCTCTAAAGCCAAAGGGTTTGGTCATTCTTCTCCTAATGACATTTATTTAGAAAGTCAAGATTTAGATACACAAAAAAAGAAGCTAATAGTGCAAGCCAGTACAGATATCAAATAAATACCACAGACAGGAAGCAGTATATAATTCCTGAGTAAGAAAAAGAGGACTGTAGTTTTAGAAAGGAGGAGAGGGGATTAAGACAAAATTTATCTCAGTTAAATCTAGAAAGTTAAGAAATAGACAGGTAGGTGGAGAGAGTTGAGGCATTAACCAGAGGGAACTGTGGGGAGAAAGGTAGGATAAAGACACAAAATGAAACCAAGAAATAAGAATGTTCAAATGCTCATGTTCAAGAACAGACAATAGGCATGTCTAGTGGAAATAAAGTAATGAAATTGTACAAATACACACAAGGCTAAAATATATATGAATGAACATGATCACATTTCCCCTTTCACAGTAAAGATGCTGTGCCTTACTACTTAGAAAGCATCTGTTTCTCCTATGAAAGTCCAGAAAATCATGAATTCTTAGACAAGAATAAAGAAGAGAACTGACAGGTACTAGGTTAGGGTAAAAGTTGCATTCAGCATAAGAATTAAAACAAATATTATAATCATAATGAACTATGCTGTGGCATCAATTGAGCTCAAGACTTCAAACTGTAAGGTGGGAGTTAAAAATGGCAAAGAAGTGGGGCACCTGGGTGGCTCAGTATGTTGAGCAACCAACTCTTGATTTCTGCTCTGGTTATAATCTTGGGGTTATGAAATTAAACCCCCCTATTGAGTCCCCCATTGAGTTTCGTTGCTGGGTATGGAGTCTCTTTAAGATTCTCTCCTTCTGCCCTTCCCCCCTATAAAAAAGTGGCAAAAAGTCACGCTGGCAAGAGATCAGGGCTAGAGTCAGAATTATTTAGTGAGCACAGGGCTCTGGAACCTTGAGTTCTTAGCAAGTTTACTCTTAGTGATGGCCAAAGGGAGGATGGAAAGGTTGTAACAGGCATGCGCTTGTCTTCATCAATACACCTAAAGCAGGGATTTTTTTTAAAAAAAATATTTTATTTATTTACTCATGAGAGACACAGAGAGAGGCAGAGACATAGGCAGAGGGAGAAGCAGGCTCCTTGAGGCAGCCCAATGTAGGACTTAATCCCAGGACTCTGGGACTATGCCCTGAGCTGAAAGCACTCAACCGCTGAGCTGAGCTACCCACACGTTCCTAAAATGGGGATTATTATCACCATTCCTACCTCAGGATCCTTCTCTCTAATACATACTGTGGAGGGATTCTTTTTATATATTCGTGGCCTATCTAGGCACTGACAAGGCACAGATACTGCACCTGTAGAGGAAGGAGGGGGAGCAGAGTCAAGGCATGGAGAATTCATATAAAAACTGTCCTCTTTCCTAGCTATCGACAGGATAAAATAGAGACTCATTTCTCTTTCAAACAAGGTTTTCCATTTTCTATGCATGACTGTTTATTAGAAACAAACGAAAATATTTCCTTTCCATGTACAACAGGAAATTATATGTAGAGAAAAATAAAATCTGTTCTCCATGGAAAGAATTTTAGCAACAATGGAAGTTCGACTTCTTTCCAATAAAACGTGTGTATGTATTTTCCCCATGAACAGGTGTGAGGTTGGACATTGAATCGTGCTCACTTCTGTATATCTTCTCAGATCTCACTCAGATCTTACAAGGAGAATATGAAAAAGAAATTCAACAGCCACAGCTCTTTACAGACACCCTGATGCATTATTACAAAATGCCTGAAGTAGAACATTGCCTTCACCAAGGCTACACTACATTCAAATAGTTCATGCAACTATGTGGAATAAAAGCAAGACCATAATGGTTCAGCCTCACTTTCCAGTTTAACCATGAAGAAGCCTATAGGCATCAGCACTTGTTCACAGAAGGCCCATGTGTGTAGGCTCGAAGGAAAGAAAATGGCTCTGTATGAAAAACAACAAAATAAAACCATGCAGCAAGCCATTCCCTTAACATCCAATCTGCATAGCACCCTGTATTTTCCCTGTGTGTTTTTATGTTATCACATCGTGCCCTGGACCTCTCCACATGGATGGGACACTAATACCTCAAACTCATCAGGTTCACAACCAAACCATTCATCTTCCCCCCTATCCCCCAAATCTATGCCTTCTCTCTTCCCAATTCAGACAATGACAGCAATATCCTCCAAGGCTACAAAATTCAATGGAATCTCTGCCTTCTTCCTCTTGTTCATTCTCCAAATTCAGATCATGGATACCTTCTCCACTTTTTACTCCTTCGGCCATGACCCTGATTTGGGCTCTCAATATCTACTTCTTGGAAAGTCTCATTAACCTCCTTATTTAGCCTCCCCATCCTCTACCGTATCCTCATTTTGTCATCAAGCAACAGCCACAGTTGGTTTTCTTAATCTTAGATTTGATCACTTTAATTCTGTTTGGAACGTCTCATCAATTCCTCATTTCTCACAACATCATTCCCTTGTGAAATTAGCTTTGCCTTGTGCCAAACAATGGGGGAAGGAAGGAAGGAAGGAAGGAAGGAAGGAAGGAAGGAAGGAAGGAAGGAGAAGAAGAAGAAGAAGAAGAAGAAGAAGAAGAAGAAGAAGAAGAAGAAGAAGAAGAAGAAGAAGAAGAAAAGAAAGAAAGAAAGAAAGAAAGAAAGAAAGAAAAGAAAGAAAGAAAGAAAGAAGAAAGAAAGAGGAAAGAATAAAAATATTTCAAAATCTATAAGAATAATTTTACTTAAAAATTGGCTTTGCATTTCATTTGTTTATATTTAATGGACTTTTTGTAGAAGCAATTCTATTTAGGGAAATAAGAAAACATGTACAGATCTGCTTATTTTTGCACAAACAACCAAAGAGAATAAACTAAATACTAACGTAATTAGTCACGTACAAGGGGAAAATGTAGATTAGATTGAAGTGTTAACTTTCCTCAATATGTTAACTGCACTGTAGCTATAAGAGAATATTCTCATTCTTAGGAAATACAAACTGTAATATTAACTGCTACAGGACCTGACATATGCATCCTACTCTCAAATAGTTTAGGTAAAAAATTAGAATTGTGTGCATGTGTCAGAGAGAGACAAGACAGAAAAGAGAATAATAAAGCAAATTTTACAAGACGTTACAATCAAAGTATAGAAGTCACTTTTTTTCCTGACATATCTTTTTTTTTTTCTTTTGCTACTGAAAACCAACTAGAAGACTTTCCTCCAGTCCTAATATTTATTTCTCATCACTAAAAGACTTGGAACCCTGATAATTTGCTACTAATTCTGTAGCAGAAAAATGGGCAGTGTTTATCTGAAGTTCTTCATCTTTGGCCATGAGTTTAAAGCATATGTTTAGCAAGTGGCTATTTTTTGCATATTTTCCTTTTGGTAGATATGTGATTGTTACTGTAATCTATTTTCAGAGTTATTTCCTCGTCTCTCAAGTTTGTTCTTGTGATATGAACATTTTTGGGCTTAAATCTCCTCCTCTGCAGAATAAGAACAGTTGAGTAATCACTAGATTACATTTCTAAGGTCTTTTCTCTCCCAAAAATCTTTTTCATATTTTACTTTCTCAATTTTTTTAATGCAGAAAAAAAATATCTTATCTCCAGTATCTTCATATCACTAGGGAGGAAAAAAATCAATCATTTGTGCTCTTGATCGAGGTGAAGTGAGGTTCATTGTCAGGCTTGTTCCTTTCTGTACAATTTTAATTTCTTAATTGAGCTTAGAATTGAAAGAAGCTTGTTATAACTAACACTCTAAAAATACTAACTCATGCCTAAGATTGCTTGCATTCTTACAAGTGAAAGAAAATTGTTGAAATCATTGATTTGTGTCCAGATGCTTTTGGTTTCTATTATTTCTCAGTATTTCTCAGCACTGGCTGGTAGAGTCATTGTTACACAGCTTTGCTGCAGTGTTAATTTGGCATTTGCCAAAAATATTCAAAATCCTGAAGGAATGATGTGCAGCACAAACGCTTTGAAGTTGTCTACAATCTTTTCAAGTATAATCAATGTTTATTTGTTTGTAAATCATCAGCTAAATAATATGTAAAAGGTAAATGTATTTCCTTTTTCCTTTTCTCCCCAGGGAGAATCTGAAAAGAAATGAACCAAAAGCCACTGAGAAGCTGTGTGTGAAGTAGGGCTGTGACCTGCAACAGACAGTGGTTCCAGATGGACTTCTCACGGTCTGAGAGATTAGCTGGCCAAAGGCTTACAGAGAGCTTCTCCAATAGCCACAACCCTGCTGGAAAAAATGCATAGATATAGGTTTGATTCACCTCTTCATCAATAACTCTTCCAGATACCCTATGTCATAAAATTTAATAAAGAAAGTCAGAAGGAGGACCTGCTATTTATTTTATGGGTCCCTGAGTCTGCACCCCTTAAGAGCAAAGTGATCTATGCCACCTCCAAGGAGCCCAGTAGTGATCAAGCATGAATTATAAGCAAACTTCAAGGTGGCGATCAAAGACCCCCTCACTCTGACAGAGAAGCTGCCGGGCAGCGCCCTGCTCCCTGGAGAGCAAGCCTGTGTGAGTCTCTTTCCTGTCCACCTGCCTGGAGCATCTGGCAGCCCAGACTTGTCCATAGGGGGTGCAGGATGAACCTCCCGCCAGGAGGGCTAAGAGGATGCCAGTATGGAGAAGGCAATCCCTTCACGCAGTTGCCAAATTATCCCTCCTTCCCACAGAATTTCCTCCTTCCTTAATCCCTGAAATTCTTGGCCTTCCCAAACCACTTTTAATCTCCTGATTTCTCTTGGGTTGAAGCAGACCAAGTTCCCCCCAGGCACCCTCATTTGGGGTAGAGGGGAGGAGCCGTATTTAATAAATATAAAATTATACTGATGCTTTTAAATAAACTCAATATTATATTTTGAGCCAAAGTTGAATGGGATCTACATTAACTACATGGAAATCTTTTATTTTCTTAAGTCAGTTAAAACTCACCAATTAAAAAGTAGCTTTAATCCGCTCATTCAACAAACATGCATTAAGCACTTATTATATGCCAAGTTCTGTGGTCCACAGACCAGGTTCTCTGGACTCAAGAAACTTATAGAAAAGCTTTAAGAAAAATTTTAGCTATATGTAAGGATTTTTAAAAGACAAAAAGATACTAATCTGGAGTGTTTTAAGTTTTTTAATGAGTGTTTTATTATGAAAGATAGATGAGTATAAATGATGAAAATGCCAAATATACAACAACAACAACAAAAATACAAATAACAAGTAACATTAGTCTTAGAGACCCTTTGAGAATGGTCTCAGAAAAGATATTAATAATGCTGCTTTCTTCTAAGCCACTTTTTTAGTATTTTCATACATATTATGAAATTGCCACTCTACAAAGAGTTTGCATGTTAAAAATAAAATATATATTTCCAGGGATCTACAGGATCAATATGTTAGAATACTGATGTTCGGCAGAAAATATTTTTATTTCCTGCTATAACATCCGGCCAACTTCAAGCATTTAGAATTCAGACATGTAACTAGTGTGGACACTGTTAATCTTCCTATGCAGATATTCAGGAGAAAATTACCAAAGCAGGATAGGGAAAAGTTAGCGTCATTTAAAAAAATGACTTCTACTCAAACAATACTGTCATTGTCTAAATGCCAAGGTCCTCTTGGAACTGTAAAAGTTTTCATATCAAGTTCAATTGTTTATTAGCCAATAAGTAGTTCTTGCTTTCTAAAATATTCTTGATGTGTTTTTTCCCCAAGAAATGTTATCTTAAAAAATGTTATCTTTGAAGAAAAAATAACATTATTTTAAAAGTATTGCTAATTGTTCTGCTATTATTGATTTTTACATAAAGTATAAAATTTTATTGATACTTCTTGGGTTGATACTTTTATATAAAAATCAGTGTTATATATTAGGCTTAAGTAAAACAGACTCTACAGTAAAAGTGGAAGTCATTCTTTATACAGTCAATTAAAACTCACCAATTAAAAAACAGCTGTACGGAGTCTTAATTAATTAAAAAAAAAAGTCTATAACCAACCACAAATTGACAACCCAATTAAAAACCGGGCAAAGAATCTGAATAGGCATTTCTCCAAAAGAGATACATGATGGTCAATAAACACAAGAAGATGTTCACCTTATTAGCCAGAAGGGAAATACAAATCAAAACCAGGAGATACCACTCCATAGCCCTTATTAGGATAACTATAATCCAAAAGGCAGACTATAACAAGGACTGGAAAGGACATGGAGAAATTGGAACTCTTATAAATCTTTGGTGAATGTAAAATGTTGCAATGGCTTTGAAAAACAGTCTAGTAGTTTCTTAGAAGGTTAAACATTGAATTACCATATGACCAGCAATTCAACGCCTAGGATGTATCTGTAAGAAATTAAAACATACATCCACACAAAAATGTCTACGGCGATCTTCTTCTTCTTCTTCTTCTTCTTCTTCTTCTTCTTCTTCTTCTTCTTCTTTACCATCATATCAAATGTATTATTCCAATGGCACTAATACAGCGGGAGGCACTCACAGTAACATCACACAAAGTCTCCTGCCTTTTAGCTTTTGCCCAAAGAAAAAGGTCTACTCACTTGTTCCTTCCCCCTTTGTGGGGGAAAGCCCACTGTGGGCCATTTACCCAAATTCAACCTCATAATGCATTAATTGGGTTTTTTTGGATATCAATAGAATTATTCATAAGAGCCAAAAAGTGGTAATAAGTCAAATGTCTAACCATTGGCAAATGGGTACATATGTGAAGTGCCACCGTACAATGGAATATTACTCAGCAATAAGAATGAGTAAAGTATCTCTACATGCTACAATATGGATAGCTTTGAAAATAGTATGCTAAATGAAAGAACTCAGTCACAGTAGATTATATATTGTATGGTTCTATTATACAGAAGTTCCAGAACAGTCATATCTTTATGAATAGAAAAGATTACTCTTACAAGGAGGAAAACAGAGCTTTCTCTCTCTCTACCTCCAAGCACAAGGAAAAGCCATGTCGGCAAGGCAGAAAGCAGGCCCCCTCCAGAAACTGAATTGCCAGCACCTTGATCCTGGATTTTTTCAGCCTCAAGACCTATAAGAAATACATGTTTGTTGTTTAAGCCAAGCACTTGATGGCATTCTGTCATGGTGACTCAATCGACCAAGACAGGTGTTTGATAAATACACTGATTCAGGGGCTTCAAAATCTATTGATTCAGAACCTTTTAGGGGTGAAGCCCAGAAATCACTACTTCTAATAAACTCCTTGAGAGATTCCTATTGAAAACAAAACAAAACAAAACAGATTAGTAATTGCTTAAGTCTGAAGCTACAAGTCAGATAATTGACCAGTGATTACTAATGGGTATAGGATTTCATTCTGGAGGAATGAAGAAATTCTAAAACTGATTGTAGTGATGGTTACACAATCCTGTGAATATACAAAAAGCCATTGCATTGCACACTTTAAATAGATGAATTATATGGCTTGTGAATTATATGTCAATAAACCTAATAAAATTATCTGAATTGTAGAAAACACAAAAAATACAATTCATTTTTTCCTCATACATATATTACCTCAAAAAAATAGTTGGGGTAGTGTTACTAGATAGAAGTGATACTGGAGTTGCTTTAAAATGTACAGATCCATTTAAAATCAACATACTTCTTGAATAGAAACCATTCTCCTGGGACACCTGGGTGGGTCAGTGACTGAGTGTCTGCCTTCGGCTCAGGGTCCTGGGATCAAGTCTTACATCAGGCTCCTTGCAGCGAACCTGCTTCTCCCTCTGCCTATGTCTCTGCCTCTCTCTCTCTGTGTCTCTCATGAATAAATAAATAAAATCTTTAAAAAAAAGATTCATTAAAAAAACTACTGTGTTGAGAACCTAAAAATTTATTCCTTAAATAACACACATTTCCTAAGTTAAGGTTGTACATTAATTTTTATATGTATTTTTTCTCAGAATCATTAAATAATTATTAATTTAACAAATCCAGATTTGGCACACATTTTCATGTAGTATAGTCTATATTACTAAAGTTCTATAGGAATAATTTTTTTAGTTTGTATTTAAGTATTAAATTGTTAGTATACTCATTCTCTAATATCAGTATTAAGCAATTAGAATACTACTACCTAAAGTAGTAGAATATACTCAGATACCTGGATAAAATTATAAATATATATATAAATTCTTTATATAAATTCTGAATATATATACATATACATAGGTAACTATATACCCTAAATATTTTAATAAAAATAGATAGTGTGAATTAGAGAAGTTAATGTTTTTAAATACTTGATTGAAATACTTTGATTAGGTCTTATAAATAAGAATGATTGCTCACTTAGCTTCATTATAAGTTTGTTACAGAGAAAGCGGAACGAAAATTAATTTCATATCAAAAATTATTTAAGAGATAGAGGAGCCAGAGGTGATCTTGAAAGCACATTTGTCTATTTGCACCACTGCACTGAATGAAATGTCAGATTGAGAATCGTCTCCCTAAGAGCACACAACATCCATTCTCTACTACCACATAACTGAAAGAGGAAGCAAAGAAATTTGCAAGAAGCAAGTGTAGTTGACAAAACAAAGATTAGAAGCGTGCAGGTAACTAAACTAAAGAACTAAAACCAACAAAACTAAATTGGGCACTTAATTTTAAGGGGAAAGGTTCTGAAATATTCACCAAAAAAAAAAAATGGGTCATGAAAGGACTTAATTCATCAAAAGTTTGCTTGATCAAGGACTACAAATTATTCACAAGCATCTAATTCATGGATAGTTTCCACGGTGATACAGAAGGTCCAAGATGGAAACAATTTGTGTAGGTTCTTAACCCACATAATGGCCCAAACTGCCTTGAATAGTGGCTGCAGCTCAAGATATTATGGCCACAAATAATTCTATAGAAAATCAATTTTATTAACAATAAAGAAAGGATAAATCACAATATTCTTAAGCAACAGACTACAAATACTGAAACATTCATGAGTCGCTGTACAGAATAACACTTCCACGTTTCTTTAAGTGTAGACTGTATTGATAAAATTGTTGAGTCTGTTCCCCTCCTTCAATATATTTAATATGACCCTCTGTGGTTGAATAAGACCAACATAAGCGGTTGCTATGGTATTTGTGTATTCAGTACACGTTCACCACAAAATAGTTTATGAAACTCAATTTATATGAAGAAGTTTGGCTATACACACAAGGAATACAGGGCACTGATGAAATGCTCTTTGATTTATTCTTAATCTATATTAAATGATCACTACTGCTCTTGAGACGTCCTTCCTCTTTCATTTAATGGAAAGAAAATTGCTGGGCTATTGAGTGCCACCAACATAGTCCTTCCTAGATGAGAGAACTGCTACAATCATTTTACTTCATCTTTGGATTTCTCCTTTCTATACTGGAAAGAAAAGACAGAACATAAAGAATGGATTATTTGAGTTGACACACTGTGCTTCTCTTTTCTTCCACTTCTAATACCCCTGTATGAAGTAGGAGAACCAAAATGCTGCTTATATTTCTTATTCAGCATCCCAGTTATATGACCTACGAGCAGATAGGATTTAGTAGTTTATTTCACTCTTTCTTGCCTTAGCCCAGAGTGAATAAAAACCAAAAAGCTGAATTATGAAATAGCTTACCTTTGTCCCGTCATTATTTTATCGTGCTAGACATAATCAAAAATCTCTTTATCTCTAATTATTTTTATTGATTAGAAAGACAGTGAGTTCAGTCCTATTATTACTTTGTACAATTTAAATGTTGGGTTTCTTAATATAAGGCTGGTCAATCATATAAAACACCTTTAAGAGAGTTTATGGGAAGCAGGCACATTTTTCATCTATTTTGTGACAAATTTCTTCATCCAAAAAATATTTATTGGGTTGATTTTTTTTTTAATCCAGAGACTATGACACTATCCATTGTTTTCTCTGACAAAGAAATCTAGTGGTAGCAAAAGAAGTAGACTTCCATAGCAGCAGGGCTGCATCATTAGAGGAAAAGTAAAAGTAGAAGTAAAAACAAACAAAAACCTCACAGAAGAAAGAGGATGAAAAAATCATTGAAGGTGAGGAGAATGGCTGTGTGAGAAATTGAGTAGAAAAATGATAAAACTCTGGTATAGGAAATCTTCTAATTCAGATGCTTTATTAATATTGAATAATTGTAAGAATTTGCTTATCATACTTTTTAGGACTTTTCCTGTATAAATGCATTTAATCCTCACGGTTTATCCTGAGTGATGTATGTACACACCGGGAAACCCATCACCACAACCAAAAAATAATAAATATATCCACCATTCTCAAACTTGCCTTTTCTTTCTCCCTTCCTCAGGTAAACATTGATCTGCTTTATGTTACTACAGACTGTATAGATTACATTACTAAAGACTGGTATTAGTGACTACAAATATAACTAAATTTACATATGAGTGGAATCATAAAGTACATTCTCCTTTTCTGTCTGACTTCTTTCCCTCAGAATAGTTATTTTAGAATTCATCTATCTTGATGCTTGTATGAATAGTTCATTACTTTTTATTACCTACTAGTGCTCTGTTGTATGGATATAGCACCACTTGTTTATCTATTCACATGGTGATACACGTTTGGATTGTTTTCAATTTCCGTTCATTACAAAATCAAGCTGCTGTGAACATTTGGGTACAAGACTTTTGGTAATTCTTTTGGGTGAATGCCTAGGAATGGAATGGCTAGCTCGTGTGCTACTTGCATATTTAACTTTCAAAATATTTCCAAACAGTTTTCCAAAGTGGTTGCATTACTTTACATTCCTATCATCAGCTAATGGGTACTCTAGTTCCTCCATATCCTCGCCCACTTTTGGCATGGTTGGTCTTTTAAATTTTAATAATAATTTTAATAATTTTATACAGTCTACAGTGACATCACATTATGGTTTTAATTATCATTTGCCTAATCACTGATGAATCAACATCTTTTTATATGGTTATCTATCATCCATAATCTTCTTTTGAGAGCTGTCTCTTCAGATCTTCTGCCTATTTTTTATGGGTTGGTTCTTTTTTTTAAATTTATTCAGTTTTGAGAGTTCTTGAAGTCACAAGTCCTTGAATTTTCTCCTAGTATATAGCTTGTCTTTCCATTTTTATGAGTGTATTTTGAAGGGCGGATTTTTAAAATTTTGATGAAATCCAATTTATCAATTTATGGATTATGCTTTTGCTCATGTATCTAAGATAGCTTAACACAAGGTCACAAAGGTTTTCCTCCATATTTACAGCTAGAAGTATAACCATTTTAGGTTTGACATTTAGGTCTATAATCCATTTTAAGTTAATTTTGTATATTGTGAGATAGTATGGATCAAAGTATTTTGTTTTTGTTTTTATTTTTGCATATCAATTATTATAATTAATTAATAATTAATAATTAATTATAGTATTATTATACTAGTTGTTGAAAAGACTATTCTTTTTCCATGAAATTACTCTTTCATCTTTGTCAAAAATCCATTTTCTATGTATGTGTCTATTTCTGGACCCTCTATCCTTTTCATTGATCTATTTGTATATCTTGGGTTTTTGCTTTTTTTTTTTAAGATCTTACCTATTTATTTGAGAAAGAGAGAGTGGGAGGAGGGGCAGAGGGAAAGGGAGAAGAGGGCTCACCACTGAGCAAGGAGCCTTTTATTTGTCTATCTTAATGGCAATACTACCTACACTATATGATTGCTGATAGCTTTATTAGAGGTCTTGAAACCAATTAGTACTAGCCTTTAAATTGTGATTTTTCAAAGTTGTGCTGTCTATTCTAAATTTTCTGTACTTCTAAAAGAATTTTAGAATCAGCTTGTCAATTTTTACAAAATACCTACTGGGATTTTGATTGGAATTTGTTTTGTGACTGGAAATATGATTTATCTTGGTAAATATTCCATGTGCAATTGAAAAGAGAACATAGTATTCTCTTGTTTGGTAGAATATTCTATAAATATCAAATAGATCAAGTTGGTTAATAGTGTTGATAAGTCCATAGTCTTGTCGATTTTCTCTCTACTTGCTCTATTATTTACTGGGAGAGGAGTACTGAAATTTCTGACTACTGCTGAGGATATTTCTATCTTTCCTTGCAGTTTTATCCACTCAGTTTCATGCATTTTGAAGCTCTTACTTGAGGCACAAATGTTTAGAATTCTTATATGCTTTTAATAAACTGATTCCTATCTGTGGAATAGATTTTCATTAAGTTTGGAAAATTCTTGGTCATTATTTCTTCAAATATTTTTTCTGCCCCTCCACTTCTCTTCGTCAAGAACCTGAATTATAAGTACATGAGACTGCTTGAAGTTTTTTTTACAACTCACTGATGCTTTGCATTTTAAAAATCCTCTTTTCTTTGCTTTTTATTGTGTATAGTTTCTGTTATTATGTCTTCAAGTTCACTAATGTTTTTTTCCATCAATGTTCATCTATTGTTACAAGATATTTTTCAGGTCATACATTGCAGTTTTCATCTCTTAAATTTTGAGTTAAATCTTTTTCTGTGCCCCTAGACATAGAACATGTTGAGTATATGAAATACAGTTAAAATTGTTTCAATGTCCTTTTTTGCTAATTCTATCACTGTGGCAGTTATGGTCAATTTTGATTTTCTGAATTTTCTCTTCATTATGCATTATGTTTTCCTACTTCTTTGCATGCCTGGTAATCTTGTTTAATAACAAACATGATGAATTTTGCCTAGTTTGTTTGCTTTATTCTGAGATGCAATTAAGGAACTTGGAAATAATTTAAACTTTTTGGATCTTGCCTTCCTGATTTTTTTAGGCAGAAGCAGAGAAGCATTCATTCTAGGGCTAATAATTTCCTAGTACTTGGGCAAGACCTTTCTTGAATTATGAGTTTTTCCATTCTGGCTAGTAGAAATGGGACTCATTCCCAGGCCTGTGTGAGTGCCAGACACTGTTCTCTCTAATCCTTTTGGTTGGTTGTTTTCTCAGCCTTAGATAGTTTCTTCTTCACTTGCATGCTCTGATCAGTGCTCTGTTGAATATTCACAGGGGCCATCTTAAGAACTCCAGAGATCTAACTCTGTGCAGCTCTCCTGTCTCCAGTACTCTGTCCTAAGAACTCTAGTCTCCTATTCTCCCCAGACCCAACTCTCTCAGACCCAACTTCTCAACTCAAGGAGTGCATTTGGCTCTGCCTGGGTACCCAACCCTGTGCTGCATCTGGGGTCTGTAAATTGGGGAAATGAGCCTCACTTTATCTGTGTCCCTTATCTTGAAACGAGTTTTTATATACCAGTTTCATTTGTGTGTGTGTGTGTGTGTGTGTGTGTTTGACAAGCAGGAGGGTATTTTCAGTACTTGCTACTATGTCTTGTGCAGAAGAGGAACTTCTCCCCTACCTATTAAAAAACAATTAAAGGACCAAAGGAAAAAGCAGTAGATAGAGAGCAGGGAAGAATTCCTTTTCCTAACTTGTTTTGATAATGTGCAATAGCTGATGGATTAGCTTTCCACTGCTGCTGTTACAAATTACCACAAACTTAATGGCTTAAAACAATGCAGATTTATTATTTACAGTTTTGTAGGTCAAAAGTCTGACTCAGGTCTCAGAGGTCTAAAATCAAGATGTCAGCAGGGCTGCATTTCTTTCTGGGGGCTTTAAGAAATAATCCATTTTCTTGCATTTTCTAGCTTTTAAAGACCACCCACATTCCTCTACTCATGGCTTCCTCACTCCATCTTCAAAGCCAGGAAATTTGTATCTATCTGACTGTTCTTCTGTAGTCATATCTCTCTGACTATAGCAGGGAAAAATTCTCTGCTTTTAAGGACATATGTGATTAGAATGTGTCCATTTTGATAATCTGCTATATTCTCAGCCACCTTTTAAAGATTCTTAACTTAATCACATCTGCAAAGTCACCTTTCCCATGTAAAGTAAAACATTCATAGAATCTAAAGATTCACTTGTGGATATCTTTAGGGGATGATTATCCTAACTGAAATTTGGTGTCTTAAATTTTACTTTTCTAATTATTTTTAAGCAATGAGCATGATATTCACCGAAATCCTCTGAAAAACATTTAGTCAAATAGAAAATTTTAAGAAAAGAAATTTGCAAGTTGTTCTTTTCCACCAAGTTGATGAAAAAAATTAATTGGACAGAGACTTTTCTTTACAGAACTCTCCTGTAAGCCTTTCTTTCTTGGTCTATGATACTGGTGTCTCTACCAAGATTAAAATTGTTGTCTAATATGCAATGAGCTCCATATGTTTCAGGGTTCAATGATGCTTCTTAGCATTTATCCCCAATAGTCTTCTCTATTTCATACTTACATGTAAAATTTTATAGATATAATATATGTTTTAATTATTAATAATTTTATAGATATAATATATGTATGTATATATGTATATATATTTCATGTATATATAAAATATATGCGCTTTAAGATTATCTGGTTAATGTTTTATAACCAATTTCATAAGTATTATCAGTAACGTAACAATAGCTAATATTTATTAAGCACTTACTATAAGCCAAGTACTTGATTTAACACAAATAACTTCTTTGGCATATAAAGTAGCCACTACCAAGAGTGCCTGGCTGGCTTAGTCAGTAAGGCTATGTGACTCTTGATCTTGAGGTTAGAAGTTTGAGCCCCACTTTGGGTGTAGAGATAGTTAAAAAAAATTTTTTTAAATAAGAATTGGGGCGCCTAGTGGCTCAGTTCATTAAGCATCTGCCTTCAGCTCAGGTCATTATCTCAGGTCCTGGGATGGAGCCCCTCATGGAGCTCCCCGCTCAGTGCGGAGTCTGCTTCTCCCTCTCCCTCTGCTTGTGCTTGCTCTCTCTCAAATAAATAAATAAATATATACATACATATATATATATATATATATACAAACAAAATGAAATCTTTAAAAATAAATAAAGTATCTACTATCATTAACCTCATTTTATGAATGAAGGAATGAAACAGAGAAAGGATAATTTGCTCAATGTCTTAAAGACAGTATGAGTGAGGCCTGTCAAAGCCAGAGCAATCCGATTCCAGGCTCTGCATTCCTAATCTTTGTTTTCACTCCATTTTAAGTTCCTGGAAGGCAGGAACTATCCTTTTATATTTTGTTATTCCTCCAATGCACTTGTCACAGTGCTGATATTTAAGTGTACAACACTTGGTAGATCAATTTATACTTATTCTTTTCATGTCTTTATTAAGCCATTTAGATAGATTGATACCCCAAAGATGTCCCTTGGTTTTGGGGGGTAGAGGTGAACTTGGAAAAGGTGACGGGAAACATTATATATACCATTACATGCCAACAGAAAAATAATGTGATATTATTGCTACGAGAGCTAATCAGCCATACTGGGAAGCCTCATTGTAGCTCACTGAGATTTGTTGTTGTTTATCCTCACAAACACACACATATGTATACCTGGATATTTGAATCTTGAACACTAGATATGATTCTTTATCTTTTTTTTATTTTTAAAATATTTATTTATTAATTCATGAGAGACAGAGAGAAACAGAGACACAGGCAGAGGAAAAAGTAGGATCCCTGCAGGGAGCCCAATGTGGGACTCTATCCCAGGACCCTAGGATCATGACCCGAGCCAAAGGCTGACACTCAACCACTGAGCCACCCAGGTACCTCTAGGCATGATTCTTTAAATCTTGAGATAGTTAAACTTTGAAATTGTTTTTACAAAAATAAAAACAGGAGAGTCTTGCAGATTTTACAGATTGGTATTTCAGGGCGGTTGTTGAATAGAGCTCCTAAACACAGATGAAAAGACTCCCTCTCTAGTCATCAATTTAGCTGATTAGCAGGGCTTATTTCTATCACTGGGATGTGTTTTAGGTCTATCATTCAACACAGAATGACTTGGAAGAAGTTGCCTACCTATGCTAGGTTCCTAGAGCTGCCATAAATTATCACAAACTGGGCAGATTAAAACAACAGAAAGTTATCCTCTCACAGTTCTCAAGGCCAGAACTTCTAAAGGAAGGTAGCCCAGGCACACCAGGGTGGCTCAGTCAGTTAAGCATCTCAAGTCAAGATCCCAGGGTCCTGGGATCAAGCCCCACATCAGGCTCCCTGCTTACCGAGGAGCCTGTTTCTCCCTCCTCCTCTGTCTCTGTTCTCTCTTTCAAATAAATAAAAATCTTTTTTAAAAATAAAATAAAGAAGGCAGTGGAAGGATTAATTTCTTTTCAGGGTTCTGTGGGAGAATCTATCCCTTGCCTGTTTCCTAGCCTCTACTGACAGCCAGCAGTCTGTGGCGGTCCTTGGCTTGTAGGTGTAATCACTCCAAACTTCGCTTCCATCTTCATGTGGCCTTTTCCTGGGCCAGATTCCCCCTCTTCATGTGAGGACATCAGTCACATTGGATTAATGACCTCATCCTACATTGATGAAATCTACAAAGACTGTTTCAAAATACGATCAGATTCACAGCCACTGGGGGTGAGGATTTCCACATATCTTTGGAGAAGGAGACACGCAATCATAATATTACACTACCTGTTGAAGAATTTAAAAGTTATGTTAGGAATCACTTAAGCCAGGATTCCACTTAGGTGTAAATACTGCCATTAAAACATGAGCTGTGTAATCCTTTTTTCCTCAATCTCATCTATGTGTTATTATAATCTCATCACCTGTGTGAAGTTTGTATTCTTTTTCCTTCTGTGTTATGTGGTTATCCCTAGGTCTCCCTACTCTTGATTTAACAGTCACTCAATCAGCAGCTATTTCATGGCTTCCTATGTGCTCAGCACCAGATGAAGAACTGTGAGGTACTGGAAATGTCATAAATGTGTTACTAGAAGAGATCAAACAATCCAATCTTCCCATTGTGCTCAGATGAGGAAACTAAGACCCAGAGGGGTTATTTCTTAAGTTAACCCTTCAGTTAGTGACAGAGCCAGCTATCCCCAGGCATCAGTTGTGTCTAACCTACTGTTTTTGCTCCATTGGCTACTATACTGTAAGGCCAGTAAACCTCACAAAAATATATGTGGGGTAGCGTCATTTCAATTTCTGCTCTCCATCCCTGATTACAGCCAATGTGGAGGAGAGGGCTCCCAATTTCATCTCCAGGAAAGGAATCCTCCCCTCTGCTTTTCACCCTGAGGACCTGGGAGTACATTATAGTATGTTAATAAGGCAAACTTGTGTTATTATTACTCTGTACTCTAATAAATAAGCATGTAGGAAAAGCCAAACCTCCTTCAGGTTTTATGCAGCTGCTGAACTCTCAAAGTCAGCTTTCTTCACACCATTCTTCTAGTTCTCAACATTGCAATTTGCTCCAAAAAGCACTGAAGGGTTTGCTTGGGCTGTTGCTAATGTCTTGCTCTGAATATAAAAAAGATAGTTACACATAGAACAATCACATTCTTAATAAAATAATGATTTATGCCCTCAAAACTGGGCAATAAAAATTCAGATTGACTTTTTTGTAAGTTACACCTTCTTCACTGCAATTCACTCATGCCTTCTCCAATTTTCACTTTCTGTACAATCAGAAATCTCAAGCATTATTGTGGCTTTATAGTTCAGGAATAAATTTTAAAAGGTAGCAAGATTAATTTTGCCACAATCCCTTTTAAAAATCAAAGAAGAAATATTTCACAGTATGCAAGTATCTTTGCAGCACTAAATATGTTCATTTATTAAGCTAGGCATCCACAAAGAAAAGGGAAGGATTGAGGAGCTACACAGGAGAAGGCAAAATTTAGTCAAAAATACAGGTAAAGCAATCCAGTTAAACATATTTTAACTTAGTTACTAAGCCAAATATTCATCAAGGATATTGCTAACCATAATCTATTATAATTATTGTTATTATTGCATAAAAATAATTTTATTATATCAAATTTATCTGATGGAGTGCCTGGGTACTCAGCCAGCTGAGGACCCAACTCCTGATTTCGGTTTAGGTCGTGATCAGGGTCCTGGGATTGAGCCTCTCATTGGGCTACATGCTCAGTCTAGAGTCTGCTTAAGATTCTCTCTCTGCCCCTCCCCACACTTGTACATACTCTCTCTCTAAAATAAATAAAATATTTTTAAAATTATTATTATTATTTTATAGACCAATAATTTGAACAGTATAATCATCTATTTAAACTAGCTTGGAGCCTATAACTTATATGTTTAACAGAGAAATAGAGTTGAGTTCTTTCTGGAAAAAAAAAACAAAATTTTATCTTCAATCAATGTAAATTCATTATTTTCAGTCTACAAAAATAACTCTGCAGAGATATAATGTGGCGTAACATTCAAATCAAGACCTCTGAAGTTAGATTTCCTGGATTCGAGGCCAGACATTGCAAATTACTAGCCATATGTCCTTGGGGATTGAATTGACCTTTATAAGCCTTCCTCAATTTTCTTGTGTATAAAACAAAGATAATAAGTAGTACCTGCCTCAAACATATGTTTGTGCAAAAGTAATGGGATAATGCACGTGAAATACTTGTTACGTATCTGTTATTACCTGCCTGAAAAAACTTTGTTAAATAAGGCATTTGTAACATAAAATAATGGAAAATAAAAGACAATAGAAAGAAAATGCAGCAGAATGTGAACAGTGGTTAACAGCAAACTAATGCAACTATGACTGATTATTTTTCTTTGGTCCACTTTTAAATGCAACTGCATATTGTATTTAAAACAAAACATGATTTTATGAAAGTCATTAGAGCAAATATGTTACAATGGAAAACTTTAAGTTATTCTTAATGTTTCTCTATGTATGGAACCTTCCAATTTCTAGAAATAAGCATCCTCCTCTCAACACACACACACTTCTTGCCCCAAGATGAGATTTCACCATCGTCTAAACCCCCAGGGCACGTGTAAAGAACTCACTCCTTGACATCAATTCAGCCAGCCCTTTACAAGTTCTGTTTTATAACATTCCTAGGATTAGAAACTCATATTCTTCAGAATTCAAAGAAAATAGAGCTGACCTATTTGTATAAGATATGGACATAAGATATGGACTGGTGTTATATCAAATGCTGGATTTGCATTAAACAGTTCCTATAATATATTTTTATAT